>NC_141135.1:123812222-124155222 GCF_053477565.2 Lygodium microphyllum
ATTCTGAAATCTAATATGCAGAATCATGCCATACGCAGCCTCATACCGTACATACTTGACACATCTTATGCCAATCATGGGATTTGAGTCTTGTCAGACAGCTGGTCATCCTTTGTGAATGGTGTCTTGAGAGAATGCATTAGGCCAGTCGGCGTGCGAAAGAACTTGATGTTTTCCTTTATTCGTTGCACTTCATTGCCAGACAAAACCCAAGGAGCGCGTCGCAATTGCACTCGACCGTCGATGCCACTTACAGGCCAATATGGTTCCATCTTTCCCACTACTTTCAAATCCATCCTCGCTCCTAGTGTGTCTCGCTGCCTAGTGAGGTGGTCCCATAGCAAGCTACCCACATTCTTAAAAATGTGCATGGGATCTAAAAGGTGGTTAATCTTTAGTTTTTTCCAATAAGTCAGCTCATAGAAAATTGAGAAGAGTCGCATTCCACTGGGAAGCGAGTCTTGGTCCACCATCCTGCGATCAAACCAGCTCACTGCGTTCATTCTCACAGGAGGGCAACCAAGAAATCCTTCTCTCATGACATGACCCGCTGGGAAACAAGCCCGATGTCCCTCAAATACCATCTTCTTCATAGATTTTGACATATGAGAATCCAACCTTGGTCCACAAGAGGACATGCATGGTAACCTGATGTGACTAGCCCTGCAGAACACACATGTACAATGAGTCATGTCATAATACCAATATCGCTCAAAGAAAACTAGAAAAATAAGAAAACACGCTTTACCAGAGCATTCTCCATAACTTGGAAAGTCATGCATGGTCCACATAAGAATTCCCCTTATAGTTGCGGATTGCCTACCAATATGTTTTCTCATGTCCTCCACTACAATTCCCTCCCACAACTCCTTTAGCTCATCAATCAGTGGAGAGAGGTAGACATCCATATTCTTGACTTTGTATCATCCAGGCACAAGCAAGCTGAGCAAAAGGTGTCCTTTCTTGGTGGAAAGCCATGGCGGTATATTGTAGTTAACAAGGACTATGGGCCATACACTATAGGAGGTGGAACGTAAACCAAAAGGATTTACCCCATCCATGGCAAGACCGAATCGTAGATTCCTCGCCTCCTTTGCAAAGTCAGGGAAAGTCTCGTCAATGTGATGCCATGCTTTTGAGTCAGCTCTGGTGTACGTTGTACACCATCAGTGTATCAATTTTCCGCATGCCATGTAGTCAAATTTGCAAAACTCTTGGTCCAAAAAATGTGACGAACACGCGATATCAGTGGAAAGTGCCTCAAAACCTTCTGCAGAACAGTCTGTCCTTGCAAGTCATTTCGATACCTGTCCGCACCGCACTTGGGACATGTGGCCAATAATTCAAACTCTCCTCGGAAGAGAACACAATCATTGAGACAAGCATGAATGCAATTGTAATCCATGCCTAGCTTTCGTAGCACTTGTCTTGCATCGTCACGAGACTTAGGCATCGTGTTTTGGATAGGAAAAATATAAGATTTCAACGTTCTACAAATTACAATGAAGCACGTTATTAGAGTGCTATATAGCACATTTTAATGGATTTCAATAAAGAATCATACACATCATAATATACTTGAATAGCTCTGTCACACTCGCATTGCTCCATCCATACTTTTTTTTTATGCTCAACAATGCAAGAAGTGTCTTCAAACGGGATACCCAACTCCCATCATGCAATGGAATGGCAGCCTCCGCAATTAAAGGATCTTGGGATTCCGAGTCTGTCGGAAGCAATGATTCAATCATGTCCTCTAACTCGGGCTCCAAAAAAGTAGGAGGATCGTCCATGTCTCCAGCATTCTCACCCATAGAAGGGGGTTGAGAGTTATCACCTTCTATGAGATAGTTAGTTATCTCAGACAACATTTGTATAGAGCTAACTTCTAAGATAACCCCAAACTATTATACTTAAATCAATTACACGTCATATAGTAATGAGAGAGAACTTACCGCAATCTCGTAATTCAAGAGTGCTTGGTCATTTATCTCAACTCGAAACTCTCCATACCATTGCACATGCTCTATGGACAAACGATGTTTTCAATGAATGGCCAATTTGCATTGCGTGCATGGATAGGGGACACGTTGATTGAGCCAAGCCTCACAATCACCACCATGTTGGTCGTGAGTGCTAGACATCTTGACTGTGATGTAATGGAATGATAATTTAATAACGATTCTATATTGTATATTGGGACCACTCCACTATTATATTTTCGGTCTTTTTTCTAAAATTTTTGTACCTATCTCTTTGAGTTCGGATCTAAACTTATCTATCTTTGAGTTCAGCTCTAAACTATGCTCACACACATACATTTTCATACCTACATTGCAAAGAATAAAAACCAACACAAGAAAATTTTTGAAAACACTCACTTCCATTTCTCTCTCTTTCAATACTTCCTAACCTACCTTGCAAAGCAACACAAAGAAACACAAATATCGAAGACAAACCAATACTTTCTAACCTACATTGCAAACCAAAATAAAGATTATAAAGAAACCAAAACAGGGCATACCGTCGTGCTCTCTTCTTCCTCCACGACCTCTTTGTGCGGGCGATGCTCCTCTCCTCGCATGCGGCTCGCGGCTTGCTTCCTTGCTCACCTCCCTCTCTTGCTCACAATCCTTTCTTTCTCTCTGCCTTCGCGCACTCAAATGAAATGAATGTTCGGGTTCCGGTGAAATTTTGCCACAGTAAGTCCTCGGTATTAGCGTCGGTATCTACGTCTTTAAAAACATACGTATTTGCATCGACGTCGGTATTTGCGTCATAGATACCGATGCAAATACCGACATTTTTAAAGACGCAGATATCGACGCTAATACCGAGGCTAATACCGATGCAAAAAAAAAAACATCGCAACTTAGCGTCGCTATATGTGTGTACCCTTGTAGTGCTACTCATCGTAGAATAAATAAAGTTGGGTTTGAATGCATCTAGTAGTAGCAAGAATGCAACTGGAGATAGTGTCTTTGATCATCAGAGAGGGCATGGCAGCCCATCTAGAGCTAGAGGCTCATCTTATGGTGGTGTTGGTGAAAGCTTTGCATGTGGTCGAGATAACTTTGGTCGTGGTGATTTCATGCCTAGAGGTAGAGGGAGAGCTTACTCTACAGGTAGAGGATGGTCTACTCCTTTTTGAGATGTTTGCAATCACACCTAACTCAGCCTCTTTGTATGAGGTAGCTCTGGGCTTAGGACACGCAAGTAGAAAAAATCCCATAGGCACATAGAGGGATATTGCTACCTATCCAATAACTATAAAGCATTGTACTTGACTATCATTTTTTCATATATATGATGAATACAATATCATGATGCTTTCATCTTTCAGTTAGTGTCTTGGTCATTGTCAGTCTTATACACAAGATTGTGTTTATGATTCCAAGTCTCAATCTTGGAACCTAATTCACTTATGTAACAGGTCAAGTCTTTGTCTATGTCATCATGAGCTTAATCTTCATCTTCCATCCACCATAACTTCTGCGCATTTTTTGACATGTATCACACAGCGTAGATGGGCATGGCCTAGCTCAACCCAGCTCTTCTCTCTGCTCTTCCAGCTTCTCCGAACCTCAAGTCAGCTCATGGTTTCAATTTTCACTCTACCTTCAATGAAGCTTCAATGGCAGCCATAGCCAACATGATCTATTATACTTGGAGCTTTCACAACTCTATCTACAAGCCACATCTTGTTAGATATGATCCATGCCCCACCCTCATTAGGTGCTACCAATGATCCATGGTGCTCAAAGTTGTAAGGCCCCCATTATAAGGAGAAGCCAAATGTGAGCCTGGACATTGGTTGAGTCCTGACTTGTATATCAAATGAGGTCTATGTGACCGGATGGAAAAAAGGTGACTGTTGTGGGTCTAATCTTTGGGTTAGACAGAGTGGTTAAGTTGGTAGCAACTCGAGGCGCATTCCATCGAGTTGCGGTGTAAGGGAGTTAAAAGGGGCCCCTATTGTGGGGTCTGGGGGCCGCGGAAGCGGCCCTTGGCTGGGGGGTCCCAGGGGGGCCAGCGGCCCTCCTGGTGGGGGTTCGGGGGCAGCACCCCCGGCCCGATGGTAAAGGGAATATTCCCTAAAATTTTCCTTGGCCGACTAGTGGGGGCTCATATGGTAGGTCGGGTCAGCAGGCCGACCTAACGACCTTCGCGGGCTATAAAAGCTAAATCCCTTCGCAGCCATCTTTCACCCAGTCAGAGTTGTTATTCCAGCTAGCCTTAAGCTCTTCACCTATCTTCTGTCTAGATTGCCATCTAAGCTTCACACAGTGGAAGCGCACGAGTGGACAGAGCCATCTTTGTATCAGTTGTTTGGAGTTAAAGAATTTACTGATTCTCCTCTTATCTGTTGTGTACTCTCTATCTCTTTCTTAGATTCTGTTCGCTGTGCCGTGTAATATTTTACACATCTTAAGTCGATTTCTTTTGGGAAGTTGTTCTATAGATTAGGGCACTTCAGTCCATCACGATAGATCCCAACATTATACGCATCAAAAGGTAGCATTGTGGAAATTCAAACTTGTTAAACAAATCTATGCCTATCTTTGTCTATAGGCTATGTGCTACTAGCATCCACCATGGTTTACCCTATGGCTATAGGGCTTTGGAAGCTTACTACATAAGCTTCATCCTCATCAAATATTTTTTCATAAGATCATGTGTGCACGCTGCTGTAAGAAAAAATTCAGTCATCAGTAAGAAACCCTAAACTTAGGACCTCCATAGCTAGCTTTCTTAAAGCTTATATATTACTTCATTTTCTTCATTTCCTCTCTCCTACCAATCAAATTCCACCATGATAGCACTACATTTGAAGGTTTCAGCAAAGATTTGGGATATTTTGAAGATTTTTTTTGAAGTCTTGAAGACCTCATAAACAATAAAGCTTCTCTCTTTGCTTCATTCTTCCTCCATTTGGCAAGGCAAGTACTATCACTCTAGTCTAAGTATTTACTCAATGTTCAACAAGATTTTACTAGCAAGCAAGGGACTCAAGCAATGGGCTCATGAAGGAAAGGATCAACATCAACATCAAACATCAAAAGTTCAAATTTGCTAGTATCTCCTAATACTTACAATAGTGCTTTTTGGCACTGATATCTCTTATGTCTTTTGATACATTAAGTTTCGACTCTTTTGCTGGTCAGAAAATCAGAGATTTGGAACTCATTTTCAATGAAAAACATGAAGTTTTTCATGAAGATGCCATTCATAAAGAGAAGTGTAATCGTTTTTAGTCACTTGTACAACATAGAAGATGCACTTGCTCTACTTATAGAGAAAAATGGAGTTGTGAGCATTCAAGTGCCATCCATGTTTCCAATTGAAGAACTTGAAGATGTCATCAGCTATCTTAGAGGTAGTGCAAGATTTTGAAGACATTTGTTCTATCTTGAAGACCATGCAAAACTCAGAGATTGTACCTTTTCTTGGGGGGGACTATGAATAAAAGAACTAGTTGACTAATGCAAGCAAAGTGCATGCAAATGATGACCATGAACTAAAGATCAATTCAAGAAAAGTAGTGGAAGAAAATAAGAAAAAGAAGAAGAAGAAGATCAACCATGAAGACACTAAAGTTGCAAGCAAAGTGAAGAACAAGTAAAGGATCAAAAAGAGCAAGCTGGACTACATCAACAAAGACAAGAAGACATACAATAAACAAAAGATCTATGCCAAAAGAAATGCTGAAAATCACGAAGGCCACTGGTCCTTGACTCATTTTTTTTACTAGACTTTTTTAGCCTTATTATGCCTAGCCCTAATGCTTTTGACATAAGCTTGTAAAATCCTCATGTAGCCTTGTCCTATAGCCTATATACACCTTGTGAGGCCCCTTTTATAGCCTCTGGATGTCCACCATGTGTGTGTTACCCACACTTAGCCTTTTTTGTGACAACCTCTAGTGTTTACCATGTCTATGGTATGCCCACAATTCTTAGGTGGTTGCTCGCTAAAGTCTCTACAGACTTTGAACTTCTAGTTGTGATTGAGGAGGGGTGTTGAGATGTTAGCAATCACACCTAACTCAATCTCTTTGTATGAGGCAGTTTTGGGCTTAGGACATGCAGATAGACTAGGCACAGAGAGGGAGTCTGCTACCTATCCAGCAACTCTAAAGCATTGTCCTTGATTATCATTTTTTCATATATGTGATGAATGCAATATCATGATGCTTTCCTCTTTCAAATAGTGTCTTGGTCATTGTCACTCTTACACACAAGATTGTGTTTATGAGTCCAAGTCTCAATCTTGAAACCTAATTCACTTGTGTAATAGGTCAAGTATTTGTATATGTCATCATGAGCTTAATCTTCATCTCCCATCCACCATAGCTTCTGTACATTTTTTGACACTCATCCACATAGAGATGGTAGATGGACATTTTGAAAGGAAATGCTATCACAAGAAAAATGATATGCCTAGGGGTGAAGGAAGGACTCAATATAATCATTATGCAAGTGGTTATGGAGGTGCACATTATGGATCTAGAGGTGGCTCTGCTAAAGGCAATTTATTTGCCATGGAACATATACTAGGATGCATGACACACCCTCCTAGTGAGGATGATTGGTTTTTCGATTGAGGGGCTACAAATTACATGAATCATCATGTTGAGTGGTTTGACACAAAGTAGCAAATGCAGAATGAAGAATATGTGTCTACTAGGGATGAAACTTTGCATAAAATTACTCATGTTGGTAGTGTGCCATTTGTCACTAGAGATGGAGTGGAAAATAAGCTTGGCGATGTACTTTATGTACCTACAATCACTAATAACTTAGCATTAGTTGGTGGGACCAAGGATTGCATGTAAGATTCAATAGATATGGATGTTTCATTAAGGAATTTCAAAAAGGAAGGCTTGGTAGATTGATTGTCAAAGGGAAGAAGAAACACATGTTATCTACGTTAGATGGAAGTACTCCCATCATTCAAAATTCTATGTATGTTGAAAGTGGGCATGGTGAAGATAAGGATGTTGAATTATGGCATTGGAGAATTGGACATGTAAACTTGCAAAGACTTAAAAAAATGCAAACTAGACAGGTGGTTCATGGTTTGCCCCATTCTGGTTATATTAATTATGATAATATATGTGAGGCTTGTAAGTTTGGCAAGCAAACTAGATTGCCCTTTCCAAAGAGGGGGAGAATCAGCAGTTATCCTTTGGAAATGGTGCATTCTCATATTTGGGGTCCATGTCAGAATGTCTCATTGACTGGGAGATGTAGGTTCTATATCACCTTTATTGACGACTTTAGCAGAATGACTTGGGTGTATTTCATGCAATCGTAGAAGTTAAAAATTTGAAAGATTTTTGGAGTTTAAAGCTATGGCTGAAAAAAAAAATGGTTATTACGTAAAATGCTTGAGGTCTGATAACGAAGAAGAGTACATGACATATGAATTTTCAGAATTTTTGAGAGATCATGGAATCAAAAGATAAGTGACATGCAAGTATCCTATGAGAGTAGTGATTAGCAACAAATGGTAAGTTTGGAAATCTCTTAGAAATCAACACTTAGAAGATATGTCTGGACCTCATGAGAATGCAGAAAGTAATGGCAACTATAGTCCATGGAGTGGTAGGCTGAGGAGTTCACAAAAGAGTGTGGAGATCGCAAAAGGCAAGAGGCCTACGGCTGAAATCTTAAAGGACGAATCTATTGATGATGAGTATGGCATTTTTCATGTAAAAACAACAAGTACTAGAAGTGCAGGAAAATATGTGCTCCACCACATGTAGGAGCAGTTGAGACACCAAGTAGTGCACCTCAATTGAGGAGATCAGAAAGGGTTAGATATCCAGTTGATAGATTGACATATAATGGGTTCATTAAGATGTATTATGCTTATATGGTTTTTTATACTCTTAACATTGATCGTCACCTAAACATACAATTGCAATATAGGCAGCAAGCAACCTCACTTCCAAACTAGGAGAAGGAGTCGTTTAGGAGAATTTGGACCAGGTGTCCTGATATTCTATACCCCTTTCAAAGCCAATGGAAGCATGTGATTGGAGGTTTGGGCAGTAGAGAAGAAGCTACTATTTGATGCACATTTTTGGTGTATAAGTGATTTATCTTCTTAGGTTATAGAAATAACCCTTGACAAGCTTCACCTCTATGAGTATTCTTCTACATCTTCTTTTTCTATGAACCCCTTCTCTTCATCAATTGCTCTCCCTAAATCTCCCTTCACCCTACTGTCTCTTACCCCCATGGTAGATTTTTGACCTCAAATACTCCAACATCATAGTCTCCAAACGTTGGCCCATGCATGGGTGCTATTGTAGTCCATGCCAAGCTTTTTTGTAATACCAATTACGCATCATCACGAGACTCAAGCATCATGTTTTCATGTGGTAATATATAATAATTTGGAAACTTAATGAAAAATCAAAAGACACCTTAAAAATTTACAATAAGTGTTTTTTATAATGGATTCAAAAACATCAACAAGGCATAGAATGTACCCAAACAACTCAATGACACTCCATGGCTCTTCGATAGTTTTCTTGCACACTTAGGAGTGCAAGCAACATCTTTAGGCGAGATACTCAGCACCCATCATATCATTGTATGGATGCTTCCTCTCTTATTGAATTAGATGACTCAGTATCCATGGGTATCAATGCATCAATCATTGCCTCCATCTGAGGCTCCAAGATTTGAGGAAGGTCCGAATGTGATAGCAACCCTCCCACGAATATAATCAACCACAAAACCAGGGTCAAATCACACAAAATCTATGTGTATGGCTCTGCCATTAATCTCAAAACTGAAAAGAAATTATAAATATTTTTCTTAATAATAAACAAATTTGTCATCTTCATCATCTTCATCCATAACTTCAATCATTATGTAAGAACAAAAGGGAAAAGAGAAATTTCTGCACAAAAGACAGAGAAGAGAGAACAAATTTTTGGCACCACCAAAAAGGGAGAATATCCAATTAAAGAAGAGAGGGAAGGGAAAGAGGCACATAACCACTCGTGCAGTCCACCCCACCTCTTCCCCAAAAAGTACACCCCTTCGTATTTTATTATTTCTTTGAAACTTTAATACATTTGATATTATAAGACCTTTGGCCTTTAATTTTGAGTATTTCTACCCTTTACAAATGCATGCACTCAAAAATTTTGTGTATACCATTTATTTATGATGGATGTGGATGTGGCCCCCTCATGTATTTATCTCTTTTTGGTGATTTTGTAACAACCTAGTATTATTCTCTTGACAAAAAATAAAAATATGATGTATGCTTGGATTCTTTTGTGCCTTGTTTTTATGCTTCTTTGGGTGTCATCATATTCCTCCCACAATGAAATGTGAAGCGTCCTCACAAACCTTGTCAAAGAAGAACCACTGTCTGACACAAAACACTTCAAAAATTATTAGTAAAACAACCTTGATCACAAGGCCTAGCCATTGAGGGTATGGCACTCCAAATCCATGACCACTAGAGTAAGGGAACTCTTACCTTCATTACACTCGCACACTGAAAAGTTTCCATACTTGTTCAAGGATAGAGTTCAATATTTCACATGGATCATGAACACAACTCCTCCATTCCAATAGAGAAATAAAGATGAATCCACCATTTAACTCCATATATACTTAAGGGAATGGGATTTGTTGTTGTATTTGAGCCTTTGTAAAAGTGTTTCATTCGAAACAACTCTCTCATATGGGCTTATGTGTGAGGGGAGAGAAACAAAATAAGGGTTACCACCTTGGGAAGGATAGAACTAGGAAGTATATTTTGCAATGGGGTAATAATTTGCTTGCTTATGATGATGCAGCAAATGTATTTCAAAATAGAAAGAGGGAAAAAGTAGGCGGTTTGTTTGTTTGTTTGTTTTTTTTTAAAATGGGGGAAAATGAGAGAAGGGGGATAGGTCACTTGAGTAGGACTTGAGTTTATCTTAATGTGAGGTTGTGTTTCTCATAAAGATTAAAGGTACTCATTTTTCTTTCACTTACCTTAGGAAGGGATAAGCATAGTAATTTAAAAAATAAAACAAAAAACATTATTATTTGACTAATCAAAGAGCTAATAAACCCTATCTCCCATATTTTGTGGCTATTGGAGATCCGAGTAGTGGCCACCATGGATGAGATGGAGAGGTTGTGAAAAGCATGTCCCGCAATGTGGCCAATATTGGTATAGATGAGGAGGAGGTTGTGCGATTAGCAGGAATCCAATCGCTTAGGTGTTCTTCTGAGCCTCGAAAATGCTGGGAACCCATGGCGACTGCTTGTTCTTTTGAATCCACATAGCACACTAATCTTATATTCTATCTTCTTAGAGATCCTGGTGGTGTGCAAATGGAGCATGATTGGCATCATTTAGAGGAGACAGCCAGATGGAGAAAGAAGGAGAACAAGCTTCTCCTTTCATCTCTTGGAGACACGAAGACCCTGCACTGCTGTTTAATGATGCTTCTTCTTTATTTCTTCACAACCATTATCTTCTTCATTGTTTCTCAATATTTGCTTCCTTTTCAACTATTGGCATGCCAAGGTAATGACTTGGCCATGGCCTATACTCGTCCTCTTGCGTGTAGGGCTTCGTGAAAAAGAATTAGACTTCTTGGCACGGTCGTGCACAAGGATGGGTGGTGTTGGCATATTGGCAAAAATAGAGAGGCTGTGGTAAGGAGGAAGGATAATTAATGTGCTCCATTTTCCCTTCTACTCTACTAGTGGAAGCAGGCCTTCTCGACATGCACAGACTCCTCTTACACCCCATAGTCAACATTGGGGTTTGTGGTAGTGCCCTTCTGTTCCTCCTTTCCTTGTCCTCTTTGTCATTGAGTTTGTCTCAGTTGAAGGCAACATTGAATGAAAATGCACGGCCTATGGTGGCTATTGCCATTGCTGGCGGCTCTCCTTTCCTTTTTTTCTTCTTCATCTTAATCTAATGTTACCAATATATTCTATGTGGTGTCGTGGCTATGGCTTCATCGATTGTTCCTTCTCCAAAATCAAGCTCTCCAATCGAATGATGTCATCTTCTTCTTCCATTACTTGGATTATGCATATGACTTTGGTTGCAGGTGCTTCACAAATCCTTCTCCTTCCTTTCGACATGTTATTCAGCTTTGGCCAATTTTTGAAGGTCCTGCGTTCTACCTCAACTCGCAAATCCTGCTCCAAATCCTATGTAGAAGGAGAGGTTGCCTCAGTACGTGACCACTCCCAATAGATCATCTACTAATGTTGCTCTTAAATCACCACTTCTCCTCCTCCTCCTTTTGCAGGGCAAAAAATTCAATCCTATTCCTCACATCTTGCTTCTCCCTTCTTCTTTGTACTTTTGGGACTTATAATTGTGATTTTTTATTTTCTGCATTGTTTGTTGAGAGGAGAAAGAAATATGGAAGATGGTAAGGAGTAATGCGTGTCACACAGTAGGGGCATGCCAACGACTAATAGGCAATAATGATCTATCTTCTTCTTCTGTCATCCTTCCTTCCTGCCATGGTTGTCCTCCTCTTCTTCATTGTCTTTTTTATCAAAGAGAATAATGACACCTTTCTTACCTTCTCCTTCTTTAATGCCTTAGCACGCCTTCGGCTCAATTTGCTATTGATGAAGGAGATGTTGTGCGCCTTCCCTCTCTTTCTCTATGTTTATTTGTATGCATCTCTTTGTAATCTCTCTTTACAGATTGGTAGTAGATAGCAGATGTGTCATTCGAGGACAAAGCAACAAGAAGTACCCACCATGATTAAACATATAGATTGTTTTGGATTTTTCAACTTGAGAGCAACAAAGAAGGAGATTTCACCACTGCAGAGAGAAGGGGAAAAGAAAGACGGGTAGAGCCCATGTGAAGGGACATTGGGTGTGAGAGAAGTGATCTCTCTTTCTCTCTCTCTCTAATCTTTCTCTTATAATGCAGTCATGTTATTTGAAATCTTTGTCCTTCTCCTTCGTTTTCTTCTATTTTTTTCTCCATTGCTTGTTAATTTATAATCTCAATCAAGTAGTTGAGATCAGCTTCTTTCCCGCTTGTGCACCAAAATGACAGCAACCCTCCCATGAACATAATCAACCACAAAACCAGGGACAAAGCACACAAAATCTATGTGTATGGCTCTACCATTAATCTCAAAACTAAAAAGAAATTATAAATATTTTTCTTAGTAATAAACAAAATTTTCATCTTCATCCATAGCTTCAATCATTATGTAAGAACAAAAGGAAAAAGAGCAATTTCTGCACAAAAGACACACTACAACATATAGACCCAATAGCAACGTTTAAAGCGATGGAATTATTCATGGAAAAAATTACCCCCGTCATCGCTATTAGTGACGCAATCAATTTGTCGTTATTTGCATTGCTATAGCATCGCTATATGCATATAGCGATGCATAATGACGCATATAGCGACGCAAATAGCGACGGTTGTAGAGTAAATTTGTCACACAAATAGCGACGATTACAAAGGGGGAAAAAAAAAGGTAGCAGGGCATGCAACCCTGCCACCCTTCTACCTATATGCACTAAATATTCTTGCATAATTCATTTGCCAATGTCAGCTACACCATGGTGTTGGAGCCAGAAACACTTATATAGGGAGTGGTAGTGTCTCTAAGCTCTACTTCCTTTTTATTTTTACCTATGTCTAAGTCATCTTCTAACTCTTCTTTCTTGTCTTCACCCTCAATATGAATGGATGGAGGTGTTTTAAGATCAAAAGAATCAAGCTCATCCTCCCCCTTCTCAAACTCCATTTCTTGAGCTCAGACTAGTTAGTGTACTCCAAGTAGATCCATGAAACAAGCAAATTTCTCTTTACCAAGTGATTTGGTAAAGATATCCGCTACCTGGTCTTCTGTCTTCACATGAAGTAGATCAATCTATCCTAAAAGTACCATTTCTATGATGAAATTGTAATGAATCTATATGTGTTTGGATCTAGCATGATAGATGGGGTTGCTAGCTAGCATCCATATACACATCAGGTTGTGTACATAACCCTCACGGTACTCCATATATACCTCTTCAAGCAAGTCACCATTCATGAATGCATTTTTTACATCCACTTTTCATAATTTTCAGCCCTTAGAAGCTACTAATGCAATGACTATTCCCACCATTTCCATCTTGGCAACCGAGCTGAAAGTCTCCTCATAATCTAGGCCGTATTGCTATGCATATCCCTTTGCAACGAGCCGGGCTTTATATCTTTCCAACGAACCATCTGACTTGCATTTCTCTTTATAAACCCATTTTCTTAAAGACATCGAGTACCTCATCCTCGTACTTCCGAATGTATAGCAATGTGTATCAGTTGAAATCATCTATCCAACCGACACTAGATTCTTGCAAATTTTGTTCTCCATTTGTCCAATCGACAATAGATTCTTGGTAATAGAAGGTACATGTAGTACATCATGTAGGCTCTTCTTTCTATCATCATAACTGCAGCAGTCTACCTTCCTACTGGTATGCTGTCTCGCATTTGTGCCCAAAATCTTTCCATCCCTTCTAGCTCCAAGTCTTGCATGACTTCCCGAACAACATCCTTATGAAAAGATATTTTCGGGATGAGAAGCTCGTATCTGCATTGCATTCTCCTTATCTCCCAAAGGGCGATAGTGCCTGATTTCCATCTCCTCTTCTTCTCTGGTGGTCATTGTGCTCTATGGGGAGCACTTGTTGTTGCACTGGAGGAGGCTCCACCTTGTACTCCAGGTGGCGGGCTTTGGCATGAGGCCTTCCCATGGCCAAGAAATGGGGACATGCTTGCTTGGTGCCTGCCACGCAAGCTCGAGGAGGGCAAGATGGAGAAGAGACAGAGGATGGGGGTTCCCTCCTTCTCCTTTGTAGTTGTCCCCTCTCTTTTAGTGGATGTGGTGGCAATGGTAGTGGCAACGGCAGCTTCTCTCTCTCTCTCTCCCTCTCTCTCAACTCCCTTGTGTTGATCTGTCTCCCTTCTTCTCTCTATACATCTCTTCATAAACAAAAAGAAAAAGAGAAAAACAAAGAGAGAAGAGATAATACATTTACCTCAAAGCTTGAAGAAGAATCCTTTCGCGCTTCTCTCCTTCTTCTTCTTCTCCTTCACAGGTTCCCTCATTCTTCTTTGCAGTTGTCCCCTTTATTTTTGTGGTGGATTGGAAGTGGCAGCTCTCTCTCTCTCTCTCTCACTCACTCACTCTCTCTCTCTCTCTCCCTTGAGCACGTTGATCTCTCTCACTTCTTCTCTGTATACACTCTTCATCAACAAAAAGAAAGAGAGAAGTAAAGAAAAGAGAGAAGAGATAATACACTTACCTCAAAGCTTGAAGAAGATTCCCTTTGCGCTTCTCTCCTTCTTCTTCTTCTCCTTTACGGGTTTCCTCCTTCTTCTTTGCATTTGTCCCCTCTCTTTTTGTGGTGGATTGGAGGTGGCAGCGACCTCTCTCTCTCTCTCTCTCTCTCTCTCAATCTACCTTGTACATGTTGATCTCTCTCACTTCTTCTCTCTATACACTCTTCATCAACAAAAAGAAAGAGAGAAGTAAAGAAAAGAGAAAAACAAAGAGAGAAGAGATAATGCACTTATCTCAAAGCTTGAAGAAGAATCCCTTCTTACTTCTCTCATTTTTTTCTCCTTCGGGAGTTCCTTCCTTCTCCTTTACACTTGTCTCCTCCCTCTTCGTGGATGGTGGCAATGGCGACGGCCTCTCTCTCTCTCTCTCTCTCTCTTGCTTATTTACAAACCTATAAAATGCCATGCTTAGGTTTTGACACTTTTTTATAAAGCCGCTCTCTCTCCTATTTTTTATTTCTCTCCATCGCTCTCTTCCTTCCCCTCCCTTCTTCTCTCTATTTCTCTCCCTCCTTCCCTCCCCACTCTCACTCCACTCATCTCATTGAAAAGACAATCAAAGATAGAAAATAAAAAGCTTAAGAAACAAAGATATTGAAAGAAATGTCACCCCACCTCTCTTTATCTCTCTCTCCCCCTCTCCCTTTACTTTTCTTTATTAACATTCTCTCTCATTCTCTCATTGTTTTCCTATTTCTCTCTCGCTCTCTCTCGCTCTCTATTTTTTCTCTCTATCTCTCTTTCTCCCTCTCTCTCTTTTCTTTTCACTCTCCTTTCTCTCTTTACCTCACCCTTCTTTTCTACCTCCTCCTCCTCTCTTCCTTCCCTCTCCCTCTCTCTATTTCTCTCTCCCTCTCTTTATCTCTCTATTTCCCTTTCTTTGTTTCCTCTTTCTCTTTGTTTCCTTTCTTTCCCTTTTTCTCTCTTCCTCTCCCTTCATTCTTCTCCCTCCCTTCCTCTCTCCCTCTCTTTCCATGTATCTCTTTGCAAAGGAAAACAAAAAAAGAAAACAAGAGAACACAAAAATAAAGCAAGAAGAGACAATGTACCTACCTCAAAGACTTGAAGATGAAACCCTTTGTACCTTCTCTTTGCACCTTCCTTCCCTTCTCCATTGCACACTTCTCTTTCTTCTTCATATATAGCAATAGCGGCGGCAACAATGGTGATGAGCTCCTTCTCTCTCTCTCTCTCTCTCTCTCTCTCTCTCTCTCTCAAAGCTTTAAGCTCTCTCGCTCTCTCTTTCATTCTTTCTTGCAAATGTTTTCTCGGTAAATGTTACGCTCGGGTTTTCAAAACTTTTTCCTCAAACCGGCGTTGCTATTTGTGTTGCTATATGTGTCGCTATTTGCGTCACTATATGCGTCGCTAATAGAACTAGTGATGCAATTGCCCCATTCCCTTCTAGTGAAAGAGGAGAGAAAACTAATTTTTAGCACCACCAAAAAGGGAGAATATGCAATTGGAGAAGAGAGGGAAGGGAAAGAGGCACATAACCAGTTGCGCACTCCACCCCACCTTTTCCCCAAAAAACACACCCCTTCGTATTTTATTATTTCTTTGAAACTTTGATACATTTGATATTATAAGATCTTTGACCTTTAATTTTGAGTATTCCTACCCTTTACAAATGCATGCATGCAACACTTTTGTGTATACCATTTATTTATGATGGATGCGGATGTGGCCCCCTCATGTATCTATCTCTTTTTGGTGATTTTGTAACAACTTAGTATTATTCTCTAGATAAAAAATAAAAATATGATGCATGCTTGGATTCTTTTGTGCCTTGTTTTTATGCTTCTTTGGGTGTCATCAAAATGGTCAACTATCTCCTTTGGTATCAAGGGTGTAGACTGAGTTGTGCCATCCAGTTGGTGTATCAGCTCACGCACTCCATCCATCACAGTCCTAGAACTTGTTCTAACTGGCCGCAATAGGTGCATTCTTTGGGATGAGGTATCACATCCCTGTACAAATTTTATGAGCACATCTAATATTTTTGTGTATGATATATCAATTACTTTGCAATTACCATTTGCTCCAAGTTTGAGAATGCATGATCAATGATCTCTGATTGAAACTCACTGAAGTGTCGTATGTATTCGTTGGACAAGCAACACTTTCATCTCATTGCCAACTTGCATTGAGAGCAACGATATGGAACATGTTGATTTAGATACGCCTAGAGATCTTGGACATCATGACCATTATCGTTCTCCATTTGGTCTACGTTACGACAAACAACAAGTTTTTGTTGCCCTCATGGATGATCTTCCTTTGTTTTAATCTCTACTTCTCTTTCTCTTTCTTTCCCTTTATTCGTATGGCTCCCTCCATCTCTCGTTATCCATTCTTTTTCTCTCTATGTCTCTCTGTCTTTATCTACATCCCTTTTTATTTCTATGTCCGCCCCTCTCTCTTTTCGCTTTTTTTATTTTTCTCCCTTCCTCCTTTTTTATTTCTCTTCCCACTTTTCAAATTCTTTCTCTCTTTCTCTTTTTTATTTTCCTCTCTTCATCCTTTTTTTAAAATCTCTCTCCCCCTCTCTGTCTCTCAATGTTTCTTTCTCTCCCCCATCTTCCCTCCCCACTCTCATTACTTCTCTCTTTTCCTTTCCCTCCCTTCTTTTCTTTATGTCTTTCTCTCTTTTCCTCTCCATTCGCACTCCACACATCTCATTACAATCAAAGTCAAAGATACAAAATAAAAAACTCATAAAATAATACGTTGAAAGACCGTATCCCCAATCCTCTTTGTGTCTCTCTTTCCCCTCCCCCTTTAATTTTCTATCATTCCGTTCTCTTGAATTCTCTCATTGTTTTCATCTTTCTCTCTCATTTAAACTCTACAAGCATTTTGTTATTATAGTCCATATGTAGTTTGAGTACCACCATGACCTAGAAAATATCTACGAACTCTACCACCTCTAGTAGGTTAATTAGAGTAAAAGATGGTATCTCTACTCTGAGGGGCACTCAAACTTGTATTCAACCTAAGCTTGACATCCTCAAGAAGCAACAATGTAAGTACTTCATCCCAACCAAGGGGGTCTGCTCTCATAGAAATAAATGTGTCAAAGGCTTTGTACTCTTTGCCCAAGCCATTCAATGTAGCTACAATCATGTCATCCTCTAAAACTTTAGAACCAATAGTAGCAAGCTAATCTGCAATGATCTCCATCGTATAAGTCTGGATGCTCTTGCCATTTTTGGTCATATTATTGAACTATTGCTTCAAGTCTATCTTTTGTGCATGAGTAACATTGCCATAATTCTTCATGAGAATATTCCAAGCATCCTTCCCGGACTGACAACTAATAATTTTCATAGCCAGTGCATCCATAATGCATTAAAAAAAACCAATGTAGCACTTTGCTCACAATTTCTTACAATTGTTGATGAGCCTCCCATTAATTAGGAGTTAGATTTCTTTCAAGCAGTTCAGGTTTAGCTTCAACTTCAGTACATAAATCTCAATATCCTCTGTTCATAAAAAAAGTATTGTATCCTTAAATTTCATACAAAAAATCTCTTCTTATCAAGCTTCTCCCCCACAATTTGACTGATATTATTGGTACCTGTAGCCTTTCCCATATCTTCGTAGTTGATGGTCTTCAATGTAGTATTTAGCCTATGAATGCCTAACTCCTTGCAGTTAAAGATGTCTTTTTCTTAATAAAGTGGTTGCATCACATTCAAGAAACAAAAGTGTACTTGTAATTACTTTGCATTCAATTCAATCTAGCTCGTACATGTAGTAGACATCAAGGAGAGTTTCAGGCTGAGGGTTTATAATAGTTAATTCTTTGCAGCAATAACTTGTGACATTTGAGCTCATGAGCATATCAAATGTCTCTAAACATTTTTCCTAACATCTAAGGATAGTAACATTGCATGTAGATCTCATTGATTACATAGTAGACATGAATGTAGGTCTTCCAACCACTGACAAGAGATAACCAATAGTGAATTCTCTACTAAAAATAAGATATTCTAAGCTCAAAACAATCTCAAAACATATTACTCATGTAACACATCATCTGGGAGTCAAAACAAGGTTGTAGAAGCATCAATTATTGTCTGTACAAGTAGTAGCAATGATCAAAACTGAGTAACCCACAGAGGTATAAGCCACACATGATTGAATGAACTAGATCACTATCTGACCGTACTACCAATTGCCATTCAGTCTAAAGGACTTAGTTATTACAACATACATGGATGATCATAGCTAGGTCTACAACTATCTAGATACAGTCCGTGTTAGTGACTAACTCTTGAGCTTGAATCTCAACATCTCTCTCTCTGTTTCTCTCGCTCCCTCTGTAATTTTCTCACTCTCCCCCTCTCTATCTCTATCCCTCCCTCCTTTCCTCTCTTTATTTCTCTCTCTATCCCTCCCTTTATTTCCCTCTCTCTTCTCCCCTCTTCCTTTCATTCTCTCCCTCTCTCTCTTTTTGTTTCTATTTCTCTCCCTCTTCTCTATCATTGTCTCTCCACCTCTCTTTGTTTGTATTTTTTTCTCTCCCTCTCTCAAACTCTCTATTTTTCTCTCCCCCCCTCTCCCTCTTTGTTTCTCTACCCCCCCATCTCTTTCGCTTATCTTCTCCCCTCTATGTGCCTAGCTAGTTTTGCAATGTTTTCTACGTAGAAGCACATGATGTTCAAGACTCTATGTTAAGGGAAAAAATCCTTTTTGTCCCATGAGAAAATGTGACATTTATTCAATGGGTGAGGATGAAGAAAAGAGAGAAAAATGAACATTTGTGAATATGATATATATATATATATATATATATATATATATATATATATATATATATATATATATATCCACTCATGGGCGCGTATGTGTGCGTGCATTTGCTAGAGAGAGAGAGAGACACGTTTTATTTTGGTAATGTTATGCCTGTCAGTTTTTTCACACGGAACTTTAAACACTTTTCCATATAGTAAAAAAAGAGAGATTTTCTAGATACTTATCAAAGTATTTAGAAAAGGTCTCAACTAGTAAAAGTGGAACACTTTACAAGTTAGTGATCTAGTAAAATATTTCTATATAGAAAAATTTTAAAATTCCTAGTTGATGATCTAGCAAAATATTCCTAGATAAGAAAACTAGGTGAAACCATAGATACATTAAAATTTTCCTATACAAGAAAACTAGTCGGAACCATTAATACCAGCCATTATCACACTAATATATCATGTTAAGCAAATTAATCATGATTTGTTCACAATGTTGTATTGTTAGCAATAGAATTGTGATTGAATCCATTAAAAAAATTGTATTAAACACTACATTCTCTGTGCTTCACCATGTTCTACAACACCTAAGATAGGTCTAGAGTTGTCATCCTCTTCGTATTTTCTCTACAACACCATTAAAATCAGCAAGGATATCAAAAGGCTCAAACCTGTGCATTGCGAAAAAAGCTTAGAGCAACAAGAGAAGACCTACCATTTTTAGCATACAGCCTTTCCTTTGATCCTAAAAGCACTGCAATCTCCCATAGCTCCACAACATAGATCTACTCTACTAGTTGTATGCTTCAAACTCTGTAGTCCTATCCATAACAATACAAATAATGAAATGATATTTAAATTGTTTGCTCATGGAACCATACTATATCATACTTACTAATGGGGATAAATATAATGCCTATCCAAATCAATGCATACTCTTGTGGGAATATGCAATGCTATGTAGACTCTCAAACTACAGGATTTACCAAACACATATGCTAGTGTTGAATTTGCCCACAAGATAGGAATCGAATAGATTGAAGTACCATACCAAGTCAAATTGATTTAGCTTACTAGTACATGCAAATAGGATATCAAAACCCTCAACTTACATTCTTCATTTTGAATGTTTTGATAAGCTGTTTAGATAGGTGGATGAAACATATAGATCCATCAAGCTCAAACTTCAACCAATCTAACTTTTTATTGGGATTTGCTACAACCAAAGTAGCAAGAGGTGCATCTAATGTAAGAGCACTAAAGTAGCAAGAGTTGTACCTTCTATGGATTTCCTTCATAAGGATACTTAACTTGTGGTGGAAATCCAAGGTTTGATATGCTTCTCCTTCTCCAAGCATCTTGTTGGCATTGCGCATGTCTGGAAGAGTTGCTACCATGACCGCTCTAACTCCATAGGAAAAAGTTGCTATATAGAACAAGCCTCTCAATAGTGAGATTTCAAGTGTGCATAGGCTTCATCTAAAATATTAGACAAAGATTCACAATAAAGAATCTTTTATTTTCTCAAATGCTAGCTAAACATTGATACTCCTATTAGAAATGATGATGTCGATGAAAAATGTCCTACAAGCAAGCCATATTCCACAAGAAGTTAGATTGGTCTTAGCTATTGAATATCCAAGGTGAACTAAAGTACCAATCCATAGATGGTCTCAAGAGAACTCAAGAAACCACTCCTTCAAATCCAGTATGCCCAATGATTCTTATGAGTTCATTAAGCTCCAAGAAGTCGATACAAAAGGTATCATTTTTGAGTTTGCTTCTATTGATTCTATGCATCATGGAATTCACCGTGATCTCTGTCGAATACATCTCCTACTTCTTCCACATGCGATATCACTATGAGCCTGCAAGCCTCAGCTTACACATTGCTACTAGTGATGTTTGCACTAATGACTGTACTCCAAAACATGTCTATCCACATGCTTTTTGAAACGTCCTACCTATGATATGTGGTTCTTCAAAGGAGAAAGGCATGCACTATTTGTTAATTGCTATCCTAGACACAATTTGGATAGTGATTATGCATCAAAATTAAGATTTTTATTGGTGAAAATTGGTACCTGAGCAACGTAGGGATCAATAATTTCAAATGATGTGTTGCTGCTCCCTCATCCATAACCTATTTGAAGAGTTAAAATTAGCACCATATAAAGTTGCAACTTGTGATCCTTCAAATGATGGCTATGAATTTTGGTGTTCGTATACTGATAGCATTATAAAGAAACCAAATTCATTGTTTATACACTCATACATGCAAAGATTTTAGTTGGTTACACCTTAACACCACCTAATACTATAGAATCACAGAGAAACCTATCAATAGTGCTTTACAAAATCATAAGGCAACCCCTCCTAGCTTGCCGTGCTCATCCTTATTTATCCTCAACCTGACCCACCCCTCTCCTTTCAAGTGTGTAACTTTCTGTACATGATACATCAGCTCCCTGCCCTGCTATTACATCCTCAATCTCTGTCTTTGACTTTCCTACCCACAACTTAATGCCTCTTGGCTCACCACTTCAACCTTTTCTAGCAAAATAAACTGTGGCTAATTATATTATTCAAAACCATTAAAGAACTACCAAGGGCTTAACAACATAGCTGGAGATGAAAGATGACATCACACATCATGAATACAAGGCAAGGAGCTAGGCAAACCCGGTATGAAGGAACAACTGCCCAAGCTCTGTTGATGTCAAGCGTCTCCCTGAAGCTACTCGCAGCCCACAAAGAGATTGGATAATGGACTTGTCATGCATTGAATGGCTCACCCAACTAAAAATTGGCTTCAAATTTTGCATCTCTTCAAATTTAATCTACTATTCTTAAAAAACCATGTTGAAGAAAAGGACAAGAAAAATTCTTAAAACTCTCACCTGAGCATTTGTGGTTACTTCCTTTATGTCATGATCCTTTGGCATTTCATGAGGTAGCATCCCACAGACATCTTGCAAGTTGGAAACCAACATTGACTGATAATTAGTACATATGCTTAAACATTACTGATGGTGCCTCTGATGAAAGCCATGCCATGGTGATTGATGTTGCTTGATGTAGCCCTTCATGTTACCAGCTAGATTCCAAGAGTGTTGGGCACCACTTGTTTGGGCTCCTCCTTGATATACATGTTTGTTCAGACTTGTATTTGCTATGCTACTCCTCATAGCTTTCATAGCTTTTGCATTTCCCACCTTCACAGCTTCCGCAAGGAAAGTCTTGTAGTTTTCTTTCTCATCTAAAAGATCACCGCAATAGTTAGCCCAACAGTCAAGCAACTGGTTGATATTGTAGCAGTAGCTCTGACCATATCGGGTTGCATAGTGGAGGACACTCTTCTTGTACTTGTCAATGACCGAAATATGTGCATCCTTCAAACTCTCATGCTTGTATGTGCTTGCACACATGCATGTGTACTGATTTCCCTTTTAGGGTTTTCCTTGTACAAAGTCTCATACAAAATCCTAAGAGGATCCATGTGAAAGAAGAGGCAATAAAGTTACGATGTATATAAGTAATCAAAATAGCTTTGACAAATTAAGACCCAAGCAAAAGAGAAAGAGAGAATATATGCCACCTCATCTGGAGCATCATGCCTCTACCCTGGTAAACTATACACCTTTCTCTCTTTATTTTGGTTCCTCCATGGAGCCTTTACTATTCTTTGAAACATCCTTTGATGATGATGCTTGGCTTATTGAAATAGAAACCTGCATATGCAACAAATATCAGTACACAGAGTGAACGTTAGATGAGAAAACTTCACACCATATTAGTCCTTGAGATATTAGCACACATTTTGAACTGAGGTATCACTAGCCCAAGATGTGGCTAGCATATAGTGCCACAAAGACTATATCAATGCACTAACCCTCCATTAATGAATTGAGTCAGACCAATTTGAGCTGGCTCTGATTTAGGTGCATCATGGGTACCTATGGACTACTTGTTGGTGCATCTACAATTAGACTACCATTGTCCAATTTATGGAGGAAGTACAGGCTGTAAGGGCTTCTAGGCAGTAGAAGCACAACACCCCAGATGTTCATCAAATCTCACACACACACACACACACACTCTCTCTCTCTCTCTCTTTCTCTCTCTCTCTCTCTCTCACTCTTCCATTGGCTTGACCACCACAGTGGACCTCACTGCAATATTGAGACTCAACTGCCCTCCTCCAACACACCTTAGGTCCACTTTATCCATGCCAGGTGGAGGAAAAAGCTCAAAGGCATGCACCATCTTGCCCAACACCAGTGCTAGTATTCGCAAAGCTATAATACTCCTTAGACAACTCCTCCTACTTGAGCCAAATGGGATTAACCTGAAGTCAGCCCCATTGAGCTCTATTTTCCACTCCAAAAATCACTCCGCATGAACTTCTCTAGCTTGTCCCAATACCTGGGATCATTTGCTATGCCCCATGCATTTACTAAAACTATGGTGTTTGCTCGAATGTCATAGCCTCATAGCTTGGCTGCTTGGAGGTTCATATGGGGTACCAATAAGGGAATAAGCATGTGTGTTTGGAGGATTTCCTTCACTGTGGCCTGATACAAACAACACCAATGCTGGGTACCGATGTTTCTTCATCTTCATTGATTTGAAGAGAAATTTGCACACATGAAGTGCTACAGTTCCAAATAATCCTTTGCACACATCTTGCATTTCATCCACATATACATGCAGAATATTTTCAAGGGTCCAAACATTATGCACAAATCTAGGAAGCTTACCTGCAAGTAGGCTAGATTTGGGACATCAGGCTCAGTTATTGGTACACCCTTTCCTAACACTGTATTCAATTCATCCCTTATCTTCTTTTCGATGTATGGATTGTTTACTGGCTCTGCAATGCACCATTTCAATGATCACAATGTGGTCTCAATTGTTGCACATGAAAATAAGTCCAAACAATCATATACGAACATAATTCATGAATGTTTGACAAGGTGAAGAATCTAAGCACTTTATAGAATCAATTTCCCTAAAGTGATTTCTTGTAACGCCTGCAGGTGTACAATACTGAGTAGAGTGTCATCCATTATTAGACATTTTTCTTCCATCATGAGTGAGGAGAACTCCCTATCTATATACAGATCAGGTTTGTAAAGGCCCCCAGAAGTACTGAAGATTGTTCAATGCTCCAAGTGAAAAGATTGAATTTGCTACAGCAAGATATAGACGAATAGCCTACCTGCAACATTCATGTCTTGAATAAGATACAACACACTATTTTCACAGATCTCTCCTTTGAGGAAGGCGTCTAGAAAGAAGTCCACTCCAATCTTCTCCCTCTTTTGCTTGCAAAGCCAATTAAAAGAATACATCAGAAATTACAGGTCTTGGAGAATGGTAGGAATTGCACCCATACAACATCAGAACCTGTTTGTAGATTAAAGCATTACACCGTGGGTCTCAAAATCCTCAATACATAGCATTTAGGTTAAGTAATGTTTCCTTCGGTACAGTACAATGGATGGACGGAATCTACAGACAAAGCAACAAATGATGAGTACCTCTTACTTTTTGTGCTCGTTAAGAAATGCATCCTGAAGAAATGCGAGCCTCTGCTGATTGGCGTCCGAGACCTGCTTGAGGTACCTGTAGAGGAAGGGCTTGAAGGAAGGCACAAAGTCACCATAGACGTTGTACTTGAAGCTCTACACGAGAAGGCCATTGTCCTTGTTAAGGGTCATGAGCTGCACATAAAGGGGGTCATCAAACCCTTGATTTGAACCTTGTGTTGAACATCATCCTGTAGACAATGTTGTACATCATGAGCTGCAGACGATCGCGGATGACAATACGTGTGGTGAGCACATTGGGCTTGGTGCACAGATCGAATGATGTATGCTAGCGTAGTGAAAGCTGGAAGGTCCCCAAGAACAAAAGAACTCTACTTTTTTCACAAAACTCAAGGTAGAAAGCATGCACGACATGAACAAGAGACCAATTGGGTGCAATCTCCCCCCATGCCTTGTGTGAGCGCTCCCAATCTCCCCCCATACCTTGTGTGAGCGCTCTACAAAGCATGTATTTTATGTATTAATCATCTTCAAGCTCAAATAATAGCCCAAATTACAAAATAGCATGCTTTTGGCTTTCGAGTTTGCTTTAGCAAAAAATAGAAATAAAGCTAATGGGCGGGCGTCCAAAGAGTTAGGCATACCCAATATAATGTCTAAATACAAATATCATAATCGTGCGCCCATGCGCATACAAAATAATAAATAAATATCCAATGCCTTAATAAATAGGCATGACAAAATATAGGCGCCATGCCTAAGGTATGTGCCCATCAAAATATAAGTAATAACTTGAATACACACTATCCTCCAATGCTCACACAAGGCATGTATTTTATGTATTAATCATCTTCAAGCTCAAATAATAGCCCAAATTACAAAATAGCATGCTTTTGGCTTTTGAGTTTGCTTTAGCACAAAATAGAAATAAAGCTAATGGGCGGGCGCCCAAAGAGTTAGGCATATCCAATACAATGTCCAAATACAAATATCATAATCGTGCGCCCATGCGCATACAAAATAATAAATAAATATCCAACGCCTTAATAAATAGGAGCGACAAAATATAGGCGCCATTGCTGCTATCTCTACACATCAACTGAAGCATTCACAATTGTTAGTAAAATAACATAATTAAACTGACAAAAGTGAATACCTAGCAGTCTTCAACTACATAAATAAATCAACTGGTTAGAAATCAATCCTAACCTTAATTTATCATGAGTGCGTACTCTAAACTCATAAAGGTTTATTAATTTAATATGTATTTTGTAGAATCACCCGCTATGGAATCACCCATGCACACACTAAATTAATGAAACGCCCGAAAAGGATAGGCATCCCCATCAACTTCTCGCACAAAGAATCCACTTTGTGTATGAGCCCTGATCAACAAAGTTTACGGAATCCACCGTAAAGCCTCACGGAATCCACAGTGAAATATGCCTCCTGGCATCAAGGCTTCTTTCGGTGCTTCTGATTCTAGCTAAAGTTTTATGCAAAATGAAATGAGCTAAACAATCGTGGTAGAGCATTCACACAACCCAATCATGAATAGCTTTGGACCACCAAATTGGTCTCGAATACCTAGGGACAGATGCAAACGTACAAATAGCATCAATATATGGTGGTATGGGAACAAAGCAATAGACCTAGGTAGAAAGAGGTAGAGGAGAAACCCGACCTTATCCTAGAATAACCTTTAGATACTTAGGCCATCCATTGGGGGTTGATATTATTTAGTGAGAATTGAATGTGTTATGGACATACTCTACAAGAAGTTTAGATATTCATCTACAACTACCTAGCCTTTATATGGAAGATTGAAGGTGATATGGCAATATATCAATCAAGAAATCCACTTCTATCTACCCCTAACAAGCTAGAATCAGAAGTCCCTAATCTCTTTGACAGCAAGGTCTATCTCTTGGACTACTTGTTGGGCTACTTGTTGCTGGCATCTAATTTTGACAATGTTGTTTGCTATCTTTCACATTGACATAGGTCAACATTATACCTCACAATGTTGCTAACCAATCTACATGGTCTGGCTTGGCATTGTTTCCTATAAGGATTCAAACCATATAGTAAAATATTTTATGTGTTTGCATACCTGCACAGTGCTAGCAAATGGATTTCACAATGAGGATACATGAATTTAAGCTGATAACTTACCATTGATATAGAATTTAAAAATATATAGCAGTGCTTTGGCTCTACTTATAAGGTTACTTAGGAAAACTGACCGAGTCTTCAAGGTTACCTTCAAAGATCTAGCTAGGAGTTGAAACATTCTGGCTTAGCCATGTCACCAAATTTCATGTTTGTACATGTTCAATATAAATTCTAATTCATAGTAAAAATAATAGATTATACAAATCTATGTTAGTCTAATATTCCACTAATTCTTATTAAGAACTAAAGTAGACAATTCACTCAATCAAAATATCTTTTGTAATACAAAAAAGAAACCAAATTCAATTGAGTAATAGCAATAAACTAACATACAGCTCATCCTCATCAAAAGCTCAATGATAGTTCAATTTCATTGAGTCCATGCTGAAGACAACAAATTCTCCCCTTCTACTAATCAAACTATCATGTCTACTATAAGTCTTTATACGTATTTAGCTACTCAAATGTTGGCTAATAGTTAGTTATTAATTAGTCATATGTAACAGTAAACAAGAGCAAGTTGCCAAAAATAGAAAGGATTTCAAGAAATGAAAGAAGGTAGTAACACAATGGAGGTATCAAGGACTCAATCGGGGACTTGGAAGTACAAAATGAGAATTGTGTGGTTGAGTACCCTATCTCCCAAGATCAACTTACTTATATGGAAAGTCACCATTAAAAATCAATACCAAAGATAAACAAGGAAAACTAATGTGAGTTGCCCCACAATGACTTATGTGCTTGTGAAAGAAAGAATCATTAAGAGTTGTGGGGAGACTAGAAATAGGGAATTTGTGGCCAAAGAATCCAGACTTAACACAAAATGCACCCCCAAGAGCATTAACACAACACTTATGTTTTTGCTCATGTAGGACCTTTAAATGAGCAACAAACTCCCAAGTATATGGATTTATCTTGTTCTCTCTCCACCGTGGTAATGCTTGTTCTGTAAACCACCTTTAATTAGAATCACTTTAGGTCCCTTTCTTATGATCATGCATTTTTTTGTGGGTAATCTTTTGGGACACCTACATATTATAGTGATGTGATTTTGTCCAATAAACCATGATGTTATTTATTTGGACAATGTAGTTCCTCTCATCTTCCAAAAGAGACACTTTAGGCACCCTTCTTATGATCATGCATTGTTTTTTTTGGGTGACATCTTTTGGGACACCTAAACATTTTAATTATGGCATGATGTAAAATAAGCTATGATATTACTTAGCTATCTAAGAAATCTCACCAAAAATATTTCCCTTAGAACAAGCATTACCTATATTAGTTTCATTTTCCTTCGACACTATCTAATAGAATGAGTTCTAACTTGCTTAAATCCACTTTTTTTGCACTAACAGGTTCAAAGTTTGATCTTTTAGGATCATGATGGATTCTATCCTTGAAACATATAGCTATTGTCACATGATTGGTTGCTACTTGCAAAATATTGCAAGTAAATTGTGTGTGCTACAGAATATGAAGGACAACTAGATGGGCTATGGATATAGGCACCAATGTATTTTATATAACCATTTTTCAATCTATTTCCCATTTTTATTTCTTTATAAGACAAACCTCCATGTGCACTCTTAGCATGTCATTGGCACTCTATGTTCATTCCAAACTACTTGGGACTAGGGGAAACCCCATAACAGGTGCTTGGTACATTCCTTGTTATTCCTACACGATACACACCACGAAGATACCTTAACAATCTTGGAGATCCTAGCTCTAATAAGTAGCCTATTGATTGTCATGTGTCACTACGGATCTTTAATATCCATTTCTTTCTTGCACACCCAAAGTGGGTTGCCTATGGGGGATGTTATAAGCTTAGTTAGGTGCACCAGTTTGGGGGTTGGTGAAGTTGACCATTGGGTTTTGTGTCCAGATGTGACCTTACAAAGCCAATGAATCTCTCTCTGTAAGGCCAATTGATGAGCAATTGATCACATGTAGTTCTTTCTAGGTTCCTCCATCCCTAAGATCCATCTAAGTCTTCAAGCCCTTGATATGGATTGCCTTGGATAGCCTCAGGTTCTTTGTGATTGGGGGGAAGCTCCCCTCCTGCAGGATCACATTCTTGGGTTGTGGTAAATTGTGTGATTTTAATTGGTAGTCTATTTCCAAGAATATCAAACCATTTGGATTGTGGCCAATGGCGCCTCATAGTCAGAGAGGACTCAATATAATCCCTTGAAAGGTGTACCCACAGTTTATCAGAATGAACCCTCTTAAGTAGACCAAAGAGCAATCTATTGGCCTTGTTTGGGAGGGACTCTAATCGAAAGCCCCCATCCTCCTTATCAATTGTTAGGGTATCCCAAGAGATTTGGGCCACCATTTCCATCATGTCCCTTCCATATAAACTATTTGAACATTGTTTCTACTTGCCCCACAATGTTGTGTTGATTGGAAGGAGAGCCCATATATATAGTGTTCGATGTAAGGATTGACTTGACCACCATCAACCTACCTGTCAGCATCAGCTGGTTCTCTCTCCACTTAGCTTCCTTCACCTCCACTTTCTCTTTATTACACTGGAATTGTTATTTGATGTTGATCCCAACACCTAAGGGGTATTCCAAGTACCTAACAATCTGCCTAGTACTTATTAGCCTAAAACCATATTCTTCCAACCATTACTAACGTCCTACAAAAGAGAGGGGAATTAGTTCAATCTTATAAACACTTATCTTGGCATGGGTAGGCCCTCGATAGTAGCATCAGTCATTGCCTTATCATTTCTTTTAAGTGAAGGGTCGATGATGAGGGCAAACAGTAGAGGGGCCAATGGGCATCCTTGTCGTATCGACCTCTTGAGGGGGAAGGGTTTGGAGCCAAACCATTGACCATCATAGAGACCAATGCATTGGAGAACAATGTTGAGACCATCTTAATGAAATTTAGTCTTAATGAAACAAGGCATAAAGTGTAGTAGTGATAAATCTCCAGTTGACTCTATCATAAGCTTTATCAAGGTCCATATTGACAAAGACAAAGTTGATTTGGTAGATTAGAGCCTCATCTATAGCAAGCACAAGGTTCATAACCACATTCTGTATAGAGCACCCATGGATGAAACCATATTTTCTCTAGTAGACCACTTTGGACAACAATATCCTAATTCTCATAGCCAAAGTTTTGGCTAGAACCTTGTATGCAAAGGGGAGCATTGTTAATAGGCCTGCAGTGAGTTGGCTTGCTTCTCTCAAAGGACTTGGGCACTAATTTAATGAGCCCTCTATTTAAAATCTCAGAGAGGTATCTTGAAGCAGGAACCCGATTAAGTTCAAGGGGGAGGCCATCATGGCGTTGGGCCTCCCCCTTTTTCATTGCCCATAGTACTATATTGTTCTCATCCTTGTAGAATGACTTTTTGAGCATTAGAGCTTCATGCATAGGGATCCCTTTAACAAAGTCTCTAAAGAAGGCCTCAACCTAGCTTCATATTCATGTGTCTTTGGGGGATCAGTTTCGAGCAATCAAGGAGAGGTGGCAACTAAACACCCAAGAAATCCCTTGATCATCAAGAAACATATTACCCATCTGATCTTCCACAAAAACAATGGTTTCTATCTTGTGTTTAGATCTAAGTGCACCTAGAGACCAAGTAGTTGGAGCATCACCCATGATGTCCCACATACCTTTGAGTTGGACCTTAGCAATAGAGACCCTCCTTTCTTCTTCCTTTCGGAAAAACTCCTCGATTCCAACTACAGCACATGATCTCAAAGAGTAATGCCAAGAGCACTTATAGCAACTTCTCATGCCTTAGCAGCAAGGGGGCAATTCCCTCTTCTACAAGCAATCATCTTGGTGCCATGTCTCTTTGAGGCCTTAACAATGCTCTCTGAGCATTTGATCCATCTGAACATAGGAGATCGCATGTTTTCCTTGAATCCTTCCCATGTGCGACATAGGGATCGAACAAATTGTTTATCATCGAGAAAAGATGCTGGGTCTAAATGGGGAGGGACCATTAGATGTCTTACCTAAGAGGATCACCGTAAGGGAGATTAAAAAGGGGATATGGTTGGACGCCATCTCTGAGAGGATGGAAAGGACCCAAAGACCATTGGAGATCCACCATGCATGCATATTAGCATAGCACCTATACAAGCTGACAGTGCACCATGTGGTTCCCTGGTGTCTGTTGTGCCAAGCAGACACATCTTCCACCTTCTTGTGCTACATTAGGGTTGAATAGAAGGTTTAAGGTGGTCCCAACTATGCTTGTGACACAATATATATCATGTGTATGTGCGACTTTAATAAATAAGTGTATATGCAAATGCATGATTATCTAGACATTAGATATATAAACCATGCATGAGAATATGAATAAATACCTAGGATATGAAAAAATTACATTCTCTAGTTTACACCTTGATAAATTTGCAAGTTTCCTGTGTTACCATAATAGAATCTTCACAGTACTACATCACATTAAAAGTTCTACACATCATGTGATTAGTACATAGAACTATGTTTGGTGCAAACAATATCTATATGAAATGGTTTTTCTATCACTGCCTACACATGAAAAGTGTCTTTGAAATGCAAAGCATGCAAGAGGAGATTGAGATGTAAGTTACATTAATAGTTGTCCAAGACTTAGTAACATAGGTTCGGGTCCAACACATTAGCATAAGATGGTTTTAAGAAGTGTTACTTAGCTTATTATGATAATGACTATTTTCTATGACTTATAAGTTATAAGATTTATTTGTTAAGTAAACACTTATTTTACTAGTTATAGATGCCTTTATGTTTATCTAATAAAATTAAAATCCTAGTTTAAATCCAAAACTCCCTACATGGTAACTAGAAAAATACATGAATTTGCTAGATACTAGTCTATTTACTAGTTCAAATGTCATTTCTATATAGTAAAATTAAAAACCTAGTTGAGATAAAAAATTCCTTACTTGCTAACTAGGAAATTTTATACATTTACTAGATGTGAGTCTTTTTCCTATCTAGTTTAGTGTCTAAAGTTCCTTGTGTTTTAAATTCGAAATGGGGATAAGTTTGATCGGTATACAAATCAGATTATCGCGAGCGACGTCCTTTCAATCCTGTAGTCTTTCATCTGGTGCGCGCGATTGCTCTGTGTCGCCCGTGGAAGCCCAAGGCCTCCACAAGTAGAAATCCGTTGCGATGGACGGGCAACAGCTGCAGCCAAGTGTGTTGTTGACGTCAACGTCCGCTAGTGGGGGTACGTTACAGGTGAACAGTATTCATGGCTCGCCATAATTTTCTTTTTTGTTCTTAGACTCGGGGGTTTTTCTTATCATGGCCCTCTTCTTATTTTATAAGATGTTAAATCCCAAAAGCCTTTTAATGCGTGGACAGGCAACAGTACTGGGCCTGACTCCAGCTCACTCGTGCAGCAGAAGCTTGATGTCGTGGCGTTTTGGTGCAGGTTGATGGAAGCCAAGCTGGCGAGAAAGTTGAGGAGGACCGAAGGTCGAAACCGTCGAATAGGGCAGCTCGCGCTGGCTTACAGGTAATGACCATGTTCATCTGGCAATCGTTCTTTGATCATCAGCTTTTGGACGACGTTCTCAATCAATATGGAATCGCCTGCGCCCAGCTTTTTCTGCACCATAAGCCGAACCTTTCTATCATTCAATTTAATCGGAAATTATGGGTATTGCATGGTCAGGAGACAGTTCTGATTCCGCCTCAATTCTAATTTTGTAAGTAATGCCGGTCCGTTTCGGTACTCTTGTTTATGCCTGTTTTGTATGCCATGCCAATTAGGAGCTGCTTTCTTCTGCCATATATTTTGAGGGATGAGTTCAGCTTATAAACCCTCCGACCTCAAATATGTAAAGTTGAGTTTGCATGAGCCTCCACAAAAATGAACAGCTTCATGACTTTCAGGTATTCCAACCACTTGATCCTCTTTAGGTTGGTCCGAAGGTATGCAAACCGGTGGGCAGCTATATAGTAGATTCCTAAGGAACCCCTCCATCTTCGTTCCATGTACAAATGCAATGCATTATAAATACGCTGTAGGATCTTCATCATCCCAACCCTTTATTGATAATTCCGAGAATGCATCGTAGTCATAAACATGACTCGGAACACTAAGAACTTGTTCCATGCTTCGTAATTCTGCAAGACAGCATCAAAAGTAAGGAAATGTTCGGAACAACAACATTTTCTTTACTTCTTTTTATTAATATTTCTTAAAACAAATCCTTCGTTGATTCGCTTTGATACCAACTATAACGTGTATGCCTGTAATCTTCAGAACACGTCTTAGCAGTCCATCAGAAAGGATATCCTAGAAAGCTCCGCTCGATTCTCCCTTGGAATGTCACGGGGTTTGTGATCTAGGACTTTCCGCATTTGCCACGTAACGGAAGTATTCTGGCCGTTCCCACTTAGGACCGACCTAAATCAGGGTTTTTTCCTAATGGTCATTTCCTAAATGGCAACTAGCTTCGAACCCCAAGCGAACTACTTTACGCAGAAATACCACATCTGAAACGGATTCACGCTGCACTTGGTCCAAGGAGAATGGAAAATGAGAGGGATGCAAGGTTCGACCTCTTTGCCATAAGGCATAGTCCCATTCCATTCCCCTAAAACAACGTAAATCGGGATTTTTGTAACTTAGATTTAGGTCACACTCTTGCTGTTCGTGTTCTTTGAATGATCTTCTTGCTGTCCATCATGATTGAGAAAAGTTCCCGGCCAACCAGGACCACCCATCTGTAGGATGGACCCATAGCCACATCCACCATACTTTCCTTAGGTTGTTTTAGTTATCTAATTACCTACCACATTTAGTTGGACATGCATCAAACAGCTTCCTTAATTAGTTCGTTAGGCACTAGTTCCTTCACGTAATCATAGCACTTGATATAAAAAGCAATGTCAAACAAGTTCCTTTTCAACAGCTTATCATATTTATCTTTGGAATACATTTATAACATCCAGCCCGTAGGCTTATCCATAATCCGCCTGAAGGCTATCCAGTAATCCACAGGGATTACGAATCCAAGATTTTGCCCGTAGACTAGGATGCGGGCCTCGAGATCCAATCCCATGTCACGTTGGTCTTTTGTGTAGGGCCCGGAAGGCGAGGGATTTACGGCCAGAGCCCCCTCTGGCACCCAAGCGTCCTCCTGCTCCAAATAGCGCTCAACAGAGAGACCTCTCGTGGCGGGTTCCGTCCACCTTCCCGGCGTGGTTAACAACTCCCCTGGTTAGGGTCACGCAGGTAGTTGGGGGTAACTGAAGATGCCTCTCCCTTCAAGCTTTCAACCTGAAGCATTTAGATATCTTTTCATTTTTTAATTCTTTGAGCAAACAAAGCAAACAGTGCTTTCTAAACTGTTACAAGCACAATCATTTTGAGTGGTCGTTATTTTTGGTTAACTGCTAAGGGGTGAATCATTCTTTTCGAATGCATCCAACACTCAATCTGGGATCAATTGCGACTTGGCAAGATCCCCAAGGGTTTATTTGTTAACCCTTATATCCTTGGGTTAGGGCCGTACCCTATTAACCCGACTTAATCAATACCTTAAAATAGCAATACAGATGTTATTCCAATTTATTGATTGGTCTTTTGCTTCCAAGCAAATATCTATTCCCCGTATCTTGGTCACTTTACCCAAGAAATACACTGTATCATGACGATTATTCATCCTCCTGCAAGATAACTTGCGTAAGAATCTGCCAATCTCATTTCGAGGGATTGGCCATTCCCTTGTTATCAAATCACAAGATCATGTGACTTTGCAAGTTGTTGCACAAGTGTCGCATCAAAACTATGGGACTATTTACCCATCAAATGGAGTCCTATAATCACGAAATCATGATTAGATATAACAATCCATTCCTGATTGCATTAGGCCCACATTGTCCGTCCTAGGGTTCCAAGTTCAAACCGAGTTTCATCTTTTTAGCGCGAGATCCTTAGGATAAAAACCCTAGATCATTTCTCACAAGTATGTCCTATTGTCCCTACATTCCGTGAATGTGGGCAAGTATTTAGGGTATAGAAGTTTGAGCTTTGACAATAAGAGCGATTAGGTTATGTCCTCAACCTGCTAAACCCTAGTTAGCTCTTTGGGATATGTTGCATTGAATTAACCCTTCCTAAACGAGTCCCTTGCGGTTTTTAGGTGTTTAGGTTTAAACCAATTTACTTGTCGATACTTGAAGATATTTACGATACCATTTTTGTAACCACATGATAACACCATATTAGAGATTTTGGGAATTTCCCAAGTCCCACTTTGAATGAATGTCTTACTTTTGTGAATGAAAGAGAGCACTATGTTTATCTTTATCTTTAAAGGGCACTTTGTATGTTACAAATATGAGATCAGACATCTTGAGAGCTTAAATGATGAATGTAAGCTATATATGTGGCTGCTACGAGATTTGGAATTCACCTCTATCTTTTCTAGCATACTAACAAAATATGATGTTGTATGTTAGTGGAAACATCAAGGAGGCTTAACTAGTATATACCTAGGAAATTTCCAAGTTTAATGTAAGAATACAAAGGTTTGATGGAGTGGAGAGAGAATTTAGAATACAAGAGCCTTAAACATTGTATGAAAATATATTATCATGGCCAAAATTTATAATGTTATGGATTTGAAGATATTATAATACAAGTTTTTTCCTTTAGATATAGCATCATTTAAAGTGACATGTATAAGTTTCATGAACTAGGACCTTAAAAGAGTCACCACTAACTAGGTGTGGTTTAATAACTTGATCTAATATCATATCGTAATAAGTTTGGATAACCTATGATGTGATGGTTCTTTTTTTGTGTAAACCAATAGACACAAGTATGTCAAATAATTGCTCACTCCATTTACATTTTTTGTATGTATATGTATGATATATAAATATCTTTTATTCAAAATTTCTATCTATCTTGACAATATATGGACAAGATGGATATTGACTTTGGCCAAAATTAAAGAGTTTCACACCTTGACTAGCTAAATGAATTTTCATATCATAAAATAAAGATTTATATACCAAGCTAGAAGTTTATGATTTTTCTAAGACTAAAGATTTAACCTTTGACCAATGGTTTGTATTTCCAAAGAAATAGACATAAATTTTATAATCAATCAAGACTTATTTGTTAGCTAAGACATAAAGTACAAAATTGGACTTAAACCACTTTAGAAGAAATTTCAACACAATCAGCTAATGTTATTGAAAGAATAAAAAACATTAAGTAGATTCTCCTCATTAATATTAGTAGTGTTTAAAAACTCCAAGGTAGCTACACAAAACACTTTAAATTTTTAACAAGCATATATTTTATAGCCATGCAAAAGCCCTTAATGTAAGGGATATATTTACTATGGAAGTCAAAATTAGTCCATATAGAGTCATTGTCTTGTTGCATCATGTATATTGGAAAAATACAACTTTTGTAGATAGCTGCACTACCATTTATGAAATGTTTGTGATATCCTAACTCATGAGCAAGTTGCATTGCTTCCATATCTTTCAAAGTAGAGACTAAATGAGTCTACTTCAACATGGATAATTGTGAGTTGTTCAATGTAAGTGATAGAAGATGTGAGGCATTTGTTGAGTATGCTTGTATAGTAGATGGTTATAAAGTACAAAATAGGATTTAAACCACTTTATAAAAATTTTCAATACAATTAACTAATGTTATTGAAAGAATAAAAAGCATCAAGTAGATTCTCTCATTGATATTGGTGGTGTTTAGAAACACAAAGGTAAGTACATAAAACACTTTAAATTTCTAACAAGCATATATTTCATAGCCATATAAAATACTTTAATGTAAGGGATATATTTATTATGAAAGTCAAAATTAGTCCATATAGAGTCAGCGCCTTCTTGTTAATCATGTATATTGGAAAAATACAAATTTTGTAGATTTTGTATAAAACATTTAGCTACACTACCATTTATGAAATGTTTGTAATATCCTAACTCATGAGCAAGTAGCATTGCTTCCATATCTTTCAAAGTAGAGACTAAAGGAGTTTACTTCAACATGGATAATTGTGAGTTGTTCAATGTAAGTGATAGACGATGCGAGGCATTTGTTGAGTATGTTTGTATAGTAGACTATCATAAAGTACAAAATAGGATTTAAACCACTTTATAAGAAATTTCAATACAATTAACTAATGTTATTGAAACAATAAGAAACATCAAGTAGATTCTCTCATTGATATTGGTGGTGTTTAGAAACACCAAGGTAATTACATAAAACACTTTAAATTTCTAACAAGCATATATTTCATAGCCATGCAAAAGCCTTTAATGTAAGGGATATATCTATTATGAAAGTCAAAATTAATCCATATAGAGTCAGCGCCTTCTTGTTACATCATGTATATTGGAAAAATACAAATTTTGTAGATTTTGTATAAAACGTTTGACTGCACTACCATTTATGAAATGTTTGTGATATCCTAACTCATGAGCAAGTTGCATTGCTTCCATATCTTTCAAAGTAGAGACTAAAGGAGTTTGCTTCAATATGGATAATTGTGAGCTGTTCAATGTAAGAGACGGATGACGTGAAGCATTTGTTGAGGATGTTTGTATAATAGATGGTCTCTTGAAGCAAGAAGTAATTGAAGATTGAACATATATACCATCTTTATCAATCATGGTCTCATGCGGTGCTGATGATGAAGATGAAATACCATCATTCTCTGCTCTAGTCCATTCATCAATGACAACCTTGAATTGAGCATACAATTCATGTCCATATTGAACTGGATCCTGTCCATATCGATCAAACTTGATGACTTCACGTGCATCATGGTATTTGCTTAAGCGAGTCAAGTATGGTAGTAGTTCTTTGATCAAGATAGAGTCTTCACGATCAATATCAAATGTTTTTGGATAAATGCAATTCTCAACAGGATTTGGACATCCTTTGTAAGGACTATCATCTATGAGAATAGTCTTGGTATGCTGACAAACATCTCCATATTGATCCCATACATGCTTCAGAGGCTTGAACATTGCTTCTACTCCCATCTTATCTGGCCTATATATGATTTTCAGTCGATGTCTATGACATTGTTCTTGGCCCCAAATCATGAAGAAAGGATACTTCCTTTTTGCATGGATCTCCAAGCACTTAATAACTGCCATGACATTCTTATGTAAAGCTGTTGACCAAACTCCCACTTGGAATCTTGCAAATAAGGCTTCAAGAAACTCCATACATCCTGGTCGAAGAACAAGCCATTGCTTTCCCATTTGAAAGCTTTGAAACCTTTTAGACTTAGCAAAGCATCATTGTAAAAGAAGACCATTGAGATCAAGTATTACACATAATTGTGTTGCATTTCTTATCAAGGAAACATCAATCACATCATCGTGCTCTACTGTTGTTGAATCTGCTAGATATCCAACCATAGATGTTTTAGTTGAAGTTACAAAGAAGAAAAAGAAACACATTAGATTCATTTACTTCCTCATCATTCTACCTAATTTTTGAGCTATAAACTGGCATAGAACACTAAAGCAATTTAACTTCACATTGATAAATACATAAATAGGTACTACTTAAAAAATGATGTCTTAAGAAAAGAGACTGTTGACCATGTGGTCAAATCTAATCAAAAGTAATATCATGAGGTGAAAAAAATATATATGACAAATTTTTTGAAGTAAAATCTATTCTAATAAAGTCATTTTTCCATATCTACTTTTTATTGCTAGTTATAAGTATACTTGAGATACTAACAATAGATTCTTGTAATTAGTTGCACAAATTATACTATCATTATAATATTTAACATACTCAATTTTTTAAAAGACCTTCAAAATGGCATGTACAAAGAAGATGTTTATTAGTCCTAATTATTAAAAGAAAATTTAAACATGATACTTTTGACCATGTGACCAAAACTATGTCACATATAAGTGACACATGACAATTTAATTGAGATAATTTATACTTTATTTGAACAAGTTTTCATAGTTTCTTCTTAAGGACTAACCATTCTATTTTTGAACTAGTTATATCCCATAGATATTTAAACTCATGAATTGTAACAAGGATTTTATCTTAATATTCCATATACACATCTCAAAAGATACATTGGAGAGAAATCTTTGTTGCAATATTTATAACTAAGGTAAAACTCCTTTGGGAGGTGCAATGAATCTTTTTTGGGGTGTGCAATATATTGTTGGCTTTCTTATCCTAAGGTACATGCATAGACATACACTAGTGATGTAGTAAAAGAGGCTATAAGAGATAAGAGATTTGACCATGTGGACAAATCTAACCAAAACTAACATGACAAGATCATAACACAACACATATAAGAGTTTAATTGAAATAAGATCTAAAATAGACTTAAGTAAATTTTTCATAGATAGCTCAAACTTTTCATTATGATAAGTATTCTTACACACTAGATTACAATTAAATAGTTATCCTTACAAAGGATGATAAATTTTAATGAGCTCTTTAATACCGATTTGGTAAAATATTTACTTAAATAAAATTTTTAAACCAAACATGCTTAGTACCTTTTATAAAAAATTAAAAAACCAAAGACATAGTTTCTTTAATTAATATCATCAAAGAAAGAAAATATTGCAAATGCTAATGAAAGTAACTTCTCAAGAAAAAAATCAAAATTACATCAATGTGTCTTCCTTGATGAAAGGAGAAGGAACGGAGTTTAAACACCTGAAGTAGCCCTTAATTTCTCTTTCATAATTAGACTTGCTATATCTTGGCTTGATTCTTCTATGCCCTCGGGTGGTACTTCAAGAACTTGAACTTCAGTAGGAGGAACCTCTTGGGAGTTTGAATTTTGTTTGGCACTCTCATGGACCCTCCACAATTGTGCTTCAACCTCTCTTTGCTCTTGAGTGTTGCAAACCACTGCAATAGTCTTCATATGATTTATCAATGTCACCTTAGATGCAAGTCCACTTGCATATACATCAAATACAACCTCATGAGCATCATTGAATGCTTTGATTGTTGTTTCCATAACTTTCATTTTCTTTCTCAAAACGGCCTTTGCAATCCTTTGTTCTTCTTCAAGATCTTCATCATTGCACTCCTTGTGCAAGCCTTCAAAGTCCAAAATGGAAGGCTTGTTGACATTGTTTATATATCACTCAAAATTGATGAAACTTTTCTCCATGGTCACTAATGTCAAAACCACAAAAGAATCTATAGATCCAAAAGCAAACGTTCTATCCATTGGTAGGAAGTCAACACTACCAACTAGCATGCGATACTTGTAAGAAATGCTTTCAAGAGCATTTTCCAAAGCTGCCATTTGCTTTCGATCAAGAAATGACAACAACATGAATTGTTTAGGTTCACATGTCATTTGTAGTAGAGTGGATATAACCTTTCCAAACTTTATAGAGTCCCATTTCATTCCCTCAACCCCATGTGCTGCATCTAGAACAACAACCCCAATGGTAATTGGATCTCTGTAAACATTATGTATAAGATCAAAGGTTTCTAGATTGCATCCGACAACATATACACGCCAAGGGGAAGTAGTGGAGGATTGAAGAGGATTTTGCTTTTTTCCAATTAGGAAGTTCACAATATCTTTTGCTCCATTTGGTAGGGACCCTGCATCAGCTCCACATGTGAGCTTCTTTGATACCCAATCATTGCAAATGCCTAAAATCTTTGTGTAGACTTCATCATTGATATCATAATCATCAACAAGCTCTTCCCAAGTCTTCATCACAGCGCTACTTTCTGGAACTGAAGCATTGAAAAGAGTGACTAATTCCTCCTTTAGGACCCTATCTTGCTTGATTTGCTTAGCCCTTGTTTCCATGTCAATCATATCTTCCTTATCCCATTTGTTTCTAAGAAAAAGGATATGACCTTAATTGATCTCCTCTTGTAGTGTAAGGATGTCTCCATCCTTTAAACCCATAAGGCAACGAAATGCAGCAGGAGAAGGTTGCCTTCCCTTTTTTCTCGAACTCTCCTCTTGGGATATAAGTTCACCTCTAGAGTATCTCTTCATGATTTTGATCCAACTATCAAATATTTCTTGGGAGCTAACAATCATATGGCAATCTCTAGATGCACAATTTTCTCCAATGTATGCCACAAATCTCTGCAAAAAAAAGATCAAAATAGTGAGCATAGAACAAAAGAAAGAGCATCACACTAATCTTCACAAAAAAAGAAGGTAAGCTTATATATGATTACCTGCCATGGTACTCTTTGAGAGCTTGTCTTAGAAAGCCCTTGTTGGGGTTTTGGTGGAGAACCAAATGCTAGCCACTGATCTCTTAATTGTTGAAGTTGCTCAACATAAGGTGCATTCTTCATAACATTATGTGATTCCATATTTGTCATTCATGAAAGCTCAATGCACATTTTCGCAGGACAATCAACTAATATTCTAGCATTTCTTGTGGTGTATAAATGCTTGGTTGCTAGACAACGTGTAGTATTACTCTGAATATATATCTTTGCTGCATGAATTGAGTGAAGCCCTGATATAATCCAATAACTATAACTGTCCAACTTATTAGCATCCACCTCATCACGATGCATGGGTCTCTTCTCATTGTTGTCTTGTACAAAAGGCATAAGATATGCTGCTGTTGCTGGGTTCATGGGAGTCTTTATGAAAGACGTGGTTAGCTTCTCTACATAATCCCAACATAGTGACCTATAAGCATACAAAGGAGGTGCCTCATAACACCTATCAACGAGAATAGGAAATTTTGTTGTTGGCCCAAATGGAAAGAATTTTTCAAACATGTGAAATCCTGATTCTTCCTTCTTTCCCTTCTTCTTAACTATTTCAGGAAAATCGAATGTTCTTTCTACTCCCTTGACCTCAAGAGAAATTATTGGCTTTGCAGGTGTAACTTCTAACATGGAAGGTAAAGTGGCATCATTCTTAGTAGTGTTAGCAGACATACTAACAACAAGAGCTTGTGACAAGGAACTTTGTTGAGGTGATTTTGACTTTGAGCTTGTGGGATTCCATGAATTATTTTCTTCTTGAGGAGAAGATGAAGATCTCAAGTCTATTTGTTTATCTTGGAGCTTCATTCTTTTGTTGGGGCGATCACATTTTCTTGATAGGGAAAGTAGCTCACTATTTTGAACAGCTTGGAATGCTAATATAATGTCTTCTATGCCCTTTACCTCCTCAAATAAGGTCCATCCCATTGTTTTCTCTATGACACCATCCTGTTGAAAATCCATCTGTTATCTTCTCTATGACACCATCTTGTTGAAAAAATGCAATATCACTCTTCAAAGTGAATAAGAGAACATTGTCAGCTCTTTTTCCTTGACTATTATAAACATCCACATACCATGGATACACAAAACCACCACTAACTCCATCAATGGTTTGGGTCTCCTTTTTGGATGTGCTATCTTTCTTTGCCATTGAATAGTTCTACAAAGAGAAAAAGTTGTTAGACAAAAGTGGATTTAAAAATATTCAAAATTCACAAAACCCAAATAAATGTATAAGATTTCTAAGTTGAAAATTGAAAACACAACAACACAAGATTTTACGAAATACAAGACAAATGTACTCTAAAGGGACTCTTCCATAAAATGGAATATTGAAATTTGAGATTAAGTGTGGTATGAGATCCAACCATAAATATGTGTGCTTATGTATCAAATCTCATGGATTATCCTGGCCCTAAGTTAGCATTAATTGTGTTTCTCTTACAAGAATCATATAGTAAAAACTTTGCAATGGACTTCGGTGAGAAGATCAAATTCTATTAATAGTGAGACTTGACCATGGGCTTAACCAAATGGTCAAGTGATAATGAAATGTTGAGTGTGAGTGTGGTATGAGATATAGTGAAAAATCATTGTGGTTATGTAGAAAATATCATGGATGATTTTGTCCCTAGGTTAATATTGGATTTCTTCTCCATGCAAGGATCATACTCTACGAACTTTGCTAAGATTTTTGGCCATGTGGTCAAATCCTATTTAATCAAAGAATGAGATTTAGTCCAATATGAGATCCACCTATATATCGATGTGGTTATGTAGCAATCTCACAATTCCATTTGGCCCAAAGTTAACATTTTAATTACTGCGCATGTAAGTTTCCCTTGAAATGAGCTATATTGTAGAAACATTGTCATTGGTTTTAGCCATGTGGTCAAATCCTATTTAGTCATAAGACTTATCTATCAGATTAGAAACTTTGCCATGGTTTTTTACCATAGGGTTCTTAAAGGCTAGTTAAAGGGAGGATGCAGTTTATTGTGATATGAGATTCACATATAAACAAATATAGCTATGTAGCAAATCCCATAGATATCAATATAAGATAAAGCCAAAAACACTTGAAAGGTGGAGATTTGACCTCATGGCAAAACCTACAAGACAAGATGATTTCTATAAACTAGTTTTAACCATATGGCCAAATCTAGTTTCATAACCATATGAAGAAAGTGATTCATTTGTTGTAACATGCTGTGAAATTGGATTTGACTATATAGCCAAATATTGTTTTATAATGGAATGAAAAAGTAGTCTCATGGTTTGTAAGATTTATGAGATTAGATTTGATCATATGGCTGAACAAAACAAGAATGGGGGATTCTTGGATGCTAGCATTGATAACAAAATGAAAGATTTGACCATATGGCCAATTTTTATTTTGTAGTGGAATGGAAAAAGTGGCTAATTTGTGGAAAAATGATATGATATTTATAGAAAGTAATGAAAAATTGAAATGAAAGAAATGGTTAATGGAAACAAAGTGGTTTTTTTGTTGCACAACAAGTTTTGACCACATGGCGAGGCTTCCTATAAATATAGTAGGTAATCAAGGAGTTCCAAGTAGAACATGGTCTTCCTTTTTTGGAGATAATATAGAAGATGTTTTTCTTAGAATATTTTTCCATACAACCAAATCTAGCATACCCAAAATTTGTGTGATTGAACCCACCATAGATTTAGTCTTAATTTTTTAGGATCAAATTCCAAAAAAGTGGTTCGTTTGTTGCAAGACAAGATTTTACCACATGGCCAAATTATAGAAAATAAGGAATTCTAAGTAGAAACTAGCCTTTTCCTTTGGAAGTAAGCAAGGGTTGATAATATAAGAAAGCATTTGACCAAATGGCAAAATGTCATTCTTGTAGTAAAATGAACAAAGTGCTTGATTGGTTGCAAGATATTGTGATACTACAGGAGTCCTTATTTTGGCAAAGAGATAGCTTAAGGAGAAGATTTGGCCACATGGCAAAATCTCGTAGTATATTGGAAAAACGAACATAAATTACTTCTTATATTATAAAAAAAGATTTGACCTCATGGCCAAATCTCAGATTGTATTGAATAAATTAACAAAAAGTACTTATATTGCAAGAAAATTTTTGACCATATGGTCTAATCTATAAATTGATGAAAGATCATGATATGTGTTGTTAGAAAATCAAATTACATCCTATGGCAAAATCATATTGACTATTTGTAAGTATTGTATAGCCATATGCTTATTGCAAAATTATAAACAGTGTAACCATAAAATCTGATGGTAATGCTTTTACTATGAAAATACAGTCTAATGGAAAGTTCTATATAGTAAAGTATAATACAATGTATAAGAACTTGATAAAATGCTCTAATATTACAGAATGATACAATAAATATAAGGCTAGGTTTAGCCTTGAGGCAAAATCTTGAGGTATATAGCATCACAGAATAGAAAGAAAGAAAGGCTAGTATTTTGAAAGCACTCATCATTGATAAAAGCATTGCACAAACCATTTATTCCATATTCACATCTAAGAGACTTTTTTCAACATTACACAAATCATATACTTCATATTCACAACAAAAAGAGTATTTTCAACAGTGCAAGAAGTCATGTTTTCAATATTGACGTAGAGTGAAGCTATCACTTGCAAGGTAGTGGTTGGAGAACAAAAAACACAAGCACTCCAAGAGATCAATCAAGCAATCAAGAAGAAGAAGAAGACATTGAATTCTCAAGAGTGAGTGCCTAATCTCATTGCTATAGAAATACATATACAGAAATACATATTGCATTTAGTTTTCATACATGATTCTTATTTAGAAAATGCTTTTGGTGTTTGATCTTAATATTATTCAATACTAATCATACAAAAGAGTAGTAGTGTGATTTGTAGTAATTGTATGGATTGAAATAGTCATAATCAATGTAGTTTAGCTCAAAATCAAAAATGAAGTAGGGAAAAGTTGAAAACTTGTTGTAATTAGCAGGTCAGTAATGTGTGCCAACGTAACAGAAATCACCCGTGAAGTAGGAGAAGGCACGGTGTGGAATAGCGATCATTCACTAGCTTGTTGAATTGCTGAAGCCTTGGAGCAAGATTTTTGATTTGAAGATGCACGTACTTTTGGTCATAATACCCTGATTCAAACCAGAAATTGCATTGCACAATCTGTTTCAGTTTGAGAAAATGAAACACTGAAGAGTAGTCAAAGAAATATCCTGATTCAAACTAGAAATTGAACTGCACAATCTGTTTCAGTTTGAGAAAATGAAACAGTGGAGAGAAGTCAAAGAAATACCCTGATTCAAACCAGAAATTGCACTACACAATCTGTTTCAGTTTGAGAAAATGAAACAATGGAGAGTAGTCAAAGAAGAGGAGGGGGACAGAACCGCCAAAGATTAGGGCTGCAACACCTGTATTAAGAGAGGGGCGATAGGAGCAGAGATAAAAACGCAGAGGATCAGAGATGCGAAACCTGCAACTGTAAAAACGTAATAGAGAAAACGCCCAGGTGAGAGAGTTACGTGCAAGAAAGAGGGAGGGGAAGAGAAACTCATTTTGAAAAACGTCATGATTAGTTGTAAAGACCGACTCATGAAACGAATCATTTAATGTATCACGCTATTCGAATAACCATAACTTGTTACGGAATACGAGTAGATTTAGATCTTATTTTTGTGTCTATTTTTTAATTTTATTAAAGATTTCAAGTCGCGATTTTTTCAAAAATCACGTAATGGCTATATCGTAGGCCCCCGGACCCTGCCGTTGGGGGCGTTGCCCCCAAACCCCCACCGGGGGCGCTGCCCCCGAACCCCCGCTGGGGGCGTTGCCCCCAGACCCCCCGTTGGGGGCGTTGCCCCCAAACCCCCACCGGGGGCGTTGCCCCCGAACCCCCGCTGGGGGCGTTGCCCCCAGACCCCCACAGGGGGGCGTTGCCCCCAAACCCCCACCGGGGGCACTGCCCCCGAACCCCCGCTGGGGGCGTTGCCCCCAGACCTCACAAGGGGGCGCTGCCCCCTGGATCCCCCGTTGGGGACATTGCCCCCAAACCCCCACACCAGGGGCACTACCCTCGGACCCCCGCTAGGGGCGTTGCCCCCAAACCCCCATCAGGGACATTGCCCCCCCAAACCCCCACACCAGGGGCACTACCCTCGGACCCCCGCTAGGGGCGTTGCTTAAATCCCCCATTGGGAGCTTTGTCCCCAAATCCCTACAACGAGTGCTATCTTGAAACCCCAACTAGGGGCATTGCTCCCAAACCTCCACTGAGGAAGACATTGCCATCAAACTCTTACTAGGGGCATTTCTCCTAAACTAGCTCTTTCCCCCTCGCCCCTCCTTAAGAACCCACCATTGTGATATTGCCCATGTTTCCACAGCTAGAGATTTTTCCTACATACTCTCTATCCTACCCTACTAGAGATTCTACTCTCGAACTATCACTAAGGTGGGTTCAAAATCCTCAATGATATTACACATTACATATTAGATACATTTAATATACATAATCTTACAAAATATGATTTAATATATTTAAATTATATTTATTAATTATTAATAAATTAATTTAATATATATATTTTTAAATTATATTTTGATAATATATTCCATAATATGCACATAGTATGATATACTAATATAACATGATTTAGACTAATAGTATAACTTAAAAATAAAATGTAATATGATACATTTTACTATTATCAACAAGTAGGTAGTATAAGATTTATAAATATTTAACCATGATAAAAATTATCTTTCCTTCTCAAATAGCTTCTAATTGATGCTAAAATTTTCTCAATATTTATAACTTTGTGTCATAGTGAATGAAATCTCCTATTCTTTAGAGGTCATTGTGGTTTCAACATTTAAGCACAAGGTCAAAGTTTCTCAAAAATATCTTTTTCCTTGTTGTCATGTGGAATACATGAAATAAAGGTTTTGATCATTTGATCAAATATTTTCCAATGGAGATCACATAAATTATTTATTCTTGTTGACATACAATAAAGGCTTTGAACATTTGGCTAAATCTTGTTCTATGCACATCACAGAAAATTATTATTCTTGCTATCATCTAGGTTAAATACATGTTTTGACCATATGGCTAAATCTTTTCTTGTGGATATCACAAAGAATTTTAATCCTAAGTCTTGTCTAAAATAGTTGCAATAGAGGTTTTGACCATCTGGCTAAATCCTTTTCCATAAAGATCACAATGAACTTTTATCCTTGTTATATGTATTTGGCTTGAGTTTTGACCATTTGGCTAAATATTTTTCTATGGAGACCACAATGAGCTTTTATCATTTTTGTCATGTGAAATACATACAACAAAGGTTTCAATCATTTGACTATGTTTTTCCCTATGGGGATCACAAATAATTTTTATATTTGCTATGGTATGGAATACATACAATAGATTTTTGACCACGTGGCTAAATCTTTTCCTATACACATTATAAATAATTTTACTCATTGTTCTTGTGTTGAATAGATATAGTACAAGTTTTGAACATCTGCTATATCTTTTCCCAATGAGAACACACAATGAAGTTTTTGCTTACTCAAAGAGTAGCTACTAAAATAAAGTAAAGTCAAGGCAACTAAAAATAATAGAAGAAACTTTTCTTATTTACTTTAGGGCGGCACAGTTCATGAGAAAGTTTGTTTTTGGCCATATGGTCAAATCTATCCCCTTCTTTCTGTATGATGTTTCCATTAATACTTTCTATTATGGAAGTTGGACTCATTCTATCTAATGTTTAAGTACTTTTTTTGTTTCAATGAAATTTGATACTTCATTGTATTTAGCAATTTCATCACTATTTTCTTCTTTCTGAGAGGTGACAACATATAAATGATAAAATCTCCATTTTCTCACTTGTACAGGTATCATGAATAACGAATTTTATTTTGGAGAAACTGTAAATTTGCTAGTTGATCATGAGATTGTTGCACTTGGTAGAGTGCATGCAATACATCCAAATGAGACATGCCATGGAGAAACACTTGAAGATGGATATATTTCAGTGGCTATTGATAAATGTTTAAATGTAGCAGCGTATTTGCCATTCCCAACAATTGATGCAACGAAGGTTCATGAAGCTGTAGGTGGTTTTGCAAAATGGGGAAAGAAAGATGTGGTGGTTGTTTCAAACTCAATAACAATTCATGACAGAGGAGATGATTACGAATCAGACCATGTCCTACCTTCTGAGGATATTGATGTGCTTAGCATTCGTGAAAGTTGGAGAGAACGTAGAGTGATGCTATGGAGAGAAGGCAACACTGTGTGTGTTGGGACAGGGGTTATATTATTGGCTTTTCCATATGATGTGATAAACTTTGAATTGCTAGGAGAAGAGGATGTTGGTGTGGTGGTAGATAAAGCCCTTGATCAAACCACAGGAACATACATAGATGACAACCTCCACTGTGTCACTTTGGAAAGATGGCCTATTAAACAAGTCACCTTTGATGATGGAACATCACTGCTACAACAACAATCATACATGCAATTTGTCTCTACAAATGCTTGTGCCAAAAACATGGAAGATACGAATGAAGATTATGTTTCTGCAAAAAAATCAATTTTTGTTCAGAAGAGATCATATTGTATGGTCAATAGAAAGCCTCGAATTATTGCCCCTAAAGGTGCAAACTTGAGGACTTCTATGGACTCCATTTCACAGGTTTCCATGATTGATTGTTGCCAAGAGAAGTGTTGTCAGTTTGCTGATAGAGAAGCAATGCAACAATTACGTAAATACTTTTGGGGATTGCAATTTGAAGACCGCACAAACTATGTTTATGACAAGTTTGAATCATCATGCAGGATTGATTACTTGGGAACAAGGAAGTACAGCTTTATCTTCAATGGACAACTGGTATGTGGAAGGGCATGGTATGAGATTCATGGAATCCCAAAGACATCTTTTTATAGGTACAAAACACAATTTGAGCATGGCGTGAGGAGGACAATGCATGGAAACAAGGGGGTAATAAGAGCAGCTTGGGATCACACAGAGATGGGAAGAGCCATCCTTAGAGACTTTGTTAAGAAGAATGCAGAGCAAATGCCACACAAGATTAGAACAATGCAAGATGGATCAAGGGAGACACAATTGGTCATCCCAGATGTTTATAAGCAGGTAGATATATGGGCAGAAGTAAATACAACATTGAGTGGTATTGGATGTAAGCAAATGTCCTTGTCCACCTTCAATCGTATTTGGAACACAGAGTTCAAGCATGTAACCTTAGCAAAGACAAGTGAGTTCTCCAAATGTAGTATTTGCTCAGAGATCAAAGAGCAACTTGCAGCAACAAAGTGTCTTCAAGAGCGAAATGTGCTTCTAAAGAAGCGTCAATGTCACATGCTACAACAACAAAGTTGTCGGAACATATACTACAGTTGGCGCTTGGCCTCAGCATTAGATCCAGATAAAAACTTGTGCATCATACATGATAAAATGGACCAGCAAAAGACAGCTATCCCTAGGTTAAGGCTTCGATCAAAAGAGACTGAAAGATCTACTCAACTACCAGTTTCTTTAACAGGCATGATTACACATGGACATGGAGAAGGTAGATATGGACATTTCTCACTTGATCTATGGCCTCATGATCCTAACTTCACAATTTCCTCATTGTCATTGTGCTTTAGGAACTTGGAGCGACTACATAGGCATGCAAATGGTGATCTACAAGTAGATGGAATGCCAAGATCAACCTCTGTGCTACTAAATGCCCTCAACTCGAAAAAAGCACTAGACCACCATCAAGGTGTTGCACAAAATAAATCATGCATGGAAGATAATACACCACAGGATGACCATCATCATTTCAAACGATTGCCAGAGAACTTACTTCTACAACTTGATAATTGTGGGTCAGAAAACAAAAATCGCTATCTCTTTGCATATCTATCATTGGTTGTTGCACGAGGAACATTCAAGATGATCCAGCTTGGGTTTCTCATGGTGGGCCATACACATGAAGACATCGATGCAATGTTCAGCAAATTTTCAGAGAAGCTAAGGACGAGCATGACCTTCACTTTTCCTCATCTTATGCAACATTTTCAATCATGCCAGATGACTAGTCCTACACCTTTCTTATTGACACATGTGCCTGACTTTAAGAGATACATTGAGGGATACTTGTGTGATTCGAAAGATACACTTGTTGGTCACTCAAAACCTCTTCAATTTCGGTTTTATATGCAAGGAGATACACCTGTCATGCAATACAAGATGCATCCAAAGTCCCCAGACTGGTTACCAAGAGAAGGTGGGATTGAATTATGGAAGAGAGACCTTCCAGGAAAGCCTACTCTTCCAAAGGGTGTTCCAATGTTGCTGCCCATGTTTGAGTATGTTAAGGATCATCAAGAAGTAGTAAGTGGAGTTAAAGATTATCTAAAGTATTGGGAAAGATGGTCAAATGTACAAGGACCTGAAGCAGAGTTCACAAAGTTTATAACACCAGTGACTGATTATTGGAAACATATGATCTACGCTCTTCAAACTCCAAATGTCCAAGAAGATTTATTTTTCATAGATTTTTGGCCAAGAACACAAAGTGATGTAACCAATATAGATGTAGATAATGCAGATGACTTCATTGGATTGGAAGAGTTGAATGATCACTATTGTGGTCCTTTGAGCAAACGACCCAAACATGCATTTGAACCAATGCTTGATGTTAAGAAAGATGACTTTGTGCTTGTTAGACCTTCAGATCCAATATATCCAATATGGCTTGGTGTTGCACAAACTGAGGTTGATACAAATAGACATTCCAAAAACTTCAACAAGGTACGTATACAATATTGGGCACCAGTTTGTAGTCGTCAAAATGCTACAGATGCAGAGGTGTATTTTAATTGTTGGGATAAATATTGGATGTGCAACAAAAAAGATCCTGAACGATGGGAAACAATAGATAGCATTGTCTTCTCTTGGATGAAGAAAGGTACAAAATCTCCCAAAAAAATCAAAATTCCCCCAAAGGTTGTATTGAAGGCTAAAGAAAGTCTACATGAATCCATCGACTGAAGATTTTCCTTGAATATTTCAAGGATATTAAAACTAAGGTGTTTATTAACACCACCTTTTTGAGTTCTTTTCAATCTCTTGGAAACAACCCTAAGTAGTAATATGTTTAATTGCACCAAGTTCCAAATTAATGAAATTCCCAAAATTCATGAAATCCATTTTGATTTGGTTTTCCCATATTGATGGGAAATTCCCAAAATCCCGAATATGGAGTTTGATGTATTGTCTATGTATGAGTAGTTTTACAATCCTTAACTTTTTTGACTAATATCAAAGTGTAAGTTAAGTTATGGTATAATTCCTAGTGATCCTTCTATCACATGCAATCAAGATTCATGCTACTAAACTTTAGGGTTTTATGTTTGAACCATGCAGCCTTTTCTAACAATTACGCAATTGAAACGATATTTATACCAATTGACTAGAGTTATGTAGCTCAAGAACCATTTCATGCCTTGCAAATTCCTACAGTTTATTAGCAACTTTCCATAATGAATCATTGCGAAAAAGAGATGTCTAATAATGCAACATGAGATTTATACTCCCATGCCTAATTGAAGTGCACGATAATAATTTAGACTTTATAAAGATGACCTTTAATTGATCTAAATTCGTTACTTGTAATGCATATAACAAATTTCTAAGAATGCATAAACGTCTCATGTCCTTTCATTCGTTCCATTGGAAAAATACAAATGACCAATTCCTTGAGCGTAAGCTATTTCCTTTTAACTTATCCAAAGTATTTCAATTGAAAAGTGTATCCTAATTTCATAAATGATCCATGCACAATCAAAATTTTATGATGTTTAATCAAATATAGGAAGAAAAACCTGGACTTGTGGTGAAATGTCCACATGGATGCTAGGAGATAATCCTCCTACGTTTGCGTCTTGCGCCTTCTTAGGAACCATCGCAAATTCGGTCTTTTCGTCTTGGACGCAGATTTATGATCTTGGCCAATCTTCTTTGAATGCGAAACTCCCTTTGTGATGGCTTGCACCATCTTTCGGAGTCGGCTTTAGAAGGCTTCATAGGTTTCCTCCTTAAACTTCAAGGAAAAAGGCGTGTGAAAGGTTGCTTTGGGAAGGCAAATAAGAGGGATTCTAAAAGATCCCGGGTTAACAAGAACCCGCTTGGGAGGGCAATAGTGAAGGGGGTTTAGAACCTTGGAACTTGTGGGGAACCTAAGGGGCAAAATGGTTATTTCTTGGAGTAAATGGGCTTTTAAACCCACTAGAGAGGGCAATAACAAAGGCCCACAGAAAGGGTTTTAGAACTCGGGCTAAGGGAAGCTTGTGGGGAACCCAAAAGGGGGGGAAAAAAGGGCTTAATGGGGTTTTAAAAGCTTGGATGGGAAAAAAGCAGGGAAAAGGGAAAAACGAGGGTGTAGAGGACCACCTGTGAGGGGTTAAATCCTGGGGGATGGAAAAAGGGGTTAAAAAACCTTCAAGAGGAAGGTTTTAAGGAAACCTACCGGAAGGGGGGCTTAGCTCCTCCCCTTAGAAACTTCCAAGAAACTTCTTGGAAGCTTCTACACGCGAGCTTACTACATGTGGAGGAAGGGTGGATGACAGTTTAATGGCGACAATTGGCGGGTAGGACAGAATGACAACAGCAGATGGCAATGTTCACCCTGTGGCAGCGGCGTCGTTGCGGCAACTCACGGCTCCAGTCCCTCCCTCTCACACGGCGTTGATTATCACAGCCTCCCCTCCTCAGAACCAGCCTTACGCCCTCTCTCACGGCCCTCAACTATAGCCTCCGGCGATGTTACACTATCTCCTTTTACTTCAACGGCGGCGTCCCGTCCTGTCTCATAGTCTCCCCTCCTTCCTCTAAACTTCACACAGCGTTATGCTCCCTTTTTTTTTGCCCCTTACTCCCATGGCACAAGGCTATATAGGTGAGGAGAGGGGAACCTCCCTCCCCCACGCGGCCTTACACATGCCTTCACCCCCTCCATGGCATCCAGCAAGGATGCTTAGTTATCCCACCTTCCCTCCATCTCCTCCAGCACGACAGTCGGCTGGGGGAAGGAGGGAATAATTTTAAAATTTTTTGCCATAATTTCAAATTATTATCCTCATGAGCTCCTATAAAGAGGAGATTCTTGTGAAGAACGAGGGAGGAATCAGAAATTGAATGCGGGAGGAATTGGAAATATTACACAATGTGTTGGTGGATGAATAGGTGTTCTGTTGTTAGATATCAATTTGAGAGGCCTAGAGAGAAGAGACCAAAAGTAGAGGCTAAGGAATGTTTCCTAGAAGCCAATGGCCAAATTATGACTAGACATGGAGCTAAACTATCGTGTCAACTTGAGGACCAACTCATGAAATATGAAACATGACGCTTGCTGCCTTAATGCTTAAGTGGTTTGAAGACTCGAGTAAGTTACTTATGAATATATGTGTGCATCATGTGGGTTCAAAATGAGGTATTTTCAAAATACCAATTTTATACATGTTTTATATGATATAGAAGGGTATAATATAAAGGAGGTATTTACAGATTGAATAGAAAAGGCTAATGTTTTATTCATGCAAAATTCACATATATAAGGATATTTATAAATAGGCCTTGAACACACGTGATGTAGAGGATATACATATAGTTACTTCACCGAGTGTGGAGATCCCTAGAGTGACTAAATGTATAGTTGACTATGACTTTGATGTGGAGACGAGTAAACATTGCTTAGCACATCTCACTAATACCATTCATGAGATTGATACAACCTTGTAGAGCATAGGCATAGGGAAAACCTCATTAAAATAATTTGAGAGTTCATTAGAAGTCATTAGACATAATTGGGAAATATATTATTTGAAAGATTTTACCTTGAATGAAGAAGATTGATATTGGAACTTCGAGGAACCCAAGATTGAAATGGATGATACTAGGCTTGAGACAATGTACAAAAGGCTATTGAGAGAATTAAAGTTCTTCAAGAAGAAACAAAAAAAGATGTGGAAGAAAAGAAAAAACTCAACAAGTGGAGGAAAATACTTTGGTAGAGGAAGCTAAAGAAGAAGAAATGAATGAGCTACCATCAAAATATTTTCTTCATGAAGAAGTACCCAATTTTCTTTTCAATATATTAAGCATTACAAGATAGAATATATATTTTGACATTCAAAGTGATAAAAGTATTCATTCAAAAAATTATCCCCATCTTGCTTACAATAGTCACTAAAGATGTATCTACAAAATCGTCGCAATATGCGTCGCAATAAGCATTGCTATTTGTATCATTGTTGACATTGCTATCTGTGATACAAATAGCAATGCATATTGCGATACTTGTACATTTATTTGCAATGCCAATGGTAACAAATATAAATGAATTTTTAAAAGAGAAGATGCCCTAAATACCATTTGATCCAAATGTACTAAAAAATGCTCCATAAATCATTTATAGCTTGAGTATAAAACTCTTGTCAAAACACATGCATCTTGGGGTAGTAGAAAAAAAGTTCTTCGATTTAATTTGTAAATAAGTACATCATCCGCACATGATATCTTCTGAAACTACATGGAATGATAAAGAGTAGAATCTAGAAACATACATATGTATCAATGAATATTGCAAAATGTGAGTCCATACAAAAGATGAGAAATATATCAAAATAAGCCTACATAGAAAGAGCTTGCATAGACTATAGGGCCAAAAAAGGAATGGATACATGCTCACAAATTCAAATGAGTGCTACAACTCCTCCTTATCTCAGAGCTTATCATGATGCAATAGAGTATCGAAACAAACTATATAATATACAATGACCATAGATTAATATATATATTATAATACATCATAAAGAAAATAGAAATTGAAAACACAAAAAATATATAACTTACAGACCGCCATGTGCATAAAATCTATTGATAAGAGAAATGAAAAAATATTTCTTTTTATATTAAATCTCAAACCCTATGTAATCAGAGTTTGTAATCAATTGCTATTAGGAAAAAAAAAGTAGCATTGTAAAAAATATTAATATTAGTACAAGTACTACATCAAATAAAAAAGTGAACATAACCAAAATAAAACTTACGATATCCTCCAAATAATTTCTATGTCCGCCACTTCCAAGATGATGGATGATCCCTAGCTCTAGCCATGCCCTTGCTATCTTACACTACTAACACTATATTCCTAGAGAATCCTTGAATCTCCTACCAATCATGTGCATCTAACCACTTAACCTTTGAAGTGCTACTCTAGAGTGCCTTCCGTGCATGTGACTATCTATATAACATATATACATGCATACATCCCATCATCCATCAAGTGGAGAATCGATTAGTTGTTTGTTGTAGGTACAGAGAACTCCTCATGCAATGATGCAATCACATAAACCTTGGCTCCTTTTGGTATGCTTTTCTAGTGAGCTAGAACATTCTACCTTGACATATGTTATCCAAACTCCCTCATGCATGCTATCGCCATCCTCCCCTCAACATAAATGATCAGAGTACCGCTTTTCTCATCTACTAAGTATTCATGTCTTGGCAAGATGGATCTAATATAGGCCCTCTTACATTGGTACCCATATGGCATACTTACATGGGTGGTATCTCTTAGAGTAGTACCCATATGGATGCTACCAGATGGTTGAGGAAAAACCTAGAGTTAGGTAGTAGACATTCCTTTAAGTCTAGCAAATCTTGGAGGAGATAAGCGTGCACTCGACAAGACGGGATGAAAGTACTACATTGCTGTCTTTATAGCATTCAAGCCACCCTCTCTAGAACTAGTATAAGAGTGAGGAGTAGCAATCAACTGCAATGTCACAACTCTGCCTGCTAGAGATCGATGTATTGGAGCAGGATAAGATAGAATGCAATGAACACTTCAAGTTAACTCTTGGTCTACCACATCTCTTAGTCCTCTAAGACTTTCTTAATATAGATCACTTTTTGGGCTTCCATAGTGTATACCACACATTCGGCATCCATAGTAGAAAGTGCTACTAATTGTTGTTTCTTGGTACTCCAAGAGATGGGACACCCTGCTAGAGTAACAATGAAGCTAGTGAGAGAGCTTTTAAGATCAAGGTCTCCACCCCAATCTACATCTCAATCAGCCATTAAAAGGAACGCATTGTGCTCTTTAGAAAAACAAAGTTCCACATAAGATGTTTCCTTGAGATATCTCAAGACTCTTTTAGTTGCTTCGAATGCTCATACATTGTTTGATGCATAGCCTTGGAAAGAATATGTCCTATATAAGATAATTATGGGCATATGCAAGTAATTAAATACCTTGCGTATCCAAGTGCTTCCATGTAGGGTATAGTTTTCATTTTGGGACTTACTCAATGGAGAGAGAATGAGAGGAAAATGGATTGAGTTTGAGATTTTGAGAAAGAGGAGTTACCATCTTGGGACTACAATTATTCATGGAATAGAGGGAGAGAATATTCGTGATGTGGGTATATTGATGCATTTTAGTGGATGTAGGTGATTGATCCACTTCAATGCCAATAGAGTAACGCATGGGTCCATAATTTGTTCTAGAAAACTGGGAAGATATTATGGATTTAGCCTTTGACATTGTATAATATAAGTTAGCTACAATAGGAATATCATGGACATAGATTCCTAGGATAATGATTGTGTAGCCTTGAATGAGGACATAAATATTATGATTTGTATTCAATTGTCTAAAGCCATGGTATATTAAGTGAGTACAAATGCGAGTGTACCATTGCTTGGGTGCTTGTCTCAAGACATATAGAGCTTCATTTAAAATACAAAATTTAGCATCTATGATGCAACAACTCTTCTTCCTATCCATAGAGCACCTACAAGGCCAAGGGTAGAAACAACACCCAATGATGACCATGGACACTTGCAAAATGGGTACAAGAATCTTCACTGACTAGAATCTTGTGGATCTACTCACCAAGACATGCTATACAATTTTCAATAAGAACCAAAGTTATTGAATTGAGTTTGATGGAATTGAAAGGTGCTCTTCATTAGGTTTCCAAAGTACCACATGCTTTCAAGATGCAATGATATACTAGAGGATCTACATACAAACCTTTTAGTAGAATTTGTGGAGAACTACTACTATGATGGTACATGTTTCCACACCCAAATTTCCCTATTTGATGACCTGAAGGTTTAGACTCTTTCCATCTACCAATAAGCCAATTCCAGCCTTAATCTCCAAAATGATATTATAAAGAAGAGTCCCAGAATGATAGATCAAAGAAGACTGCGGTCCATCCACCATGACATAATAGATATCACCAATATTTGGGAAAAAGTTAATTTTAAAACTCTGATAAAATGCCTCCAAAAAATTAGCTTCAAGAAAACTATAAGGTTACAATGATTGGTAGTTATACATTACCATATGTTCCTGAGAGCCTCCAACTAAAGTCCAATTATCTAAACAATTGCTCCCCCCTAAAGCCGCTATCATTCCACTAGATGTTCTTCATGGCTTGATGGTTAGAATGCCTATGAAAATTCTATAAGAGGTTCACAAACTACCATGGTTAGATGAAGAGTATATACCTAAGCTATTTGCATATTCATAGCAACATGCAATAGATTAGCCATTGGATACACTTGATGCTTTTAACCCTCAAAACTAGTATGGATGAAGAATCAAGAGCATATATACAACATATATTACCCATTTCTTGATGCCTTTTGTTCCTTGAAACTGGTAGTAGATATGAGAGCCCATAATCTATGGTAACGTACCTTCAATCATCACAAGTACATTTGCTTAAGCCCAATCAACATGACTTGCATTTTCTTACTCTGAATTATAGATATGCACCTGACTTTGTGTTTTTTGCCTCATACTCCACTATTGATCTTGCATGGAGCCTAAGCTGAAGAAACTATGCCTTCCAACTATGAAGAATGAGGCAAATGCAAAAGGAAAGAAATGCATGCAAGATCCCAATAGATATAAAATACCACTCTATGCTTTCTTCATGCTTATCTAAGATTGAATAACTAATCATTACCAACAAGACCTATCAAAACTTACATAGAGGTTTCTCACAAATCATTACACTAGGGCCTCCATCCATAATACAATGTTTCTAGAATTATAAACATGACCAACATAAGTCACATTATAAATGACTTAGATGTTTCTTACAATTCATTGGAGCTAGATCTTCTATATGCAATGTACTATAGTTGGATCACTCCAAGCTGCACCATGGCTCTAACCTTAGTTTGTGGGCATGACCTATCTCTTCCCATGACCTACTAGCCATCATTGCTTTGAATGGTTAGCAATCTTTGTATCATTTGACATAGAATGGTTATACATAGTTTCATCCATTAGTCACCATGTCAATGTTGTACTAACATATGAAAAAATGGTTTGAAGGGTGGGGAGTGGATAGATATCTAGATATCTAGATATGGCATCCAAAGATATATGCATAGACACATTTCAAACAAACCTCTTATGAGTGTATCGAGCGAAACATCAAAGAAAGGGAGAAAATGGCAAACTTTCTTATTATAGTATGAGTATCTATCCTTCATGTTGGGAATCCTACATGCAAGTAGAGGCACAAATGTAGCCATACATAGCCAACCCGCTCTTAGTAGTATTTAAAGAGAGTATTGTACAACTTTGAACTCGATCACACACTTTATTGATTGAGATAGGTGGATGGATTAGTGGATAGGCAAGAGAGAAGAGGTTATGCAAGCTGTGTGGACCTACAATGCGTAGAATCAAAGGAGCACATTATTATGACATGCCAGCATATGCACACATACAGGGTGACTTTGATATCCCTTTACAAGGGCCACTTCACCAGTCTTTAACTTCTATATTGAATTTCAGGGCTCTCATCACCCACATGATACACTTTTGGGAGAACCACACTGCATAGATCCTTCTTTCACCATAGCTACCCTTTCCTACCATGGGGGAGGAGAATCATTGTATATTTGGAAAGGTCCTAGGGGTCATAATTTGGCATCTTGTGGATGATAATAAACTACTCTACTCTACTCTATATGAAACTATATTGTATCAAATATAGTTTCTACTTTTCTTTTCTTATGCATTGTGATAAAAAACTCTCTTTTCTTCTTCTATACTTGGTCATGCTCATTTTTTTTTGTGAAATGTTCTTATTACTTTAATTTAAATAATTTAATTTAAATTATACCTTTGATAGTTGTGATAACTCCTAACAAGAGAACAAGTGCAATTAATGAGTGGCTTTTGAATGGTGCTTTACTCTTGATCAAGTACTAAAGGATACAATGAGCCAAAGCTAATTTGTGAACACCATCACCTTGAAGGAAAGTTGTTAGCTTAGAGCATGAAGACACTTGGCTTGTGGACTTGGGCAAGTCTACATACTGGTGGCTAGTTTACTACATATGTCTATGATTTTGTGGACTTCTATGACCCATTTTGCCCACCACTAGCACATTTAGAGATACTTGGTCAAGTCCATGAAGTACCTCCATTAACTAGCTAGAGTTGATGGAATGCATATATATTGGCTCTCCGTTCTTGTATCAAAATGTGGCTTTTCTCTCCTTGATCTTGCTTCTCTCCCCCTCTTGATATCTAGGATCCATATTGAAAGGTAAAAAGGATCAAAGCTTGCATGGGAGAGCTATAACAAGAGAGCAAGAGTAAGAGAGAGAGAGACTCACAATGTGGAAACTCTAACATTCACAATGTGTGACCGGACTTCCCTTTATTCATCTGTCACAAAAAGAAAAATTAATAAAGTGATTGTGAGGGGTGCCTGTTGCATACAATGTGCAGGCGCCGGTAGTGGCAGTGTAGTAATATATGGGTGACCAGGCAAAGGTGCCTTTACCCCCAACAACCTCTCACTTAAAGGAAAATCTACCCTAGTGAGGAGTGAAAAAGAAAAAGAAAATATAATACAACATGTACACATGTACAACATGATGAGGAAAAATATCATCTCATACCATACCCATCAATCTCTTGAGGAAGGCAAAGCACTCCATAGAGAGGCTTTTGGTGAGCAAATCCAAAAGGTCAACAGACTTTTCCTAAATGACAAGTAATACCTCACCTTAATGTGTTTCATCTTCGCATGGAAGACCAGATTCTTGGCTAGCTGAACAACACTCATAGAATCTGAATGTAGTGTAGGAATAACATCAATACTAAGGTCATGAACCAAAATTCCTAACCATATGGTCTCCTTGCAAGCCTTTGTGGCTGCAACATACTTGGCCTCAGTGGTGGAAAGAGCTATACACTTCTACACCCTAGACATCCAAGAGACAACACCTCTAGCATAGGTGAAAACATAGCTAGAAATTGACTTCCTACTATCTACATGTCTTGGATAATCAAAGTCAATGTACCCCATGAATCCTATATCCTGGCTGCCATAACATATGCACATATCTAGAGTTCCCTTCATGTATCTCATGATACCCTTCATGGCATCCCAATACTTCTTGCCAGGTGTAGCCATATATCGTGGCACAACACCAACTACAAAGGCAATATTTTGATGAGTGGCTATCATAGCATACATAAGACTTCCCACAATGGATGTATAGGGAATATTAGCCATCTTAGCCCTTTGCTCATATGTCTGCTGTTTGCGGACAATCTGGCAATGATACTTTCACATAAGAAGGCAATGGACAGCTAATAGGCTTCACCTCCTGCATGCAGAAGAGCTCAAGGACTTTATGAATGTACTCCCTCTATGACAAATAGAGGAGTCCCTAATGCTAGTGACAGCTAATGTGCATACCAAGTATGTGAGAGGCATGTCCCAAATTCTTCATCTCAAAGTTCTTCTTTAGTTGAGCCTTAAGAGCATCTAGCTCGTCATGAAATTTCCCTGCTAATAGCATATCATCCACATAGAGTACCAAAATAAGCAAAGAACCATCATGTGGTTTCTTCATATACAAGCATGGATCCATAGCACTACAGCTATAGCCTTGTGACTCCATAAAGGCAACAAACTTATGATATTATTCCCTAGGTGCTTGCTTTAAGGCATAAAGACTTTTCTTTATCTTGCACACTAGGTGCTCCATGCGAAGCTTTGTACAGCCCTTAGGCTACTCCATGTAGATCTCATATTGCAAGTCCCCATGTAAGAAAGTCATATTGACATCCATCTGGTACAAGTCCAAGCCAAGCTATGCAACCAAAGCCAAGTCTAAGTGCAGGGTGCTCATCTTAACCACACGAGAGAAGACCTCATCAAAGTCAACATCATGCTTCTACTTCAAACCCTTTGCTACCAATCTAGCCTTGTATGCCGTCTTGTGGTGTCCAGGGGTACTTTTGAGCTTGTACACCCACTTGGATGGTAGAGCCTTCTTGCCAACTGGCAAGAAAATCAAATCCCAAGTCATATTATTATGCAAGGATTCTATCTCAAAATGCATATCCACGACTCTCTCAGGTTGCGTATGCATCTTTTCTTCATGGAAGACAACATCATGGCTGAGATGACTTCCCATGCCTCTAGATCATCCCATAGATGGTAATCTATCTCTCCTACATCTCCATAACCAAGGAATATGCATATAATACTCTCAGGATCCAGCTTGTTACGCTTGTCCTTGGGCACGTGGAAGAATGCCTCACATCCAAGGACATGTAAATGCGCATAAGAGGGAGGCTTTCCTGTCCATTCCTCCTTTGCAACCTAAAAATCAATGCCACTATAGGGCGATCTATTAATGATATGCACCGTAGTCCTAAAACTACCTCAATCCAAAAGTGGTGGGTAGGCCTGTATGGCTGAGCATACTGCAAACCCTTTCCTAGATGGTCCTATTCATCTACTTCACCATATCATTATAGGGAGGGGTGTAAGGGGTGGTCAATTGATGCTTAATACCTCTCTCATCACAATTTCATGAAAGCACATGATACATATTCACCCCCATTATTTGTCCTTAGGCATTTTAGCCTATGCCCAAACTAGTTTTCTGCCAAATCAAGCCATCTCTAAAAAACCGCCAATACATCAAACTTCTACTTTATGGGATAAGCCCATACTTTACATGAAAAATAATTTATGAAAGTAACAAAATACTTTGCACCACCCATAGGATTATAGGGCATGGGCTGACAGGCATCAAAATGAACCAAAGGACAATGGCTCACTCATGCGTAACATAATAGACTTCTTATGCGTAGACCTAGTCCGCCTACCATAAAGGCAATGATCACAAGAATAAAAAAGAGAATAGTCAAGGGGTGATAAGTATTGCAAACCAAAAAAAAAATTCATTCCCTTAATGGACATGTTCCCCAAACGGGCATGCCAAAGAGATATATGAGGTAAATACCTCACAAAAAAAGCATGATCAACTATATATCCAGAAAAAACTAAGGGGTTTGAGGCTGCCAACCTTGGCACTATCGCAAGCGCAAGCCTTCCACCACGAATAATCTTTCATGCAGAGTCTCCAAAAGATAAATGATATCTTGCATCATCAAGCTGTCTAACAAACATGAGACTGTGTGTCAATGCAGGTACATGACGTACATCATGCATAACAAAAGTGCTACCAGAAGAAAACTGCAACCTAACATCACCAATGCCGACAATCTCAAGAGACCTGTCATCACCCAAGCATAGAGAACTGGAAATAAAATGGTATGAATGGAACCACTCTCAACAAGGTGTCACATGAAAGGACGCACTTGATTTCAGGAGCCAATATTGTGTATACATAAAGTGTATCTTTTTCATCTGCGAAGCACTAGATGAAGTTTTTGCAAGGATATAATCCCCATCCTATCCTTGGGCTACATAACATTGATCTCTTCAATTTTAACACTTGACTTAGCAGGTACTATGCTGCGATCAAAATAATTTTCTTACATTTTATCTTTCCCCTTGTCTTTGCACCTTTCATTATGCAATTCATGACACTTTGGCCTTATGTGGCCTTTATTCCCACAATGATGACAAGTCATATTTGCATTTCTCCCACGAGAATTACTATGCTACTTGCCATGCGACTTTGACCGAGATTTCTGTGAATCCCATCCACGACCATTACCATGGTCATTTCTTTGCATTTCCATCATGTCAACCTCTAATTGTCAAATCATGAGACACATGAGAGGCTTTCAAATTCTTACACTTTATCTCTTCTTGTAGAAGAGAGCTCTCAACATCAGATAGCATTAGAGTAGTGGCAAAAGCACATAAGGAAGTGCATAATACATCCCAAGACTCATTAAGAGTTCCAAGTGACATCCTCTTTGAAATCAATGCCCTACAAAACCAAGTTCTTAATAACATCATGAGAGTGGCTTAGATGAGCTCATATGGTCGCATTCTCTTCATGCATAGATCCATAAGCTTTTTCAACCAATACATTTGACTTGTAGGACTTTGCTTGTCATAGAGGTTCTTGATCTTATCCCAAAGCTTCCAAGCACTCTGTGGTTCCTCAACCACATTGTAATGAAAAAAATTTTAGTGAGAGACAAGTTGAGGGTGAACTTGCATAACTCATCAAGCACTACTCATTATTCATAGTTTTAGGCTACTCTCCACTCAAACTTAGTGGCTTGATCTATGATTTCGGCACCAATACCTTCCAAACTTAGCTCTTCTAACATGCATAATTCATACCATCAAGTTAGTGATGTTGAAGATAGCACTTTCAATGGAAGAAGATGCCATATTACAAGCTGAAAGAATGTAGACAGTTCAAAACTACTTGTTGTAAATTGCTGAAAACAACCAAAAAACCACAAAACCAAGGCAAAATGGTGAGAAACAAGTATTTAATGATGTTTCCTACCAAGTATAACAAACCATGATGATTCATCATGAAAAATACATCACAGTCGAGAGATATATGCTTGCTATAATTTATGACAACATGTGTACAATGAGAGCTAACAATAAGTAAAAACCCAATATTCAAAGTCAATCACTAATTTTCAATGAAAAACTAGCATCAATTGGGCATAAACAAGCATGTATCAATCAAATAATATGAGTAAACAATGAAGCATGTCAGAAAAAGTCCGTCAGTAAAGTTCCCCAATCAACAAGGAAAAATGTACATAGCACTGCCAAGACCTAACACAAGTCAGTGTCTGCTCAGTGAATAAAAATCCAAATCAACCCAAGTACATCTACACGGACCAAGGCATATCAATCATATATCATCCACAAGGAGATCCTAGTCTTGAGTATTTAGAAGCTCAATATGCATAATGCACACTGCTCAATGTGCAATAAGCATACAAAGATGCTCTCACTGGCACAAAAGCTGTAAGTGTCAAGCAAATAAGCTCAAACAAAGCATGTAAGAGCACAAGACAGAGTATCCAAGATCATAGATCAATAAGATATCCAGACCATATGAGCGATCAAGTATCCAATGATAGCATCCAATGTCATGAAGACAATCCCAATCAATCTCTAACAAGCCAAAGCAAGACCAAAATAAACTCTAGAATATCCAAAGTCAAGCCCAAACAAAGCTCAACTAGCATTCAAGTCCAAACAATGTAACTAGCATGTGTAGGTAACATGAGCATCAAGCATGTACCAATGGGTCATACATAGACTATAGGTATAACATTTGTCACAAAGCATGCTAGTGTAGACCAATTTTAAGTAAATACCAACCAATATGGAGCTCAAACAAGGCTCAAAATACATTCCAAAACCATCCAAAGCATTTTCCAATCTTCATTTGCATCCCAATAGTCATATGAAACACCCGCGAAGCACCTGTAACGAATAGGCAAATAATAAAGTGACTAAATAAGCTTCATACTTGAAGTGTACAACAATGATTTACTATGTAAAATGGAGTATTTCAAAACACTAAGTCAGCTCCAAATGATGGCCAATCAATAGGCATACATTCCCCTAACTTTCGGGGACCTTCCGGGACCAATCGAGCATCAAATGCCCATGCTATCCAAGCAACCACATCAAGTGTTGATGTAACACTATTTGTGGCTGCGTGTAGACAATGAAAAACAAAATTTCACTGAGATAAATCAATCCAAAAATCAATGCCACTTATAAAAAACCAATGTTGAGCATTAAGGGGGTGTTACCAAGTGCCAAATGAAGTGTTTTCAAGCTGCCAACGAGTGCCAAGGGAGGGCTGAAATAAAAAAAGAATCTTTGTAAGTCTTCAAGCTATCCCAAACAAGGCTGATGTTGCTAGGTATGCAACTAGTCCACATGGAATTAGTGGGATGGAAGGGGGGACTCACGTAGGGCCTAAAGAAGGCCTACACAAAGCCTTGTCCAACCTAATTAGGTAGGAGCCAAGATATGAAATGGGGGAGCTCCAATGATTGGAGCTATGGCTACCCTTTCCTCTTGTACCCTGCAAACTAGAATAAACACTCAAAAAAATGCATCAATATCTCTGAAGGAATCCCCTAAGGGTGCCCAAATGGGTAGGGTAGGTGCTCAGGATGTCGGGGAGTGATCGAGCTCAAAGGAGCTGGATATTACAAGAAAATATTCAAGAGAGAAGCTTGATAGCCAAGGATGATAATGGACCATCTCTTCTTTAAGTTGAACCAAGCATGAATGATTTCCTAATAAATCTATTTTTGAAAATGCAATCTAGCATGGAAACCACATGTTAGAAACTATCACATCCATGATAAACATGGTCATCTATACATAAAAGCTACATCAATAAACTAGCATTAGCCAACAAGGTCTCTTTCCATGCTAGCATTCATTTCTTTAACCTAGTAGGGGCCTAGCAACCATATCTTGAAATACTTACCGTTGGTTGGGTGGGGAGGAAAGGAGTGTTTCCTCACTTGAATTCTTTATGTGGTGCAATGCTTTCATATTTAAGGGGAATATATTTATTCTTAATGAAAACCCTAAATTGTCTTATCATATTACTTTGAAGAGTATCAAACGTTGGGAGAACTTTTGGGATCATAATGAATTGAACTAGGTTCCTTTACAACGACTACTAATGCATAGCTACTCCCTAACATCAAAGAAAATGAGATTATGAACCCAAATCATGAAAATGATCAAGGACATGCCACCTCATTTAAGTTAAGTCTTAGTATGTGTTGGGGGTAAAGGCACCTCTGCCTAGTCACATGTGCATTACTACATTGACAGTACTAGTGCCTACACACTGCAGGTGGCAGGCGCCCATCACCGTCACTTTATTATTTATTCTTTTAGTGATAGATGAATAAAAGGAAGGCCAATCACACATTGTGACTGTTGGAGTTCCCACATTGTGAGTCTCTCTCTCTCTTACTGTTGCTCTCCCGCCATAGCTCTCTAGTGTAGAAGCTTTGATCCTTCTCACCTTTCAATTGGTATCAGAGCATGGTTCTTGAGCATTCGAGCTTAGTCCGTGAATCCTTCAGCATTCATTTGAATCCCTACACCATTGTTTCTCACTCTATTTGGAAGTCATATTAAAATATTTTATCCTTCCTAATAAATGTCTTATATGTCTTACTAAGCCAAGTCCTCCTACATGGCAACATGGGGAGCCATTCAATATAACCACCATACATAACCACTTTGCTTACATACAAATTATAGACCCACATATTAAGTGACAACTGTATGTATACATATCCAAGTGTAGGATGATGTATCACTTTACATACTATTACTTATCTATATGTCGACCACTTACTTCAATTAAAAAAATGTACTCCATTTGATGTGTTTTCTTTAGGTCCACCAATCTAATGTGCATTCTTTAGGTCCATGTGAACATTTATGTGGGAGAGTTCTAATGTCCTTTCTACATGGGGGGAACATGTTGGGGTGCCTATTTATGTTTTGGGATAAGTAGTTTGATTTCATTGATGGCTTATTAGTGGCTAATATAATGCATGATTGTCACTTGTCTCTTCCTTTGCTTGCTATTTAAATCATGCCAAAGCTACTGCTTAATTACTCCTAGTGCTTAACTCCCAAAGTGGATATAGCATAGTACATGCTACTAAGGTATACTTGGCACATATTAGGTTTCTAATTTTTTACTTCTCATTTGTACCTTGCATTTGAAGGTGAGACAATGCTTGAATAAAACATACACCATAATATTCATAGAGGAAATTAATCACCTTGAAGAGGAGAGGCCTGTCATCATAAGGGCTACAAAGTCCAAGTGAAAGTGCACTATATCTTCAATCAAGGCTGCATGAAACTGTAAACATATGCCACTAGGAATCATAGTTTTCTCGTTCAGAATTGATGACAAAACAACACCTATGAGATAGGTGGTTTGCTCTTTTTGGTGCTATTGTGACCATAGCCTTTTTTTGAAGAATGCCCTAGCTAGTGGCTTGAAGAACATGATAGGGGTAGTTTCTTAAACAAGATTACCCTAGCTTGCCAAGTCCCAATTGTGCCCCAATAACAACAAAGAGGGCCTTGTGTGGCAACACATTTATAAAATGCTCAATCTTCTTCAATTAGGTCATCCCCTATGTTTTTTTATGCTAGTAGACCACTATGCCAAAAAATGGGTCTAGTGAAAGAGATGAGGCTATGATGTTGGCCATTTTAGACAATAACTTTTTTTAAAAAAACTATCTATCTCACAAATTAATTTTTTGCTATGTGAAAATTTAAAACCAGTTTGCAAATCACACATTGCTCTCAATCCGATACAAATGGCTTGCAATTAATGGTTCATTTCTTTTTATAAACATAATTCAATTTTAAAAGCCTTATTCATAGCTATTTTTATGTCAAAATAGCTGAAAATTTAGTGAATAAGCCACATGTGGGCTCTAACTAAGCCTTTCAAAAGTTAAGCAGGCAAAGTAAGTTGTGTGGCATATGTTCTCCACCCCATGGTTCCATTTTAACAAGTTATGTTTACCTCTTAGGCTATCTTAGATGTGAGCTTGTGGCATTTCTATAAAAATGTTGAAGAACATTTTCCCACACAAACATCTCTACATCCTCTAGGAAGCCCACTAATACAATTCTCCACAAGCATGTTATTGAAGCATAACTATATGTGTCCATAATACAAGCATAATACAAATATCATAGAACCCAATCACATCTTGATTTCCTTACGATTCGTGCTTCACAATCACGTTTTCTCAAGATTCTATAATGATAGCTCAAACTTTTAGAAAGAAAGGTTAGACATATCAGAAGAAGATGATCTCAGGAGCCATGAGTTTGATAAGAGTCTTATGAAAGATGTACATAAAGATACTTAGTGGAATCTTTTGCAATGCTTCAACTATTAGGCCAACAAATAAATTAACTAATGTAGGCCAATAAAGAAATGCATAGGAATGTAGGCCAATAAAGGAATTAACTAATGTATGCTTGAGCTATTAGGCCAATAAAGGAATGTATAGGATTTCTACGGGGTGTCTTCACGCCGCTTGCTTGGTGTGTGCCATGTCTTCTAGGAGAGAAATCTCAAAACTCAAAAGTGAAATGTGTAAAATGAGGTGAAACTTTAAACTTATAGCAAAACTTTTGAAAAATCCTTAAACTTGAATTAATGTGTCTAGGCTTTGGAAAAATATGACCAATGATCCGATTGACGTGAAATTTTACCTATGGACTCCTTTAGGGTACATCAACTACCCAATAAAATTTGGCCTCATCATAGGTCTTTGGGACACTTGTCCGGAGGCTCGCCTTTGGGGCCCTAAATCTGGGAGAGGTCTTTGGGACACCTGTCTAGAGCCTACTTGCTTCTAGGGCCCTAAATCCCCAATTCAGAGCCCTAGACACGAGCCTTCAGATGCCTATCCCAAAGGACTTTTATGATGCCAATTTTTGAAATATCCATGAGTTTTTATGATACCTGACATGTGGGTGAATTTTCACCAGATTTAGATTTATAAAATTGAGGGTTTAATCATTTTTTGAAAATGCATTAACTAGATTATACGTCACTGATAGAAAAACTCACCACCACATCGAGTGTGCGCAACTGCATACTAATTGTGCTGTCAAAACCAAACTACGTTGTCGAAGGGTTTGTGAAAGCAAAGTCGCGTCTTCAAAAGACCTTGATAAATTTCAGGATAAAAGATCAAACAGGTGAATAAGCAAGATGAGAGAATAATGTCAAGACTCTGTTTTATTTCTGCCAATAAGAGATTCAAGGTTCAAGAAGAAGAAACCCAAGCAGCCTGTGGATTGCATAGATCATCCATACATTTCAAAGAGAATTTCCAAGAGTATGGTCTTCATCGATGAGTGAGAAAGTGGATGAACGTGGATAATCTTCTGATGCAAGTTTCATCATGATGACTATTTACTAATATTGAGATGGCTTACGGTTAGAAACAGTCTTCAAATTTTCCATATTTATATATTATGTTAGCCTTCAATCTGCCCTATTCCTAGATCGGTCAGACCCAGAGATAGTTATCAATTGTGGCTAATAAGTCAGATATCTGGCACTCTTTATCAGAAACAAACATAATTTCTGTTGGGGAATATGGATAGTCAAAGGAAAGCTTAGAATCTGCCTTGAAATCTCATGTTTTCTCATCAACCATGATGCACAGGCATAAAAAACAGCAATAACAATCGGTGAGCTCGAAATTTGGATAGCACTTCTTTCTTCAAGATAGTTTGATGGTTTGGTTCAAGGACTAATGGTTCTTGATGGTTTGGTTCAAGACAAAACTGTTGTGGGATGAGCATCTATACACGGCTCTTCATGAAGCATTGACATGCCATCATCTGCATTAGAAGAAAGCTTTACAATTTCTAGACATCATCTAGATTAGAAGAAAGCTTTACAACTTCTGATAAGGGCTTTTCAATTCAAAAGTTTTTCAATCCATATCTATTAGCACCGTATGGGTTAGCATACTATTTTCCAAGCTCAAGTACCAATTGTAATTACTGCTGTTATGCTCTCATAGATGACTGTCCTAATTTTCCCCAGAATGACTGTTTTTCTTCTCCCCAGGATGGCTCTTTTTCTCCTCACGACAACTCTTCTTCTCCTCAGGACAGCTCTTCTTCTCCTCAGGACAGGTTGTCTCGTGGCTATTGGAAAATGAACCAAGTAGAGATCCAAATAATCCAATTTAAGGTTTCTCAGGCTATCCTCACATGCCTCCCGAACATGTCCATGATGAGAGTTCCAAACCTTGGTGGTAATGAATAAATCTTCTCTTTTGACTAGATCTTGCCGCAGGGCTTCCGCAAGAGCCTCACCAAATTCCTTCTCATTCTTGTAATCAACTGCACAGTCGAAGTGTTGATAACCGAGGCGTATAGCTTCGATTATGAGATTGTGGAGAACCTCCGGCTCTACGTGCGCACGCCCCAAAGAAAACTTCCCTTCCCCAAACAACGGCATCCTCTTTCGTTTTTTTTTTAAGCGGCTCCTAAATTCGTCTTCTGATTAATAAAGTGGCCTAGAAAAGCTTTTCATCCAGTCTTTGCCCCTTGATTGTTGAGGGTGATTGGAACATATGTTGATCGTTTCTGCCTCCCTACCGCAATGCAGGGTAAGAATGGATAGTTCAACCGGATGTTGTATTTCAACTCCATGTATTCCTCAACTGAAAGTTTAGATTCATTCCTATTGCCTTCACCATCAACTATTTTCCTTGCAAACTTTTGTTCTGCACACAAACAGTCACTGAATCTAATGATCCTATGAATCATATTCGTGTGATGGGAAATAGCTTTTACTCCTTTCAAGATTCTTCTTACCCAGTCCCAGTCAAAGCTTCCCAATGGATAAACATCTGATGAATAGACCTGAACCAAGATTTTTGAAAGATTACAAAGTTCACAGCATGACCGCAGCGACGTCGAACAAGTTCCAAAGCAGTGTGAACCTTTGGTGCCCTTCGCTTAATTTCCATTGCAATGATACTGAAAAGAAGTATTTGTACAGCTAAGCTAGTGGCATACCAAAAAGATCCACTTATTCCATATGTAAAAGTCTCATTCGTTGACTGTAATATAGTTGAAACCCACGTCCAATGGCTAACAACATCTGGACAGACACCCTCTAATTACATGTGATGATAAGAAGCAAGTGCCTTAACAAATGGTCCATGTTGAGCATCACCTTTTTGGTGGATTCCACATCTCGGATGCGCAGCAGTATGACATCCACCCCCTCTAATCCTGCGCATCCTCCGGATGGGCCAACTACCCATGATCGTTATCATCAAGATCCACAAACAGATCAATCTCTTCATTATGCATTTCCGGTATATCAACAAGATTTTCTGTCATATCATTTGTCTCTTCCATTGCAGTTTCTTCCTGTTGTTCTTCTCTTGCAAGTTCTTCCACTGCATAATCTTCATCATCTCTTTTCGTGAAAATCTTGATTCTTTTTCCAGCAATATGCACTCTAAGCATTGTCCCATCTAATTCTGTTAACTCATATGTTGCATTATCAAAGACATGTTTGACTATGTATGGCCCAAACCATCTTTTCACCATCTTCTGAAGTGCAGTATGCTGATTTTCAAGGCTGCTATCAAAGACTAACACCCAATCTCCCTCTTCTATTGCCCTAGGCCGCAAGCGATGCTTGCTATCAAACCTGTCGTTATTTCTTAGTCTAGCAACCTTCAACCTGTCAATAGCTAACTGAATATCCTCTGGCCTTCTCTCCAACTGTTGAATCCGAAGAGCTAAGAGCTCTTCTCTCATCAAATCCTCCTGCCAAGGTAAAACTGACCAAGTCAAAGAACAAGTCTCAGTCGGCATAACCGGTTTCTGACCATACATCAACTCTGCGGGCATATATCCTGTGGTAACACTGTGAGTCATACGATCAGCCCACAAAGCAAATGGAAGAAGTCTTGGCCATTCTCCAATCCGTCCTTTGCATGCTTTGGCTAATGCTTTCACTATCAGCGGATGCCTTCTTTCACTCTTCCCATTTCCCTCTGGATTGTATGCTGTGGTCAGAGCCAACTTGATTCCTAGCTGAGAGAAAAACTCCCTAGCTTCATCTGCATCCAATTCACTGCGATCCATAGTGATCTTACCCACACAACCATACCTGCAGAAAATTTCTTCCAATAAGAACTTACACACTACACTAGTGGTCTTCGTTCTCAAAGATCTGCCCTCAACATGATTGGTAAGATCCTCTCTAGCCAAAACAATGTATCTCATCTGCCGTAGATCCATAGGCATAGTAACCAAATCAACTACCCACTTATAATGAATGCATAGCGGATAGGTTGGATGAAGCTCATCTCGATAACGCATTGCCGAATACATCTGACAGTCCCTGCAAGTCTCAACAAAGTGAGAAACATCTCTATACATGCCTTTCCACCAATATTTCTCCTTGATTTTCTCATAAGTAGCCCACACTCCTCTATGACCAGCCCAAGGACTCTTATGAAACTCCCTCATCACCTGTAACTGTGTCTTTCTATCATAGACAACCTGCAAAGGTAATCCGCCTCTTTTCTTCGGATGCTTCCAAAGAAATCCATCCTTGAGAAAATAACCATAGGCTTTCCTTCTGATCTTCTTGAACCCTTTATCTGTCCATTCATCTCTTTTGCTTAGTGTACTAAGGTACTTGCCAATCTGCAACCAATCTCCAACATAGAGTTCTTCTATGAAAGCCACAATATCATAGACATGGCAAACATGATCAACCATAGTGGCTGAAATTCCTACATCATCCTCTTCTGTAAGTAGAGTCTCCTCATCATCATATCTGGCTCTAGACAGCATATCTGCCACTGGATTATCCTTCCCTGCTATGTGTTTAAATTCTGGATTTAATGACTTAATGTATGCAATCCATCTCAACATAGCTATATCCGGAGTAGAGCAACTCGTAATCATACCAACTCGTAATTAACGGGTATTATGGCAAGAAACCCTCACCTAATAAGGTGGATGCTATAGGCAACTCATTTCCTCCAAAAACAGATTTTTGCCCTGAAAGTGTCAAGTTCACTTCTTCTAACCTGCCAAAATCTTCTCACAAGCTGAAATATGATTAGCCACAAAGTGTCTGCATTCGTGCTCATTTAGACTCTCATTCTTCTCTTCTTCTGCACACCCGTTAATGGGAACATCATCCAAGAAAGGCATAGTCAGCTGAGGTATATAATCACGAAGAACCTTATGCATGGCATTCATCATATGAGCAACAGAATTAGTGGCACCTTGAGGTAAGTTACACATCTTGACAAGCCCAATAGGAGTTCTCATGGTGGTTATGTCCCTGCTTTCCAAAGTGAGCTGAAACTGATCATATCCCGAATTCAAATCACCTAAAGAATAGATGGCACGTCCAACAAATGCTTCTGCAAACTCATCCACAACTGGACCTATACCAACATTCCTGATAGTAACTCTGTTTACTGGCTGCATGTCCTGTATAAATCGGAGAGTACCATTCTTCTTTAGAACTGTAAACCACCTGTTTGAGTATGGTGCAGATGAAGGCTCAAGAATGCCCATCCTGATTTTCTCATTCAATAAATCAATCAGCTTTGGCAGGTGTGCCTTAGGCACTGGAATAGGTCGGAGATTCCATGGAATATGAGGAATAGTAAAAATGACCATAGGAGCAACAATATCCAGATTCACACATCCAATCTCATGCGGGAAAAAGGCAAACCCCCTCCCAAGCCACTCAAGCATCTCCTGAAAGCATTGCTTCTCTGTGGGTAGCAAAAAATCACAATTTCCAATTTTCAATTTAGCAAGAGTCTCTGCTGAAAATTTATGACCAATATGCTCCGGATTCCTCAAAATTGGCTATTTAGCAGCCCTCTCTATTTATTGATCACTGTCAGGTGGAAGGGGTACAGCTACCGGCTTCACCTTCTTATCCACAGTTTTGTATTTCATGTCAACCCTGGCTTCATTATGCTCTTCTGCATTACTCAAATCTTGCTGTAAATCAACAATTCTACACTCCAATGGCTGAATATCCTCAGCCCTCTGCTCTATGGACTGCATAGAAACAGCCCTAAACTCTGGATGCTGAAATATTTCAGCAGTAAACTCTGCTGGCTGAAAGTTTTCAGCCCTCTATGTCTCTCTAAGCTGATCATAACCAGCTGAAAACTCTATTTGCTAAATTTCTTCAGCACTCAACTCTTTTTGCTGAGTCACCTCAGCCTCTTACTCAATCTGTGACACAAAATCTACAATTTCATGAAACATGTGCAGGGATTGCACTAATACATTAGTGTGACAACTCTGCATATCAGTTTTCAGCATATCTTCCATCTCTTCCATCATATCTGCACAAATCATACTGTCATACATCCCATCTATGTGCACATCATCCTCTAAAATTCCTGCATTTTTCAAAATTTACTCCTTCCTGAATATGTATTGCCTGGCAGCTCTAGGCAACCTAGAAATCTTCTGATAGCTCATCGAATTGTTTGCTGAAATCCCAACAAAATCGGAGGAGAAAACACTGCCCAGGAGGCGAGAACTCCAATCTCCTCTGCTCTGTACCACCGTCGTCTCGCGAAACAGCGGTACCTAATGAAAACCCGAATCCCTCACAGTGGGCAAAGGTGCATCTCTGAGAGTATCTCTGTTTCTAACATGATTCACACACACAGTCATAAACTGAACTGCCCTCATGCCATCTTTACTGCGAATCCGTGCATAAGCAAAACCATCATCCATTACTTTTGTTTCCATGCGCATCTCTGTGATGAATGGCTGTCCAAGAATTATGGGATAAGAGCATGAATCCTGCACAAAGAAATGGAAATCCTCCTCTACATCTCCAATAGAAACCCTAAAACTGGGACAGGCAGCATACAAATCACCTGCAGTGTTATTGGCAGCTCTCATACACCACCCATGCTCTACATCCATAGGCCATCTATTACTCTCATAAACTCCATGAACTATGAGATTAATCTCTGAACCATGATCCACCAATGCAACATAAGGCACATGTTTCTCTCCAATTTTTACCATCGTCTCTGTAGTTGCCCTAGCCCAATGACTCCACGAAAAGTGACTATGCGGTATCAAGACAGACTCATCAGTTTCAGCATAATGCATAGGCTGAACCCTCTTCTCTACCTGCGGAAAAACAGAAGCATTCTCAACCATAACCTCATCCTCATCCTCATCCAATTCCCCAATCCAAACTCCCTGTGTATCAGTGGTAGGAAATGCATGTCTTTTCCTCTTCAGGACCTCCTGAAACTGATCCTGAAACTCTCTTTTCGAGATGCCCAAAACCTCAGAAATAGTGAAAGTCACCTCACTGCTAAGTATCTTGTCATTAAAGATTTTCTTCATGTCCGTAGATGTCTCAATATCGGACATCAATCTAAACCCTGGATGCTTTCTCTCTCTAGGCTCTTGTCTCTTTTCTCTCTTTTGAGCATCTTCCATCTGTCGTTCTGGCCCTCGTCTCAAAGACGGTCTTGTAGTAGGTGGAGTAACAAACTCACCCCCTCTAGTCTTTTTAGCTGCACTTGGATTTTCTTCTTCCCTCTTACGCTTCTCCTCAACAAGTATATCTGCTCCCTGAGACTTAGCCAAATAAGCATAAATAGAGTACTTGTCAATAGGCGAATCCCAACCTGTCTCAGATCTGATGCTAGAGCCTGCACTAGTCAAAACAGTTTGTTGAATTTTTCCCTTGTTTGTAGTCTCCATGGCATAAGTCCATAGTGCTGACTGATTCTCTGATCCCTTCTCAATCTAGACTCCATAAGCAGAAGCATCTCCTCTAGCTGTCACATAAGAAGTACGCGCAGCCATGTCATCCACTGACTTCTTCATTCCGCCTTTCCCAAAGTTGGTAGCAAGCGGAGCTCCTGTTTTAGTCAGCCAAATCTTACCATCTTGTCCCCAAAATACCAAATTCTTTCTCCTTGCATCCTAAAAAGATTGACAATCCTTGCAATGCTGATGGTTTGTACTATCGCACCAAATACATCTCCAATCTCTCCTAGGTGCATTAGGAGCACTCCTAGGTGCAATAGGAGCACTAGAAGAAGTAGTAGGCGTAGTCGAAGCAAACTGCTCTTTCAATTTTCCCACCAACTCCGCTTTAACTGACTCGAGTGTCAAATCTGTTATGCCTTTGATTATGTCATCAAGAGAGGTAGGCACTAACAGAGTAGATGGTTTTGGAGCAGAAGGTGCTGGCATCGGTCGTGGAACAGGAGGAATAGGTGGAGTAGGAACAGTAGGCACTCGCATAGGCCAAGAAACTGGCTAAGGAGGAGAAGAAATAACAGGGATAGAAGTAGGCATAGGAGCAGAAGACGGTGTCGGTGTCATAGAACAATTCTGTAGGCGGGTCTTCCATATCCTCCTCTTGGTCAAAGTCAAGACTGCATCCTGGGCATCCTGCCAATCTGTTTTAAGACCCATAGGCTTCGTGGGATCCTTAAGAAGCTCTCTCAATTCTTCCTAAAGAGCAGGATCTGTAGCTTGCAAGAAAAGCTCAACTTTTTCAACATCCAATGCTCTTTTTTCAATAGCATTAAGCTGACTATATCTCTCTTCAAATTCTCGTATCAACTCTGAAGCAGCTTGGCATATAGACCCACTCTCGAAATGACCGCCGTGTAGCCATCCCAAAGTCCTCAAGGAAATATTCTTCTTTCAGGGCCTTCTTAAAATCTTGCCGATGTGAATTTTGAATAAAAAGATCAGTCACTTTTGCCCTCAAGGCGGGTGTGACAAGATGAAGGAAGTACTTACTCATAAGTCCAGCTGGAACTCCAAAAAACCCCATCTTGATCTCATATGTATTCAAATATGCTGAAACATTATGGCCATCAAATAGCTTCTTCTCATTCTCAACTGCTTCAATCACCTTAGTCGCGCTGTTTGCATTCTCCTGCTCTGAATATAGGTTCCTTTGCTGAGACAACTATTGTTGATGCAATTGTTGCTGCTGTTGCATATACAATTGTGTCTGCTGATTTTGAAGCTGCATATACATGGACATATTCTGCAAAATCTACTTTAGATCATCTGTCGAAGTACTTGACGCAGCACTCATTGATGGAGCTGAAGTAGAAGACGCAGCTGGAATTGTAGAAGAGGCTGAAATAAATGCTGAAGTATCTCCCATCCTGAAATTTCTGCGACGCTTTCACGTCGGGCTCACCAAAGATGTCGAAGGGTTTGTGAAAGTAAAGTCGCATCTTCAGAAGACCTTGATAAATTTCAGGATAAAAGATCAAACATGTGAATAAGCAAGATGAGAAAATAATGTCAAGACTCTGTTTTATTTCTGCCAATAAGAGATTCAAGGTTCAAGAAGAAGAAACCCAAGCAGCCTCTGGATTGCATAGATCATCCATACATTTCAAAGAGAATTTCCAAGAGTATGGTCTTCATCGATGAGTGAGAAAGTGGATAAACGTGGATAATCTTCTGATGCAAGTTTCATCATGATGACTATTTACTGATATTGAGATGGCTTACGGTTAGAAACAGTCTTCAAATTTTCCATATTTATATATTATGTTAGCCTTCAATCTTCCCTGTTCTTGGATTGGTCAGACCCAGAGATAGTCATCAGTTATGGCTAATAAGTCAGATTTCTGGCACTCTTTATTAGGAACAAACATAATTTCTGTTGGGGAATATGGATATCAAAGGAAATCTTAGAATCTGCCTTGAAATCTCATGTTTTCTCATCAACCATGATGCACAGGCATAAAAAACAGCAATAACAATCGATGAGCTCGAAATTTGGATAGCACGACTTCTTTCTTCAAGATAGTTTGATGGTTTGGTTCAAGGACTAATGGTTCTTGATGGTTTGGTTCAAGACAAAACTGTTGTGGGATGAGCATCTATACACGGCTCTTCATGAAGCATTGACATGCCATCATCTACATTAGAAGAAAGCTTTACAATTTCTGGACATCATCTGGATTAGAAGAAAGCTTTACAACTTCTAGATAAGGGCTTTTCAATTCAAAAGTTTTTCAATCCATATCTATTAGCACGGTATGGGAGAGCATACTATTTTCCAAGCTCAAGTACCAGTTGTAATTACTGCTGTTATGCTCTCATAGATGACTGTCCTAATTTTCCCTAGAATGACTGTTTTTCTTCTCCCCAGGATGTCTCTTCTTCTCCTCAAGATAGCTCTTCTTCTCCTCAGGACAGGTTGTCTCATGGCTATTGGAAAATGAACCAAGTAGAGATCAAAATAATCCAATTTAAGGTTTCCCAGGCTATCCTCACATGCCTCCCGAACATGTCCATGATCAGAGTTCCAAAGCTTGGTGGTAATGAACAAATCTTCTCTTTTGACTAGACCTTGCCGCAGGGCTTCCGCAAGAGCCTCACCAACTTCCTTCTCATTCTTGTAATCTACTGCACAGTTGAAGTGCCGATAACCGAGGCATATAGCTTCGATTATGAGATTGTGGAGAACCTCCGGCTCTGCGCGCCCACGCCCCAAAAAAAACTTCCCTTCCCCAAACAACGACATCCTCTTTCGTTTTTTTTAAAAAGTGGCTCCTAAATTCGTATTCACATAAATAAAGCGGCCCAGAAAAGCTTTTCATCTAGTCTGTGCCCCTTGATTGTTGAGGGTGATTGGTCTAGTCTTCTCTTTTGACTAGACCTTGCCGCAGGGCTTCCGCAAGAGCCTCACCAACTTCCTTCTCATTCTTGTAATCAACTGCACAGTCGAAGTGTCGATAACCGACGCGTATAGCTTCGATTATGAGATTGTGGAGAACCTCCGGCTCTGCGCGCCCACGCCCCAAAGAAAACTTCCCTTCCCCAAACAACGACATCCTCTTTCGTTTTTTTTTGAAAGCGGCTCCTAAATTCGTATTCAGGTAAATAAAGCGGCCCAGAAAAGCTTTTCATCTAGTCTGTGCCCCTTGATTGTTGAGGGTGATTGGAACATATGTTGATCGTTTCTGCCTCCCTGCCACAATGCAAGGTAAGAATGGATAGTTCAATCGGATGTTGTATTTCAACTCCATGTATTCCTCAACTAAAAGTTCAGATTCATTCCTATTGCCTTCACCATCAACTATTTTCCTTGCAAACTTTTGTTCTGCACACGAACAGTCACTGAATCCAATGATCCTATGAATCATATTCGTGTGATGGGAAATACCTTTTACTCCTTTCAAGATTCTTCTTACCCAGTCCCAGTCAAAGCTTCCCAATGGATAAACATCTGATGAATAGACCTGAACCAAGATTTTTGAAAGATTACAAAGTTCACAGCATGACCGCAGCGACGTCGAACAAGTTCCAAAGCAGTGTGAACCTTTGGTGCCCTTCGCTTAATTTCCATTGCAATGATACTGAAAAGAAGTATTTGTACAGCTAAGCTAGTGGCATACCAAAAAGATCCACTTATTCCATATGTAAAAGTCTCATTCGTTGACTATAATATAGTTGAAACCCACGTCCAATGGCTGACAACATCTGGACAGACACCCTCTAATTACATGTGATGATAAGAAGCAAGTGCCTTGACAAATGGTCCATGTTCAGCATAACCTTTTTGGTGGATTCCACATTTGGGATGCACAGTAGTACGACAACGTGAAATATTGGAAACTAAAAAATTCACAAAAAATAAGTCATGGGTCAAATGGAATATTGCATATTGGATATAGTGTTGCCAAACTACTAAATACAATAAAGATATAGTGCATCGGCCCATGTACAACTAATCAAAGTTCTCCACTAGTCAAACTTCTGTTTAAATGTGTTTAAATATCTTTGATCAATTATTCTTCAAAGAGAGAGAGAGAGAGAGAGAGAGAGAGAGTGTGTGTGTGTGTGAGAGAATATTTTGGATAGAACAGACGATAAGATTGGATGTTGACAAGCTTCTATAAAAATGTGTTTAAATATATTTGATCAATTCTTCTTGAGGAAGGGTGAGAGAGAGAGAGAGAGAGAGAATATTTTGGAAAGAATAGAAGATAAGATTGGATGTTGATAAGAGGTAGATTAAAAGCTAAGATTACAAGTAAATTAGGGGTTGATTAGGGTCTATCATGAACTGAAATCAAGAGAAAGAGACATGATCCAATTGGGTAAAAAATAACACATATATAGTGAATCAAAGGGATGTAGTTGTGTGATTTGAATGTTAATCTAAGCTAAAATTGGCATATATTTTTCTTTACAAGATGAAGGTGTAGGACGTACCAAGAGAGAGAGATATTCACTTTCAATTGGAGGATGAGTTTGCATCAATGTTCAAAAGAACTGTAAAAAGGGATGATGCAATAGGATACAGGATGTAACAATAAAGAAATGCAGGGAAAAAAAACGTGGAACTTTTGGTTGATGGGTGTATTTATCCACCCGATCTAGTTACTCAAAGGCCATCACAATTTGAAGGGCTTACATCATTTATAAGGTTCATTTGTGAAGGCAATGAAGGATTGTATGGATATACATGTAAACTTGTCAGACAAGGATTAGCACTGGTTCATCAAGCCTTGACAAATACGTAGACAAGATTACAAGGGAATATGCAACTTTGATGGAAAATGATAGATTATTGGCTAAAAGGGATAGGGAGAACTAGAGCCTACAACAAGCAATGTCTCTCATTGAAGATGCTATGTAGGCTACACATGTGCAAAATATGGAGTTACAATGTAAAGTTATGGACTTGGAGAAGGAGAATCGAAACATAAAGAGGAAGCTCACTAAAGATTTGGAGATTAGGCCCACTTTAGAAACCAAAGAAGCACGTCGACGCATTCGATTAGTTAAACCTATTCACTAATTAACCAAAGGAAGTGGGCAATATCATAGATGGATATATGCTCAATCTACTACAATGAGAAATATGTTCCCGCCTGCAGAGAATGATACTATTGCCAAAGTCCTAAACAAGGATATGGTCAAAAATGCATTGGAAAATCGTAAATTCAGGGACATTGTAGATGGTGGTGCAAGAGAACATCTTAGGGATGTGAGCAACTTGTTTACAGCTATAGATGCTCAGGGATTGTTGAGAAACATGCGGGATCTAGAGAATGGTAGTGAGTTATGGTGGATGGAAGGAGAAGTGTGGACTCATGATGGAGAAGACAAAGACACTGTTTGTTACACAAGTGAATTAGGTTCCAAGATTGAGACTTGGACTCATAAACACAATCTTGTGTATGTGGACAATGACATTGACACTTCACTGAAAAGAAAAGAGTACTATCATTGCATTAAGAAAAGGAAGCAAGTATAATGCTTTATAGGAAAGTAGGAAACTACAGTATGCACCACTGTGCATATGGGATAGGTTAACCTGCATGTCCTTGGCTCTGAAGATCCATACAAAGAGGTTGTTTAGTGAGTGTGATTGCTGATTCTCAACACCCCTCCTCAATCACAACTAGAAAGGCACAAAGTGTATAGAGGCTGTAATGAGAACCACCTGCAAAGTGTGGGCACACCACAAACATGGTAGACACCAGAGGTTGTTGCAGAAAAGGCTAAGTGTGGGCACCAAAACATGATGGACATCCAGAGGCTATAACAGGGGCCTCACAAAGTGTACAGGGACTGTAATGCCAAGTTACATGAGGAGTTTACAAAGCTTATGGCAGGAAGCATTAGGGCAAGGAAATGCAAAACTAAAAAAGTCTATCTGAATAGAAGGACTGATGAGGTTTGTCCTTCTCTTGGTGGTCTTCTTCTTCTTCTTCTTCCTTTGCTCCATTTTCTTCTTCTTCTTTGATTGTGACTAGATAGGCCTTTTGGGATCTCTTTCTTGCATGGCAGAACTTCTCGGTGTGTCCGGTCCTCTTGCAGAAGTCACAGAAGAGCTGATCCTTCTTGCCTCTGTACCTGTTGCCAACATATAATGCATGCTCATCTCTAGAGGTACTTAGTTCTTCCTTAGTTTTTAGCTTCTTTTCCTCTTCTAACAGTGATGCTTGGATATCAACAAGTTCAGGATTTAGCATGTTGATTAAAGTTTTTGATACATTATTATATTCAAGAGGCAAACTCTTAAGTAGAACACCAATGCAAACATCTTCGTCCATTTTAATGTTGATTCCTGCAAGTTGGGTTAGGAGTCTTTCCATGTAATTTAGATGTGTGGCAAGTGATGTGCTGGACTTCATTTCAAGCATGAAGAACTCAATCAGGAGACCATACTTTGATGATTTAGATTGTGCACCGAACAAGGTGTCAAGTCTCTTCCATGTATCCTGTGAGGTCTCACAGTTATCCACATGGTGGATATAACTGTCGTCTAGCTCTAGTTTGATAATGACCTGGGCTCTGTCATCATTCTTTTGCCAAGTAGTTGCAAGGTCCGCGTCCCGAGGTTTCTTCTCTTTGCCATTTGTGATGGCCCAGAGACCCTTTTTCATCAAGATGAGCTTGATGCGGGTTTGCCAGGTGTGAAACCCGACTCCTTTGAATTGAGCATTTGGAGAGTCTTTGCCCATGTTCAGGTTGCAAGATCAGCAGCAAATCAACACCAGAATTCTGAGATTTTATCAGTAGAAAAGCAGATTGCAATGTGTCAAGAGACAGAGTTAATGACAATGTGAAAACACACTATGTCAGTGTTGATGTTGAGCTTGATTCTTCTTGTTCGAGATCGTTTGGTCATTCTTCAATCTTCTCAGGTCCTTCCCCTCCTTGATTTGATGCTGGGTCAATGGATTAGAGTGGGCTTTAGCTTGGTTTCGTGTCAGGAGTGAGAAAAAATGAGGAAAAAAAAGCTTGAGAGATTTTGGCTATCGCTGACAGTTTAGGGTTTCAGATATGGGCCTGGTTTTTTTGCAGATTGCAGGAGCTATGGTTGATCATTTCCAAAAAAATTTAATGGAAATGAAGCTTACTTCAAGCTCTTCAAAAGCCGTATCCTCCTCATCAAGATCGTGGCCTGTATGGCGCGCAGAGAGTAGAGGAACAGGCACGGTGCAGTTTTGGGCAGCGATGTCGAATGTCTGCAATGCCAGGGCTGTAGATCACCAATGTGGTCGATTGTTGTGCCAGGAGGGAGCGCCCTAAGTAAAGGAAGATATGTCTAGAAGAAAGTTCATGAAGATATGCTCTATAGAGAGAGATATGAAGGCTCCATGACGGGTATGTCCTGCAGGTCACAATTGAAGACTATGGCAGTGACTGGGAATTTTCACAATGCTGAGCTTCAGATAGCCAAATGTCATGGATTGATGTGATATAGGGAAGCTTTGTGAGTTGGGGAATACTTTTCTAGAAGTAATCTCCAAGAGATTTTACCTGTGGAGTGAGATATAAGCTGCTCAATCGGACAGGGTGCTGCTAGCTATGGCTTGCCATGGAAGCTTCAGTGAGGGTAGAGTTGGGAGATGAAGTCATGGGATGGAACTAAGCTGACCAGAGATTAACATGAGCTGAGAGAGAGTAGAGGAGAGCTAAGCCAATCTGAGCCATGCTGGACTGGGCTCTGATACCATGTTGAGAAACATGCGGGATCTAGAGCATGGCAGTGAGTTATGGTGGATGGAAGGAGAAGTGTGGACTCATGATGGAGAAGACAAAGACACTGTTTGTTACACAAGTGAATTAGGTTCCAAGATTGAGACTTGGACTCATAAACACAATCTTGTGTATGTGGATGATGACATTAATACTTCACTGAAAAGAAAAGAGTACTATCATTGCATTAAGAAAAGAAAGCAAGTACAATGCTTTATAGGAAAGTAGGAAACTACAGTATGCACCACTGTGCATATGGGATAGGTTAACTTGCATGTCCTTGGCCCTGAAGCTCCATACAAAGAGGCTATTTAGTGAGTGTGATTGCTGATTCTCAATAGGGATTATTTGACAAGGTGGGAATGAGTTCTGAGTCATATAGTATGCTCTATCAACAATTGGATACAACATTTAAGCAAGTCTTCAAAACTAAGTGAGTAATGCCTTTGCCAAACCATTTCACGTGAATAAGTCTTGAAAACAACTAAATGAGAAAGTTTTAGAACTAATTGGTAAGCCAACGCATCTGGAAAATACACACATATTGAAGTATGGTTCCAAAGAAGTTGCATTTGTATTGAATGCATCCAACAACTTTGTATTGGATGTATGCAGGGTTCAGATTGCTATGGTCAAGTTCTATAATATGTCTAATGAAAAATTTAGATGCAAGCTTAAGTTTGCCCTCAAACTTGATGAGAGTGAGATTATTAAGGGGCAAAACTTGAACGTGTGAGCATAACACTTATGAATTGAGCATTGGATCCAAACATCAATGAAAACCATCATTTATACTTCAGTGTACAATTAGAGAATGAAATATGGTGACTTGCAACATTTGAAGTACCAAAGGAGGACCATGAAGTACTTAAAGTTTTTTTAAACCTCACTAATATACCCAATGTTCTTCAACAACAAAATAAAGGAGCAATTTTACACATTGAGGGGTTTGGGGACTATCAAGTTGAATGGCATCTTACAGGTGATTTAAAAACATTGAAGTGTATGTTTGGTTTATCAAATGTATTGAATGCAAAAATTCTATGCATATACCGTATGCAAACTAGGAAGAAAGGGAAAGATGGAAAGAAAGAATGGATTGCCAAGGAAGTACAACAATGTGCTCCAACATGTGATAAAAAAGTCATGAGAAATGGAATGCTAGTTCCAGTGGATCCAAACTGGTGCCCTATTTTGGAAATACCACTAACAAGGGTTCACTTTGGCACATTGTATTGTTTGGTTAGAATAATTGAGAAGCTAGTATATGAATATATATGCTTTGCATACAAGATGAAGCTTATGTTAGAAGCTGATGCTACATGCAAGAAGGTAGAACAAGTCCTCTTTGAAGTTGGATTACACGGGGGCCAAGTAGAAATAAAAAAGAATGAGAAAAAATCGAGAAAGAGTGGAAATATAGCTTGTAAACCATGCTTTGGTGGACCTAAGGCTAGAAAATTTATATCGCCACCTCGAGATGAGGAAGGTAATATACTTGTAAAAAAATCATAGAAGTATGAATCAAGGAAAAAGTTTCACCTTATTGTTCTCGATTGGAGCAATGGGAGACAAACGAGGATTGCAAAGGGCAAAAGTGTGGATACACCTAGATAGATTAGCATCTCTCTTACAAAAGTTGAGGTTTAGGGATGGTGATGCCAATACATTTAAAGAAACAGTTGCTAAATTTCATAAGTCCATGGTGGAGGCATGGACTATAAATAATATAATACACTACATGGTCATTATTGACATCATTACAAAAAAAATCATAATTTCAAATTAGTTTTTGTTTCTAATCACTTCTTGTGTAGTACATACTTGAGGCACATGGTCAATACTTTACAAATCAAGTAAGTTTGTCAGTATGGTCAACTCAAGGCATGGAATGATCTCATTGGCAAGCTCACTGTGCGTTTCAAAAGGCAACTGATCATGGAGGTGGCACCAATGATTCCAATTCTATGAGGAAATTATTACAATGGTGTTATAGGAGATTAGAGATACGATATGAGAAAAAAGAAAAAAAGTCCAAAACGTATTGAGTAGAATTTATAAGTATGGCAATATATGCAGTGAGAAAAGCAAGACGTGAAGAAAACATAGCTAGAGAACACCACACAGAATGGTTGGTAACCCAAGAAAGAGATGGCAAGAAATGGACACCTAGATAAAGATAATACTTTTGATGTATTTAGAGTCCACCAGAGAGCATAGGTATACCAAGGATATGACACATCAATACTCCTATCTTTAACATGAGATGTATTGCAAAATTTTTTTAAAATTTTGAAGGGTTGTCACTATGTTTTCCAAAGTCGAATTCGAAGTATGTTTTTTAATTTTAAAGCTCATTTATACCATAGTAAGTTTAAAATTTTTGTACTTAAGTAAAGTATCTCATTTCATTTTTTCCCATTACTCTTTACTCTACCCTCCACCTTTCTATCCTTCATAATCACAACCATGGCACATTCCAAGCTTCCTATCAAGAAGACACCTGCAAGAGCAAGAGCAAGAGCAAGAGCTCAACACTCTTCCGAATCTAGTGAGCATACTGTGAGTGACAAAGGTCCCTTGGTGGCCGACAACGGTGGCCTACTGCAACTAAAAATGATGGTGCTATTGTGTCCAACAATGGTGGCCCTAGTGTGTTCAATAATGATGGTTCGCCATTGTTCACAAATGGTGGTCCACATGCTCCACTTGCTCCACCTTCCACGACTGCTCCAATTGGTAATACATGTTCTCCAACACATAAGAAGTGAAGATGGAGACTAGACACAACTGTGCTACGTGAGATAAGGAAATTCTAGAAGAGTGCCAATTTGATTATTCTTAAGGCATGATTCTCTAGGTTGGTGAAAGAAATACTACAAGATCTATAGTTATGGCATTATCACAAGTTCTTTTCAAGAAACTAGGCAAGGAATGTGGGGTGATGGTCAAGCCAAGCCTTGCTTGTTCTTCAAGAAGCACTTGAAATTTACTTGATTAATCTAATTGGTGATTCTTAAGTTTTAGCCACTCATGCCTGCCGTATCACTATTAAACCCATAGATATGGTTCTTGTTTATAGGATCTACAACAACAAGAATGCATTTAATCTTAATGTCAACAATATGCTTTGGGAAGCTACCTTGTAATTGGACCTATATTTTTAGCTCAATTTTGGTTTTAGATTGTAAGGAGATTAGTTTTGGTTTATCTTTCTAGTAGAGCTTCAAGTATTTGATAGCAGTGGTCTACAAAATGAAGCTAAATTTTGCCTAGCACTAGTTGCATTTGTTGCAATGCACTATCTACCCTGTATTTCATAGTTTCGTAGTGCTAAATCTGATATTTGATATTCTATTTTGCCATGATTTGCATTGTACATATTTCCAAGTTTCTAATTTTAAAAGTAGTTTTGTTGAGGATAAATATAATGCGTAGTCATGCACATATCAGTGATCGGTTGTACATGGACCGATGCACCATATCTTTATTGTATTTAGCAGTTTGGCAACACTATATCCGATATGCGATATTCCATTTGACCCATGATATATTTTTTGTGAATATTTAAGTTTCTAATATTTCACGTAGTTTGGTTGACAACACATTTAATATGCAATCGTGCACACTCTGTGTGGTGGTGAGTTTTTCTATCAGTGAAGTACCAAAATATATACGCAATGTAGCTTCCAAAGAGATTTTGTGAAACCTTGGTTGTAATGGATCCCATGTAAAATGTTATGAATATGAATACAAATCTTTGGTGCATATTATTTTTATTTATTTATTTGTTATTTATTTTATTTATGTCTTTGAGTTATCATTACATACGTTCGAATGAGTACATGTTGTGTAGAAACTCGATAAAGCACTACGTATTAAATGTAGGGTACAAATCATGTTGTGTATAGATCCGATAAATAAAAGTAATATTCAAGTAAAAAATAATAATAATAAACATGTATGACAAATTACATTATATGCAAATCCAACAAATATCAATTTTCATTATTTCAAGAGAATATTACAAATCACATTACATTGGTGATGAGATATTATTTGGCACTAAGTACATCTACTCTCTCCTAGGCTTCTTTAAGCTAGACTCCCCATGGTTCTTGATATCATAGGCAGCAACACATTTTTCCCTAGTAGGTCCTGCCTAATGAAATTAGGGTCTTCAACACCAACAACCATGCCACAAGAGGCCACCATGGAAAAAAGTAACCCATGCCTAGTACTAGAGAACAAGTAGAGGATCTTTCAACGTCGAAGCAACACTACTTTCTCCAAGCTATAGTTCATTGGGATGCTCTTGATGAGCATGTCTTATGGAATACAATAATGTCACTCACAAGATGGCTAATAGATATACTCCTTCAATGCGCGGTCTTGCACCTCTCCTTTGCTACCAGATCGACCACCTTGTCTAGATGAAAATTCATCTATATATACAAATGTCCTACATCACACAAGTTCACTCTTAGACTCAGCGTGTAAGACTCGCTATGCATGGAGTGTGCTAAAGAAATATACATCGAATTTGTGTAAAATTTTACAAGTAGGGCTTCTAGGGCATGGGGAGTGTGCACATAAAATTTTGTCGAGATCGGGCCCCTAGAGTGCATACTCTCGATGCCCTAGAGGACTTACTAGTAAATTTTTACATGAATCCAATAACATTACCTTCTCGACATCATCTATCTGCTGCTATAATGAAGCATCCAAGTCTGCTCCTACAACTAGGGTCACTCTCATTTCTCTCTTGGGGGAAGGTACTACATAGTCAGATCAAGGCATCTATCTGCTGCTATAATGAAGCATCCAAGTCTGCTCCTGCAACTAGGGTCACTCTCATTTCTCTCTTGGGGGAAGGTACTACATAGTCGGATCAAGGTCCAAAAATGCTTTCTTGCAATCGCTTGAACTCCTCATCTGAGATCTCATACTATGGTGCTGCATTCTCAATATACTCTTGGATGCTCATAATGGCAAAGATGTCATTGGCACTCATACCATCATATCGAGCCACCTCATCAGCATGTGCTGATGCATCTTGTATATCAAAATCTATAAAATGACCAAGTGCATCAGGCACCATGATACAATATAGCTCTTCTTTCCTTAGCTTCAAAATTTTTAGTACATCCTACATAAGTAAATATTCCACCCCCTCGATGATGATAGCATGGAGAGAAGCGAGGGGTGGCTCATCCCTTGTTGGCGTCTCAACAAGACAAGGAGGTGGGTGCACAATGGCTAAGCTTTGTGCTATCTCTACTCTCGGATTGAGTGTGATCTCCTTAGGCTCCCTCTTGAAATACTCTAACTGTGACTGAGAGGGTGTGTCGATGTCTTCCTCATTGTCCTCTTGCACCTCAATGCACAAAACATATATGGCAAATGATGCATCATGCTTGAATAAATCCATCATGGCATGGTCCTAAGATAAGGTTTGGCGCAAAGATGCTGCCCCACATGCACAAGGACTCGATTTATTACCTTTTCATGGCTTAATCAAGCATATAAATTGTATAAGAAAGCTATGGGAACCCATCTAATAGCAGAGTCTCGAATAGAGCAGGTGAGAGGGTTTTTTTTGCTGCATCACAAAATGATGCCAGCATACTAGAGCTAGGGTCTACGTCAGAAAGCGAGCTCTCTAGACGCAAGGTCATGCAAAACCTAGGGTATATATGGTCTCCTATGTATGGGTAACGTGTGGAGCTAATCCATGCAATGAAAGCCGGAGTGGTAGCCATGGCACACGAAGAGAGAAGGAAGGAGACCACAAGTGTAGGAAAGTAGAGAATGAAAGTGAAAATGAGTTTAGAGTTATAGCTTTTATGTATCTAGGGTTTTAAATAAAGGTTTTTTTAAAATACTAAAGTTTCAAATTAAAACTCTTACCTTATTTTCTTTATTTCAATACTGTTAAAATTACACAAACTATATAGAAAATTTTTAAGAAAAGAAATCTAAAAGACCTTCAAAATCCCTTGGATCCATTTTAATATTTAATTTTAATAAATAAGTAGAAAAGATGAGCTATGCTACATCATTATGCAAATATAATATTGCATAGATTATGGATTTCTTGTGTACAATTTAATTATGATTTTAACCAACACAGTTGCCTAATTAAAATATGTATTATCACACACTTGGATCATAGTAAACTAAGATTATCAAAATTTAAAGTACTCAAAAGTTTAAAAAAAATTATATTCATTCTTTATTAATTAAATATTACAAGGATTCCACTATCTCAAGGATATGCGGAGAAGCACATTGTTTACAAGTCATGGATTGCTCACTACAAGTCCTAACTTTTCTATTATCTAACTTGAAATAGAAGTTGTAGAGGGGCTCATTGGACATTAATTTGATTTTTTGTCTTAGAAAAGAAATGTGCAAATGACTATTTGTGCTAACCACAAAAGGATTATGACCATTGCATAAGATAACTATGTCTATGAGAGCTTTATGTTTCTCATCTCAGGTATCTTGATCCAAGCTGATCCACTCTCCTCACAAAAGTCACCATCTTCTATATCGAAAGAGAATGCATAGAGTTTTTCTAGCGATGAAATACTTGTAATAAAAAAAAATTAATGATAAGTAAATGCGAATAACACAACATTTCATCTAAGTAAGACCTATATTAAATCAAGGCATTCAAAGTAGTAAAAAAGATTTACATGAATGTGACATGAGATTGGTTAACCCTACACTCAATTGTCTCATCAAAATGTAATCTTTTGACTTGCCAAGACTCACCCAATAGCTAACTCATCCATTCCTTAGATGGACACTTGCATTGATACGTAATCTTTGTTTTTTTCAGAACATCTTATGAACCAAACAAATGTGTAAACAATGAGAATGGAATAAACCAGCGAAGATTTACGTCTTTGGAGCATGTGGTGGGTTTTATAGCACTATTGATGTCTAATTTTATATTGGACATACATGCTTCTGACAACTCCAAGCTACCAATCAACCATTCACCAATAGATAGTGGCGACAATGGGACATGTTGCAATCTCTAGCTTTCTACTACATATAATGAATTATAAAAAAAGATATTTTGAGTTGCAAGTTGACTTGCAAAGCTATTATCATAGATCAAATAGCCTATGTCTTCATGCCAAATATGTATCTTGCTGCTCAAATATTGAACATTCTGCCATTCATGCAAAGTTGATGGATATAGATCAACTGTTAGTAAAACAACAGTGAATAAGAACATTGCAAATATTTTTTTAAAAAAATATGATGTAAAAGAATAAAAAATGATAAAATTTAAAAATTTATTATTTTGTTTTTAATTTTTAATGTAGTTCTTGTCATGTATAGATATTTGTTTGTGCATATAAACATGTTGGATCAACACTTCTCTTACTGTACTTGTTCCATTAAACACTTTTCTGAACTCTAAAATTTTACATTTCCAATGTTTGCTAGGGTTTGCAATATCCTTATGCCTGACCTTGAAACTCCCTCGAGTACTTGGGTGCATCAAAATTCAATGCAACTTATAGTACTTATCACAAATCAAATGGCCGCCACTATCTTTCCTATTGAAAACCTCCACTACAAGTATGTTACTAATGTTTTTTCTCTGTGAAGACATCTATGATAACCAAATAGAAAAGTTACCTATAAGCATGTGTATAATTTTCCAATGTTCTATCCAAATGAAATGAAATTTAAATGGAGAATTAAAAAAAAAACATTGTACTTGTAAATCTTTTCACGAAGAAGCCTAGAGATGTTGAATAAGAAGTTGACTTATAGTAAGACCATTGTTCCTTTACTTACAAATTCCTAGAGTACAAAAACAAAAGAAATATCGAGTCAAAGCATATCTATAACTTATATAAGCTTTGTCCAAAATGAGTTGAAACTTAATTATGGACCAATAGAAAAAAGTGGCAATATAAATGTGGCTCTCTTTGTAAAGAAGCCCAAAGATATTGAAGAAATTGAGTTTCTTAAAAATCATTGTTCTCCACCCTCGTAGACTCTTGGAGTTTTAAAAAAAAGGAAAACTCAGTATGCAAATAGCTTGCATACATTTTGTCCAAACGAGATAAAATTTAACTATGGAGCAACAAAAAAACAAGACAACAAACCGATAAGTTTGTTAACAAAGAAACCGTAAGATGTTGAATAAGAAGTCGAGTTCTCAAAAGATCATTGTTCTTGACTATAAGAGACTTCTAGAGAGTACAAAAACAAAGGAAACTACATATCAAAGAATGCATATAACTTGCACAAGTTTTGTCCAAACGAGATAAAAATTTACCATAGAACATCTCTAGAAGAGAACAATATACCTATAAAGTTTTGTGAAGAAAATATTAGGGATTAGGTAGAACAAGCTCTGCTCTCATAAAACACGTGAAACTCACTCTATGTTTGTGTAGAGGAAATGAAATTTCACAGGGTTACAAATAGGGCAAGCAATAATGAGGTTGTAAGATTTCATCAAGAAAGAGGAAGCAGGGAAAGAGATATGATAAATTTGAGTTTCGCCTAAGAAAGAGGGGGAAACTAAAAAGGGGAGAAATGAAAAGTCAAACATAAAAAAATAAAAAAGTAAAAATTCGAGTCACAAACTTTGAAGAAGTGTCAGCATTGTATTTCCCACATTTCCCCTTATTTTATTGCTGAGGGAAGATTTGGGCCAAGATATGGCTAGAAGATTCATGTTACATAAATCTCAAATCCAAGCTCTCTCATTGGTTAGGCCTATATTTGTTTATTCAATCCTTAAGTGTCGAAAAAGGGAGTCCACATTTCTCCTAATGATGGTGTTGACTTAGGGGCTTGTGCATTTAATTTTATTGGATATAGGTTTGGTGGACCTCATGCTATATGGAAAGGTTGATGACTGTGGTATTTAGCACATTTTCTTCCCATGGCATGCTTGTAATGGAGAGAAAGGTGTATGAAATGCCCCAACGGAGTACAATAAAATAGATGTAGCTACATAGTGTAATCCCTTGTGGATTCTAAGTTCTAATTAAGAAAACAAAATTTGGGTTCAGCTTTCTCCTTTTGCAAGGGCCCTACATACAAGTTATGAGGAAATTTCCAAGGATTAGCATATCCTTGCCTCTCTAAAAAAACACAACATTGACAAAGTCCAAAATCAATTAATTCCTAGCTACTATATAGTAGTTATTGAGGAGAAAAAAAATCACCAAAATGATAGTTTTATTTTGGTAGACATAACCCTCAATAACTCTCAACTACTCTAGTAAGTTTTCTATTTTTTCCAAAAAGAGTACAATCACATACAATCTAATTCTGTGGGACTGGAATTACAGACACATGATTTTTACACCACTCTTTAGAGTAATGATTTTAGTTATTTTGTTATGAAACAAAATAGTGATTTTCACATTATTTGTTATGTGCTAAAGATTAGGTTTAACAAACCTTGTTTAATTGGATAATAAAAGAAAGCTTCTTTTATGTATCAAAATAGTGTGGTATTATTCTTTGTCTATTTAAAAAACTAAAGCAAACCTAATAAAAAAAAGTGGAAGGCTTTTGTCTTGATGATTGAGAATGTCTATGGCTAGATGTCTATAGTTAAATGTGGGTTAGGTGGACCCAATAGTTTGGGAAACTTTTCAACACTAGATATAATTTTTTAATTCATGACTCTCTAAATTCAATAGCATTAGTTACATGGTTTAACATCATTTTATTGTGTCGCAGCTAACTCAGTGGTGGGTAGGGAAATCAAGTTATATTCTTTCCCATCTCTTATTCTCTTTGAACCAAGCATGGTTTTGATCCTTCTTTCATCATTGATGAATTACAAAGTAACCTTTCTTAGATTGGCACTAGATTGTTGGTTGGGGTGACATTATGGTGTTCTTTCTAGAAAACCTAAAAGACCGCTAACTTGTAATGGAACACTTGGACTTTGAAGTCTCCTAGAGAGATAAAGCTAATGATTTTTTACTTTCAATGTTAATAATACCTCAACTTCCAACAACTTACGAGCTCACAAGTTATTTGTCCTTTGATTTTCCTTGAGCATATAAATTTCTTTGTGGAGATAAACCTATTGTATAGGTTGATAACAAAGAGTTAGATACTAGAAGCCAAGTTGTGCGAGGAAGGGTGGTTTTTTTTCTTCTACTATAAAATCTTTCACATCCTTGGAATTAGGAGGTACACATCTACCACATTTCATTTCTTAAAGTGCACGGCACGAGCCCCACTTCAGCTATATCCAATAAATGTAGTTGCACGTGCACTTGGATTTCATCTTCAGTGAGAGTAGTGACGTTTGTTGAACATAACTCTTTAAGCTTTATCACAAGTTAGGAAATTGTAATATTTCTACTGAAAATATATATTGAGGCCATGTGAATTCTCGGCAAAAGATAATGCCGGCATTGGATCCCGGACGGTACGAACTTAGATGCGGTGTAGCATTATCTCTTTTGAAAAAAACCTGGTCTGCGAAACCGCATTTGCCACACGAATCCCCTCTTGGGAAGGGGTTATGGGAATAATAATATTTGGTTTGGATAATTGAACTAGGGATATTATTTTTTGAATTAGGCAAAAAATTTTAACTCCCTCCTTCCCCTAGCCGACTGTCGTGTTGGGGGAGAGGGAGGGAAGGGTGGATGACTAAGCATCCTTGTTGGATGCTCTGGAGGGAGGAGGCTCATGCGTGATGTCATGCAAGGGAGGGAGGATCCCCCTCCCCTCACCTATATAAATGAAGGTGTGCAGACTAAGTAGGAGGGATCGGCGTGAAAAATTGTGAGAAAGGGAGAGATTGAAGACGTTGCCGCTGCCATAGGGCTTGAGAAGGGAGTGAAGAGCCAGGAATTGGTTGTGGATAAGTGAGGGAGGAGACAGGCATTCGCTGCCATGCAGCCAGAGGGAGTCGCCCCCTGATTGCCGAGAGGGTGAGGAGGGGATTTCTGCACTGCCACCTGAAGGTGGTATGCCATGCTGCCTCCTGGGCGTTGTATCATCGCCTGGGGAAGTCATTCCCCCCCCCCCTCCCCCCACGTGCGCTTTTTAGGAAGCTCCTTGGAAGCTTCCAAGGTTGGGCTTCCTAAGCCCCCCTCCTATGGCCTTTAAGACCCCCCCCCCCCCCCACGTGCGCTTTCTAGGAAGCTCCTTGGAAGCTTCCAAGGTTGGGCTTCCTAAGCCCCCCTCCTATGGCCTTTAAGATCCCCCCCCCCCCCCCAAAATTTCCCCCTTAGGGCTCTATAAGCCCCTTTTCCCCCCTGACTTTTGCCGTGAAGGGCCCTCACATGGACCCTTAAGCTTTTTTTTTCCCACCCTCACAATAATTCCCTGGTGAGGGCTCCCTTAAGCCCTTTTCCCCCTCCTATGCAAGAACTCCTTCCTTAACCCTTTTATACCCTTTTCCTTAATCCCCCTCCCCCCCACAAAACCTTCTTTCGGGCTCCCTCCTAGCCCTAGTTCTTATGGACTTGCTAAAACACCCCTTGCCCCTAGAAATCCAAAGGCCTTCATGTGCTCTTGCATATAACACCCCCATACATGAAATTTCCTCCCTAAGGGCCCTCGCATACCTTTGTTTCCCCCCCTTACAAAAAGAAAAGAGGGTGTTAAGGGTTTCTTGACACCTTCTTTCCCCATACACAATCCCCTATATCCAAAGGGTTTTTTTTACACCTTCTATTTCCCCCTTTTCTTGTGAGTTTTTTAAAGGACCATTAAGCCTTTCCCGTGGCTTTAATGGGCCTTACTCACACGGAGGATTTTGAAACACCCCCTTCTGAGGTTTTAATCCCTTTTCATGGGTTCTCCCCTCCTCCACTGAAGTATCCCTTCAAAGAGCTTCTACGAAAGGAAGGTAAAGAAAACTCATAAAGGGCGGTGGAATTTCAAAAGGGAGTTCGCAAAGCTGCATCCAACACGGAAAGACTGCATTCGCGATGGCTCCTAAAAAAGCCCAAGGTGCAAGAGCAGGAGGATCGTCTCCTAGCATCCACGTGGACATCTCACCACAAGTCTAGGTTTTTCTCCCTAATTTTTATTTTACGTCGTTATAATTGGGTGTAGATGATTTTTGGAAATATGATGCATTTTTTGTCTTAAATGCTTTAGAAAAATTAGCTCACAATGGAGGAATTCAGTCATTAGTATTTTTAATAAAATGAACAAAATAAAGTGAGAAGAAGATTGATATGTGTTCATAGCAAGTAGTTTTTCTGCATTTCAATTAACTGAACTTAGTTTATTTTCCATATTTACAAAACGGAATTAAGATAGTGCACTCCGTTTAGGCATGGATGTATAAATTGCATGTCACATTAGTAGGCCATATCTTCTTCGCAATAAGTCATTATGAAAAGTGCTAAGAATCCATAGGATAGTACAAGGCATGAAATGATTCTTAAGTTGAATAACTCTAGTCAATTGGTATAAATATCATTTTTCAACTGCATAAATATTAGAAAAGGTTGCATGTTTTAGCATGAATCTCGTTCGTAAGTTATAGGATGATTAATTGGAATAAGGCTATAACCTAACCCATGCTTGATCTTAAGCCGGAAAGTTAGGATTTGAAAATCAACTTACTCATAGATAATAAGTCATGTGGTTATGGAAATGATAGCGTAATTATCTTCAAAAGTTGATAGGTTAAATTGGCATAAACCTAAACACCTAAACCCATGGAGTACTCGTTTTAGAAAGACTTAATTCAATTCCAAAGAACTCAATAGGATTTAATACGTGACCTAGTCACACGTATTGCTAAAACTGAAACTCCTATACCCTAAATACTTGCCCACATTCACCGAATGTAGGGACAATGGAACATACTTGAGAAGTGATCTAGGGTTTTTCCCTAAGAATCTTTCACTAAAAAGATGGAACTTGGAACCCTAGGACTGACAACGTCAGCCTAATGTAATCAAGAATAGATTGTTTCGTGACTCCGTTTGATGGGTAGAATAGTCCCATAGTTCGATGCGACACTTGTGCAACAAATGCAGAGTTGTATGATCTTGTAATTGGATCACAAGGGAATGGCCAAATCTCTGAATGAGGTTGGAAGATTCTTACGCAAGTTATCTTGCAAGAGGATGAATAATCATCCTAACATAGTATCTTTCTTGGGTAAAAGATAATTGCTTGAAAGCAAAAGACCAACCAATAAATTGGGATAACATATGAACTTAAGATATTGACCAAAGTTGGGTTAATGGGGTACGCCCTAACCTAGGATATAGGAAATCTTACCAAACTGCAATTGATCCCGGATCGAGAGTTGGATGCATTTGGAAAGAAGAATTCACTCCTTAGTAGTTGGCCAACAATAACGACCAATGGAAATGATTGTGCTTGTTACAGATTTAAGAGCACTATTTTGCTTTGTTTGATCAAATAATTAAAGGATAAATGGATATCTAATGCTTCAAGTTGAAGGCTTGAAGGGAGAGGTAGCTTCAGTTACCCCCGATTGCTTGCCTGATCCTAACCAAGGGGGTTGATAACTGTGCCGAGAAGGTGGACTAAACCCACCGTGAGAGGTCTCTCCGTGGAGCGCTACTTGGAGCAGGAGGACGCTTGGGTGCCAAGGGGGCCTTGCCCGTAAATCCCTCACCTTCCGGCCCTGCACAAGAGGCTAACGTGACTCGAGATTGGATCTTGAGGCCCGCATACTAGTCTATGGGCGGAATCCCTGTGGACAACGGAACATACTTGAGAAGTGATCTAGGGTTTTTCCCTAAGAATCTTTCACTAAAAAGATGGAACTTGGAACCCTAGGACCGACAACATCAGCCTAATGTAATTAAGAATAGATTGTTTCGTGACTCCGTTTGATGGGTAGAATAGTCCCATAGTTCGATACGACACTTGTGCAACAAATGCAGAGTTGTATGATCTTGTAATTGGATCACAAGGGAATGGCCAATTCTCTGAATGAGGTTGGAAGATTCTTACACAAGTTATCTTGCAAGAGGATGAATAATCATCCTAACATAGTATCTTTCTTGGGTAAAAGATAATTGCTTGAAAGCAAAAGACCAACCAATAAATTGGGATAACATATGAACTTAAGATATTGACCAAAGTTGGGTTAATGGGATACGCCCTAACCTAGGATATAGGAAATCTTACCAAACTGCAATTGATCCCGGATCGAGAGTTGGATGCATTTGGAAAGAAGAATTCACTCCTTAGTAGTTGGCCAACAATAACGACCAATGGAAATGATTGTGCTTGTTAGAGATTTAAGAGCACTATTTTACTTTGTTTGATCAAATAATTAAAGGATAAACGGATATCTAATGCTTCAAGTTGAAGGCTTGAAGGGAGAGGTAGCGCTTCAGTTACCCCCGACTGCTTGCCTGACCCTAACCAAGGGGGTTGATAACCGTGCCGAGAAGGTGGACTGAACCCACCATGAGAGGTCTCTCTGTGGAGCGCTACTTGGAGCAGGAGGACGCTTGGGTGCCAGGGGGGCCTTGGCCGTAAATCCCTCACCTTCCGGCCGTGCACAAGAGGCTAACGTGACTCGGGATTGGATCTTGAGGCCCGCATACTAGTCTATGGGCGGAATCCCTGTGGACAACGGAACATACTTGAGAAGTGATCTAGGGTTTTTCCCTAAGAATCTTTCACTAAAAAGATGGAACTTGGAACCCTAGGACCGACAACATCAGCCTAATGTAATTAAGAATAGATTGTTTCGTGACTCTGTTTGATGGGTAGAATAGTCCCATAGTTCGATACGACACTTGTGCAACAAATGCAGAGTTGTATGATCTTGTAATTGGATCACAAGGGAATGGCCAATTCTCTGAATGAGGTTGGAAGATTCTTACACAAGTTATCTTGCAAGAGGATGAATAATCATCCTAACATAGTATCTTTCTTGGGTAAAAGATAATTGCTTGAAAGCAAAAGACCAACCAATAAATTGGGATAACATATGAACTTAAGATATTGACCAAAGTTGGGTTAATGGGGTACGCCCTAACCTAGGATATAGGAAATCTTACCAAACTGCAATTGATCCCGGATCGAGAGTTGGATGCATTTGGAAAGAAGAATTCACTCCTTAGTAGTTGGCCAACAATAACGACCAATGGAAATGATTGTGCTTGTTACAGATTCTAGAGCACTATTTTGCTTTGTTTGATCAAATAATTAAAGGATAAATGGATATCTAATGCTTCAAGTTGAAGGCTTGAAGGGAGAGGTAGCTTCAGTTACCCCCGATTGCTTGCTTGACCCTAACCAAGGGGGTTGATAACCATGCCGAGAAGGTGGACTAAACCCACCGTGAGAGGTCTCTCCGTGGAGCGCTACTTGGAGCAGGAGGACGCTTGGGTGCCAGGGGGGCCTTGGCCGTAAATCCCTCACCTTCTGGGCCCTGCACAAGAGGCTAACGTGACTCGGGATTGGATCTTGAGGCCCGCATACTAGTCTATGGGCATAATCTTGGATTAGTAATCCCTGTGGATTGCTGGATAGCCTTCGGGCGGATTGTGGATAAGCCTATGGGCTAGACTTTATGTATTTCAAAGATAAATATGATAACCTATTAACAAGGAAATTGGTTGACATTACTTTTCTATGTCAAGTGATATGACTACGTAAAGGAACCAGTGCCTAACATGTTAATGAAGGAAGCTGCTTGATACATGTCCAACTAAATGTGTTAGGTAAAAAAATAACTAAAACAACATGAGGAAAGTGCGGTGGATGTGGCCATAGGTCCATCCTACGAATGGGTGGTCCCGGTTGGCCGGGAACTTTTCTCAAATCACGATGGATAGCTAGAAGATCGGCCAGAAGATCAGGCCAGAAGATCGTCAAAGAACAAGAACAACAAAAGCATTGACCTAGAGTTATAATTGATCCCGATTTATGTTGTTTTAGGGGAACGGAATGGGACTATGGCTTATGGAAGAGAGGTTGAGCTTTGCATCCCTCTCGTTTCCCATTCTCCTTGAACCAAGTGTAGCGTGAATCCGCTTCAGACCTGGTGTTTTTGCGTAAAGTAGTTCTCTTGGGTTCGACACTAATTGCCGTTACGAAATGAACAATAGGCAAAACCCTAATTCAGGTCGGGGTGCTAAGTGGGAATGGCTAGAATACTTCTACTACATGGCAGACGTGGAAAGTACTAGATCGCAAACCCTGTAACATTTCATGGGAGTGCCGGGTGGAGCTTTCTACACATCCTTTCCGATGAAGTGCTAAGACATGTCCTAAAGATACAAGTGGATACGTTATAGAAATATCGGATTGAGAAAGAAAGAGATTTGAGAGATAAAGAGGGCCATGAAGGACTCCATGAATGCTATTGCTAGATCACCATGACACAAAAGCAGGATTGGAACCCACATGAGTCATTCTTCAATGGAACCTTTGCCTTCCAAAATGGGCACATCTTCAGCACAATCTAGTGGTGCGAGCACTAAATTGGAATGGATATTTGACGGAGTTGATAGTGAGAGACCATGTGGATAGGTAGATCGGATGGATCAAGGGATAAAGTCTAGGAAGGCATGGGACAAGAGGAGTTAAAGGTAAGGCCACAAGCAAGAAATAGCGGAGGAGGTTGTGTTGGAGCTAGAGGTCCATACAAGCTCAATGTGTGGAGATTTTGGGATTTGGTGAGCATAGAATTTGATGGTTAGGAGTTCCAAGTAATAAGCACCATGATGTGAAGCTTGCTAGAGCCAATCGCATCCATCCTTTTCAATGCAAGTTCTTGTGAGAAAATCTCAATTCATTCATCTTATTGACTACCAATATCTTAGAGAGTGTAGTTGCATAGGGCCTCAAATTGTGTTAGCCTTCCTTTTAGTTGCTCTACTTTAGCATGTAGCTTGATGTTGGGCTCTACCTCTTCTATCTCTATGTATTGACTAGCCACTTTTGCATCTCTGTAGTGGCCTTCTCCTTAGACCTCTTCAGCAAGGTGCATTTCCTTTGGATTGTGTGAGTAGTAGCACAAGAGATATTCAAGTTGGCTTGCTAGGGCTATGGTTTTGAATGTAGTTGGGTTGGAAGAGATCACATCCCACTACATCATTCGATGTAATGTTGGTAAGAGGGATAGCACAATATGCTTATATAAATATATGGCCTCCAAATTGATATAAACCAACAGTTGGTGATGATCATTCTTGATTACTTGTACTCGCTCCAAAGCCATGTCACATTCTTGCTCAATGTCCTTGTAGTGATCCATGAGTACAAGTCATTTGCGATCCAGAGACAATAGCAAAGTAGAAGAAGTACTTGGTGGGGGTTCTTGGAAAGCTTCATCATCCCTGAGGGGAACAACTTCTCTTTGACGATGTTCTTCCCTCTCCCAGCCTTGAGTGGCACTCAGGTGGTTCCAAGCTATGCAAGGGATGTTGGAAATGCATATTCTCTCTCTCCTTGCATTTTCACTTCGAGGATGAGAAGTGGTTTGAGGCCTTCTCTAACTCAAGCTACAATATCTATGGCTATTAAGTGGAAGAAGGGACTATTGGTGCCTTGCCAAACTTTGCGGATACACCTAGAGGAATAGGGGTTGGAACGAAGGTTATAGCCTATTGCTAAAGTATGGCTATTGAGGCAATGGAAAAAGGGGAGGCTGCAAGGGTGGAAGAAGAGAGTGCAATGGCATTAAGGTTAGTAGCAAACTAGGGCACAAGTTGTTAGGATGAGGTGGACTGAGGAGTGGGATTGCCAAAATCTAGAATACTTTATGAAAAGTGACATCCTCAATCGTAGAAAATCCTATTTGAGTAACTTCTTATCTTGGTTTAGCTTTGTCATCACCTATCACCTAGGATGCCAACAATCCCAATCGGATGTTGTGTCAAGAAGATCCTACATGGCACCTAAGAAGGGAGAAAGATCTTTTGATAAGAAAAAAGCAAGCCCTCTAGATGATGATGCTAAGTATCAAAGTTATTTACAATGGAAAGGAGTTCTTTGTCATCATAGCTCTCATAGTTTATCTCTAGAGGCAAATTGTTCCCTAGTCTGCCTCGTGTGAAATACAAACCAAAAGACAAATACCATGATGCACCAAAGAAAAATATGGGGGACTTGTGTAACGTGGATAATCACATCATTAGGGAAAGGGGATTGGAAAAATTTTATGGGTCAGTTTTAAGATTTTGTGGGGTGTATCGTTTAACATTAAAGTTGTGTGTTTGGTTTTGTTTTAGTCAGTGTTTATGTTTTGTTTTGTTTTCTAAATTGTGGAGATGCATGGTGGAAATGTCAAAAGTGTAGATAAGATTGGTTTTTAGGTTGTGTGTTTGTGGTTGTTGTTTTTTTAATAAAAAAATTAAGTTTATGTGTGGAGGCATTAAAGGGTTTGTGTTTGGATTGGTTTGTTTTTCAAGTGATGCGTGAAATTTCAAAATGAGTGTAAATGAATGAGGTATTGGATTTAGGTTTTTTTTGTTTTGTTTGTGTGGTGTTTTACTGGTTTTTTTAAATTGGTTTAGTGATGTTGGGTCCTTTGGAGGCAGACAGTTCCCTAGTCACCTTGTGGGCTAAAGCAAGCAACCAAGCATGGCATGATATAGGATTGTAGAATACCTTATCAACCTTGGATTTTGAAGAAAACAAGTTCATCACTTAGTCTATGTCTACTAAACTAATGTAGGTATTGTGGTTATCACTATATATGTGGATGATTTTATCATTGTGAGTGATAGTGAGATATGGATTGATCATGTGAAGGATCTCCTCAAGACTAGATTTGAGATGAAGGATTTGGTAGAGCTATAGTATTTTCTCGGCATAGAGATAATTAGGACTCCAAAGGGTATATAATTGTCATAGATTCACTATACATTGGATATATTGAAAAAGTATGGTATGACTTATTGCAAGCCTTTTTCTATACCTTTGGATGTTAATGCTTAGCTTACTACACATGAGAGTGACTTGTTTGAGGATGTCATTATGTATCAAAAGATTATGGGTAACCTTATCTATTTGATGATCACTACGCTAGAACTAAACTATATAGTTTGTTCAAAAAGTAATTTTATGCAAGCTCCATGGAAAGCACATTTAGATGCAATTTGGTACACATTGTGCTATGTCAAGTCCACATTGGAATATACCATATTCTATGGTATGGCTATACCATTGGAATTACATGGTTACACAAATGTAGATTTGGTTGCTAGTATTTTTTATAGGAGGTCTACCGTTGATTTTATGTTTTCCTTTGATAGTATTAATATTACTTGGAGCAACAAGAAATAATCAACAATTTCCTTGTCTAGTATAGAGAGGGAGAGTACAAAGGTGCTACTATTGTAGTATATAAGGTAGCTTAATTACACAAGGTACTTGGTGATTTCAAGAAATACATGGGTAAGAAGGTTATCATGTTGCTCAGATTTTGTCCATTGTGCTATGTAATTCCTACATCTTACTTTTAGACACTATGCCTAGGTTGTTGGAAGGCATTTAGAAAGGGCCTTGACCTTTGTAACACACATCAACTTATTCTACTAGATATAAGGTAAGACTAACAATGAAGATGCTCCCACAAGGAAGTAATTAGATGTGTGAGGAATTATGAATCTTCAACCTTGTTGGAATGCTTTTGTTGGGACTATTCCAATCATCATCACCAACTTTTAATCCTTTTGGTTGGGGTGATGGAGCTCTCCTGTTGGAGGTTCATTCTCAAGACATTGCAACACCTATTATGATACCTTCTCATGGTTGGAGTATTTATGGGCTACTTCTTTACTAGATCCCTTCTCTCTTCAGGGACAAGGCATATGAACCTCTTGTATGAATTAAAATAGGTCTACTCTTCCTCAAACTTACCCCTTGAATTCTCTTACAACGTACTTCAAAAGATAGGGCTTTTCTAAAGGTAAAAAACAAGCATTTGTACACTCGAATATGAAATGTTAGATGTTACAATCAGATCTTGAGACTGTCCCAAACCTAATAAAGGTATTGGAAGATGGCATACTTAGCAGTAGAGTGGAATTCACACTTGGAAAAGTTCTTGGAATCGTGAAGCATCAATTTCATGATGCAATCATTCATATGTTGAAATGAAAAAGATAGTTTGATGGTGGAGTTTTGCAAGCATTGAGGCAGGCTGACAAAGACAAGAGAAACAACTTCAAAGGGAATATGAGGATGCATGTAATGCTGACTTGGAGCATGCTAATGTTGAAAATGGGTTAAATGGGAGTGTAGATAGCAAGCTTGTGGTTGAAGTTGGTCTTATGGGCAACACTAAGCATAGAGAGAAAGCTATGCATAATGGGGATGTCCATCACAACAAGTACATGAAGAAGAAGATGCTCATTTTATTCCAAGCACCCATTATTCATGAATCCATTGGGCTCGTGCTATGACAGGGACAATTGTTAAAGCATGAGAAAGAGAGACACCTTCTGTAGCTCTCTTGGATCATGGTTTCAAAATCAATGTTATGGCACACAGCTTATTGGAGAATGGATATTGGCTAATTAATGTAGATCTGGGATGGCTCATGCAGGCAACAAACAGTTCATCAGGGGATCTTTATGCAGCTTGTCAAAATGTACCGTGACTGTTTTGGATGACTATCGTTTTTTTGTGTTGGATTCATGTAGTTATCTTGTGATTTTGGGGTAGCTCTATATTTCAAAATCAAGGCTAGAAACAAAATCCTTGAATAATGGTTCTTCATATGCTCAGGTTCAGAGTAAAGACAATACAAAGGTGGTATAGTTTCTCACTGTTTTTGTGAATCATTCCTACAATTGGGATAGGGTGCAAGATAATCCCATGCCACCTAATGCATGAGAGTTTAAGGGCTTTTAGATAGCACTAATGTAAGTGGAGGCTATGGTAGTGCCTCTAGAAAGATAATTATGCTTCCAAGAAAGTAGAAAATTGTGTTTGTGTCTGGATCGTAGGAATGGATAGCGTGTAGTCTTGGTTGTTTTAAGAATATTTCAGCAAAGTGCACGATGGGCTTAAAAAGATTTGAAGACACATGGTTTAATGATGGTTGCAAATGAAGGTATTTCATGGCCATTTTTAAGGTTGGTTGATGTTGATATAATGGCTAAAATTTCTGCAACAATTAATGCTGAAAACATGGCAAAAAAAGGGGTTATTTATGTTGACACTCTAGAGATGTATGAATTCATTCAAGAATTTACTAAGCACAAATGTTATGGGTTGCAAAATGGGGTTGAAGCAAGGGTGGATACAAAGTACAAAATAGTTGCAAAGAAGGTTAAGCGTGTGGCTTTTCCTTTACTGCTTGAAAGTGAGGGGTTGGCTGAAAAAGTGACTCAGCAACCTAGTTTACAGGATCCACATGGAGTAGGACATAAATTTACTACTAACACTTTACAAAAGCCGAAACTTGGTAATACAAGATTCCTTTCGCCTATAGAAAGAGCTTGTTTGTAGATGTTGGCAAGGCATGGGAAAGCCTTTGTGTTTCACCCAAATGATATTGGATGTGTCAATCTGACCATAGTTGCAGATGTAATAGGTGGGAGCAAGGATCTAAGAGGACATCTCAAAATTTTCAAATTTTGTTCTCCCAAACATCTTGCAATTCAACATAGAAGCTGGTTTGCAAGCCTTGTAGTATATCTAGATCAATGAAATATATGTTCTCTAGATGTTCAACTAATTTTCAACATAGTAATGTGGAATCCCCTACCGCTCACTAGAACTGGTCATGGAGAGAGTGAGCCAAATCCAACATGGGCTTTATGATAACCTAAAAATGTTGCTACTATTCTTAAAACTCCTCATGTTGGTGTTGGACCTACACCTATAGTGTCACGTTGTCCTATCACACATGTCACATTTCACTTTGAAGTGTCTTAACTTACTACAACAACATCTGGTGCAATTGGAGACCTCCTAGCACATAGTTGAGACAATGTACCATAGTCTCTAGGAAAAACTCTACTAGAATGATGATTTCCTTAGCAAAGTGGAGCTGTGCTGCAGGCATGGTGGCCATGGGGACTATTTTGATGGCATCGTTATGCTAGCTTTGGTGGACTAGCTAGTATCCTACGATTTTATCTCTCTAAGGTGAAACTAGATAAGAGGGGAGAGAGGTGAAGAATCCAAGAGAACATATACAAAAGGAATGGAGACTTGAGAACATAGAGAGATAGGGATGGAATCTTTTTCTTCTTCTTCAACACAAAAAACTAAGACTACAACATGATTAAAGAGTAAAATGAAAGTACCACATGTATGTATACATAGTCACTAAGTGTGAGCCCGCTAACAAAAGAAGAGGTGACACAATAAATATTCTACAACCAAGGCTAGACTACATGGATACAATCTAGCTATAGAATCACTAGTGTAACCTCATGTCAATCACCTAACATACCAGTGAGTAATATTGTGCCTCATTACCAATGTATATATATAGTGTATGCTAGTTCATGTAGAGTTTGATATCTCAACAACCCCCCTTGAGCCTAGCATGAGCTCTTGAGCTCAAACTATAGTCCTAAATCATTGAAAACTTCTCAGCTCTCCTAAGGTCTTGTTGAAAATGATAGCCCCTTGATCCTCTATGCTAATGTAAACTAAATCAATATCACTTATCAAAATCTGCTTTTGAATGAAATGGTAATGTATGTCTATGTGTTTAGTTTGTACATAATGGATTGGGTAGCTAGGCAATTGAATGCTACTAAAGTTATTACCTACCCCTTTTCTTCCCTTCTTGTTTCGTCTCTTCAGATGCATCCTCCATAAAATGCTCAGGTATGGCTTTTTCAACCTCTTTCTACTTCTCCATTTTATTTCGTGTTATGCGTTTAGATGGGCATGAAGAGGAAGGACTAGCTATGTTCTCATATCTTTTTCTCTTTTCTTCCACAAGAGCTTCTTGATTATGAACCTTAGCCAAATAAGTATAGAGTGAAAACGAATCCACTGGTGCACTCCATCATGTTCTCCCTCGTATACTCTAACTTGCATCTATCAATTCAGATTCTATAGTTTTGCATTTTTCCATTAAATCTAATGCCTATATCCAATCACAAGATTTTGTTTCAACCATGCCTCCTTTATGAGCTTCTTCAATCCTTTCAATTCTCAACCCATATATGGCTGCATCTATGATAACAAGTGTTGTCCTTGATGCCATCTCTTCCAACCTCTTCTACATGCCACCATTTTCAAAATTTGGCTCTATTGGAATACCAATTTCTGTTGCACATATTTTTTCATCTTTCCAAAAGACTAAACTTTTCACTTTCGCTTCACCGTAGGCTATATAGTCTTGCTTTTCATGATGTAAACCGTCACACCAAATGTATCTCCAATTGTATTCTTATTTGTATGGTCTTTGGGTTGTTTTTCGAGCCTTCTCTATTACCTTAACATCCAACTTTTCGACCTTTGCATAGATTTTTGTTAAATTCAGCCTCAAATCATGCATGCCTTTGATTAATTCATCCATGGTAACACCTTTAGGAGCCGGACAACATGTATAGCCAGTTGTTTTACCATGGCAAGAGTCACCTTTGCTACAATTTAAGCCTGCTTCTGAGCAGTAGTAGGTGTGGTGCCTGTATCCCATCTTAATTTCATATGCTCTCTCTTTACCAACATATGCATTGTCTCAATTACATTACACCAATCTGATTTTAATCCCATTTTAGAAAATGCATATTCTAAACAATCAGTCAATTTCTCCTACAAGACAAGATTTGTAGCCTTTAGAAAGAAATCAATTTTTGGACTCTCCAATGATTATTGCTCATCTGCATGCAACTGTACATACTGACTTTCAAATTCACAGAGCAAAGTTATAGCAGTCAACCCTTTATTGGGATTTTCAATCCAATCTCTAAATGTCTTTTTAATTGTGAATCCTGCATCTTCCAAGAAAAACTCTTCTCTCACAGTTGTCTTAAAAGATACCCAATCAGTATCTCTTCTATGTAACTCATCAACCCGATCATGCAATGCATGCATGGCCAAATGGGAGAAATACCAACTCCATACATACTACGGTACCCCATGAAACATATTTTCTTAATACAACCCAATGAAGGCCGAAACAATTTGATGTCTAAACCGCTTCAATGCTTACCCCACAGCTTGCTTGCAATGCATTCACAGCTAAGGCATCAATTCTTTCTACTTCCTGTTGAGTTTGCATTTGTTGTTGTAACAACAACTATTGTTGTTGTTGTTTTTGGTGGTGGTGCAACAAAGCAATCATTTGTTGTAAATCATCACCACCATTTGAACTTGCAGAATCCCCATCTTTACACACCCATTGCGGACTTTAATGTTGGGTTCACCATCACTATAGGACCATTTGGGTCATAAGTCTACCACGGGGATAAGAGAAAGTAGGGTCAAGAAAGATTCAGGGAGAAAATTTAATTAAAGAGAAGGGTTTTGAAGAAATAGAAGATGTAAAAGAATACTCATGGTGAAGCCTATAAATTTATTTCAGGCCTTATTGCAATTATACACAATTTCTACAAAATATTAAAATCTATTTACATATGTGTATCCATTAAAAATAGTTGTGGTTTTTGTCTATGTGATGGTTACATGGTGCTTTGATTGTAGCTTCTTAGGAAGGGGTAGAGGTATCTAATGAGGAGTGGAAATTCTCAAGGGGATGTAGTCCAAAGGTTACCGCATGTTTTATAAGCTATTGTATCTAGATTTTATATGCAAAAACTAATCTAATCGTTTCACTGTACAATACAAATCTACAGTGCGGCATAGTTGCAGGGGTGACATTTTCATGTTGATTGCATCGACAAAATGCACTCCACAATCAATTGTGGTGTCATGGAAACATTTGAGCAAGAGAGCTGACGAAGGGTGAGAAATTCAAGAACCATTGTAGATGAGATGAAGTATTTTAAAAACTTGCAAAGTATTATCTTAGTGGATTACTATAGCATCTTCATGTTCATATTCGATATACAATGGTTCAAAGTGGTATTGGAAGGAGCTGGGGAAACCATTTGGCAAGGTCCATCTAGATTTTTGGACATAAATTTTGAGAGAAGATGGACAAATTTTTGCAACACGTTTATCCTACCAACCCATTGTGAATAGATACATGATGAATTTTTTATTTTTTTTCAAATACGAAACAATCACAATAGTTGACTCACTCTTATATGTGATATTGAACATGTAATCTTCTATCCAAATCCCTGACAACCTCAATCGTGGTATGTTGTGCCATCAGCTCCTCGGAGTGTAAGAGTATATGATGAAAGCAATGTTCCTAGCATAGATAAGGAGAGTATGCAGGTGGAGAGGTCAATATTTTGGGGAGAATGGAGAGTGAAGAGGGCTTGGAGGGTGTAGAGGAGGCAAACAGGGATAACATAGATGAAGAGAGAGTAGGCCAAGAATTCTTGGAGAAAGAAGTGGACTCCTCCTTCTATGTGGTGACCTATCTATATTTGTATACGTCTACTCAATTTATTAATGATTCACTTTTAAGTGTACTTTAGAATATGCATTTTAGTAAGCATCATTTTTTTCAGAGTTAAATTATCATGCTTTACCTTAATCTTTATCTTGATTATTCTAACATCATTTTTAAACTCTGTATGTTACTTTTAATGATACTTGAAGAGCAAGATGAGTCGAGGGTAATGAGGAGGTGCAGGAGATATTCACACATATTTCTCTTAATCAAATGGCCTCATTTAGGGATATTGTGTGGATTGTCTTAAACATCATCGGGCTATTTTGTGAGATCTACTTTGGCACGCTCTAATCCTTTGGTTTTTGTATACGAGGTTGATACTCTAGACTAGGCTCGGACGGAGGGAGTTATTCTAGGTGGTGCTATGGACATGTGGGTATTGTGAGCCCATAGTTGGTACCAGATCAGCCCCATTATTAGCATCATCAATGCAAGAAAAATCCATATCATCATACCTCGCTCATGAAAGTATATCAGCTCATCCATAAAGCCCTATCACATGAAGATTTGGCCAATAATGTCAAGAGAAAAAATCAAGAGAGAAAAGGAAATGAAGTTTGTGATTTTCAAAAAACTCTCACAAAACTAATGGATTTCTTTGCTATAAGGATCTACTTTGCATCCCTCTATGAAAGCTGAGTCTCCGTGTACTCCAACAATGCCATGACACCCTAGCAGTAGGACACTTTGGAGTTAATAAAACCTTAGAGCTTATTTTAAGAGATTTTTGGTGGCTGTGGATGTGACGAGAAGTTAAGGAATATATAAAATTATATGATACTTGCAACATGGCCAAGGTACCTTGCCACATGGTCTCCTCCAACCCTTGCCCATTCTGACACAACCTTGGTCTTCTCTATCCATGGATTTCATAACAAATCTTTCTAAATCAAACAAATATGAATTTATTCTTGTTGTGGTAGATAGGTTCACAAAAATGGAACATTTCATCCCTACTATCAAGACCATCACAAGCGTAGCTACTCCTAGATTCTTCGTCAATTACAATTTTAGATTACATGAACTCCTAGACGACATCATTAGAAATTGAGGCCCCCATCTAATTGAAAGAGGTTTTGCAAACTCCTTGGAGTCTAAGTTAAGTTATCCAAAGCCAATCATCCTCAAACTGGTAGTCAAATAGAACAACTAAATCAAGTCTTGGAATAATCTCTCTACAAATGTACCATAAACTACCATCAAAATGATTGGTTTGAGCTCTTGCCCTTTGTCAAGTTTACTTGTAATAATAGTATCGATGCATCTACTAAGAAAACTTCTTTCTTTGCAAACTATGGCTAGCATCTAAGGATGGATATACATCTCTCCAATCAAGTAAAGAACCCTGCCATCCAAGATAAAGCTCAATACCTATCAAATATACATCGAGAACTCAAGAAAAAAAATCCAAAACGCTCAAAATCAATACAAGCACTATGCAGACCAGTATCATCTCCAATATCCAACATACAAAGTTGGTGATAAAGTATGGTTACTGAGGCATAAGCTCTAGACAACAAGGCCCTCCACTAATCTAGAGTACTAGAGATTTGGGTCCTTCACTATTGTAGCCCAGATCAACCTAGTTGCTTACGGATTACAAACTGTTACAACTATATATATCATCTTTGTTAGACAAAATAGTGATGATATTGTCATATAAAGGATCTTTGATGGTATGAAGAAGTTGAGTAACAATCTGATTTTTAGCAACAGGAGCGCCGGCAGCACCAAGCTGATTGATAATGTCTTTAAAAGCCTCAATATGAGAGTGCATAGAAGAACCAACCTTATATTGAAGATTCTTTAACAAAGTTTGGAGATATAAAATTTCGGTGACCGATTTCTTCTCAAATGTTGAGATAAGATACTCCCAAATAGCATGAGAGGTTTCCAGATGAAAGACATCCAACATAAGTGAGTCAGGAAGTGCAGACAATATATAACGACAAGCCACTTTGTCACGACGAATCCAATTAGTATAATCAAATTTTCCATTGTTCAAATAACAGGCCATCAGTAATTAGAGAATTGTCATTCATCACATCAATAGGTTGAACTGGGCAAGACAGATCGCCCAAAACAATATCAAATAATTCGCTCCTGTTGCTAAAAATCAGATTGTTACTCAACTTCTTCATACCATCAAAGATCCTTTATATGACAATATCATCACTATTCTGTCTAACGAAGATGATATATATAGTTGTAACACAAACGGCTAGCACCATGAAGATCCACCCATTCTTCCATTTTTTTCTTGCTCAAGCCATACCATAGCTCACCACTGAGGGGGGGAAGATCTAATGCCCCACCACCTATTGAGGTTGAAGATCATGAAGAATTTGAGGTTGAGGATATCTTAGACTCAAGGATCTCCTAAGGTCGATTAGACTATCTTGTTCAATGGAAGGAATATGATATCAATGATCGTAGTTGAAAACCTATAGAATATCTCCAAAGAGCACTTCTCAAAGTTAAATAATTTCACAAGAGAAATCCAATGAAACTTTGACCAAACCACCAAGCCCCTCGTTGTGGAACTCATCACTAGAGGAGAGAGTGATGTAACATATACGCCATGATCAAGTGTACAGATTAATTCTTGCTCATGCCATATGAATCCACACCCCATGCAATGCGCCCTTAATAGGACATCCTTGAGCCAATCATGCAAACCCACCCTTGCCATTTCATCATAGAATGAGAGCTTATCTTGTTTCCATTATACTCATGTTGTCTTGTCACCATGTAATCGCATACTATGAGAGCTTATCTTGTTTCCATTATACTCATGTTGTCTTGTCACCATGTAATCTTGTACTACGAGAGCTTGTCTAGTACTATCTTGTATCTTGTTTATCCCCATTGAGGGAGATCCAGTAATTCTGATATCTTGTATCCATACCTACGGTCCCGAGTTGTGGGACCCTTCATATTCTATCGAGTCTTGTTATCTATACCTATGGTCTCAGGATATCATTGCACCTTGTGCCATTACATGGGATTATCTTGCAGTCAAAAATCTTGTAACAAATTTTGTATCTAAGCATAGTCTAGTGCTCCCATAATAGATTCTTAGTGATAGATGGTACATATAATACGTCACAAAGACTCTTCTTTCTGCCACTCTGGATGACAAATGGTACCACACATGTATGTTGAATATCATGTCGAGTGTCATCAATAGTGCATACATAACCATGAGAGCCTGCTATTATCTCACCAAATCGCTCACCATGTGCAATCATATGATTGAATGTGCTTGAGTCTATATACTACTTTTCATCATCTATACCTTTCTTAGGTATATCCGTTGCAACATGCATCGTAGAAAACATCCTATCTATCTAATCATTATGAGTTTTACTAAAAGATGCATAGTTGCCATGTTGTTTTCCTTTTTCTTTTATGTTAGCTTGCTTTTTATGATAGTTCTTTGCTATCTGTCCATATCTACCATAGTAATGATAATATTTATCCCTATTTGACTAATCGTGTGACTGCCAAGAACCACCTCTATCTCTAGGTGATCTTCTGTTCCTCTAAAGGCTCTAGATCCATTCAAGCCTTGTGCATTTAAACTCTACCAAGAATTTTGTTATTATATTCCATATGTATTTTGAGTACCACCATGACCTAGAAAATGTCTACAAACTCTACCACCTCTAGCTCATTGATTAGAGTAAAAGACGGTATCCCTACTCTAAGAGGTACTCGAACTTGTATTCAACTAAAGCTTGACATCCTCAAGTAGCAACAATACAAGTACTTCATCCTAACCAAGGGGGTCTACTCTCATAGAAATCAATGTGTCTAAGGCTTTGTACTCTTTGCCCAAGCCATTCAATGTAACTACAATCATGTCATCCTCCAAAACTTTAGAACCAATAGTGGTAAGCTAATCTGCAATGGTCTCCATTGGATAAGCCTGGATGCTCTTGCCGTTTTTGGTCATATTATTGAACTATTGCTTCAACTCTATCTTTTGTGTATGAGTTACATCGCCATAATTCTTCATGAGAATTTTCCAAGCATCCTTTGCCAGACTGACAACTAATAATTCTCATAGCCAGTGCATCCATAATGCATAAACAAAACCAATGTAGCACTTTGCTCACAATTTCTTACCATTGTCAATAAGCCCTCCATTGATTAGTAGTCAGATCTCTTTCAAGCAATTCGGGTTCAGCTTCAACTTCAATACATAAATCTCAATATCCTCTGTTGATAAAAAGTATTGCATTCTAAAATTTCATACAAAAAATTTCTTGTAATCAAGCTTCTCTCCCATAATTTGATTGATATTATTGATACCTATAGCATTTCCCATATCTTTAGAGCTGAAGGTCTTCAATGTAGTATTTAGCCTATCAATGCCTAACTCCATGCATTCCAAGATGTCTTTTCACTAATAAAATTTTTGCATAACATTCAAGAAACATAAGTCTATTTGCAAGTACTTTGCATTCAATTCAATATAGCTCATACATGTAGTAGACATCAGGGAGAGTTTTAGTCCCAGGGTTTATAATAGTTAATTCTCTGCGGCAATAACTAGTGACATTTCAACTCATGAGCATATCAAATGTCTTTTAACATTTTTCCTAACATCTAAGGATAGCAACATTGCATGTAGATCTCATTGATTGCATAGTAGACATGAATGCAGGTCTTCCAACCAATGACAGGAGATAACCAATAGTGAATTCTCTTTTAAAAATAAGATATTCTTGGGTCAAAAAAATCTCAAAACATATTACCCATGTAACACATCATCTGGGATTTAGTACAAGGCCATAGAAGCATCAATGCTTGTCCATACAAGTAGTAGCAATTATCAAAAGTTCTCTCATGGGTTGTCAAGAGCCAATGCTCTATCTTAACAAGCTATAGCTTAGTTGAGATTTGAGCATTAAATGCTCATTTAAATTCATTGACCATTCATAACTCATGTGTCAATTTCCAAGCATCAGTAGGTACCAAGCTTCAATGAGCTATAAGAACTATAAGCTGTCATAAATTCAAGAAAGCACCCTCCCTATGAATACATCTTCAAATCCAAGCTTCATGTCCTCATATTAGTGCCCCAAGTATACATGCATGATGCTACATTAGTTGCCAAGCGTCTAAGATGGTTGAGTATGCGGAAGACCAAGCATTTTATGGTTGAACCAATCTTACCTATACCAAATAAAATACATGCATGTTTTAAAGTCTTGTCACATTGATTTCAGATTTGTTATGGTTGTTGCCAATCATGTTGCTAATGTTGGTTATGGTTAGCATTCCATTAAGCTAAATAAGCTCCATCACAAGTAGTCAAAATACCCACAACCACTAAGGCATAGTAATAGCTTAGTGCTACCCCTTTCTTTCCATTCAAAACAAGCATAGTTTAGGGAAACCCATGCTAACAAATTGATGAAAGTGTTTGTCTTTATGAGCTCATTCACAAGCTGCAATGCAAGCCAATGATCCCTCCTACAAGCCTCAATAGGCTCTATCAAATGTAGGCTTCAAAACACTAACACATACCATTCCAAGTTCAAGCTATGGCTTCCAATGTTGCAAGTCAATATTCTCCATAGGCTATAGATTTGAGTTACTCTCCAGCTTTCAACTCCAATTCTGAACTCTTGTGCACTACGAAATGGAGCTCTCTAGCTCTAATAGCATATGCAAAGAGAGGGAAAGAGGCAGACAAAGGCATGGAGTTGCCAACAGAGAGAGCAACATGCTCTTGTTGTTTCAATTATTCGTACATTATACTGAACTAAGTAACACAAAGAGGTATAAGCCACACATGATTGAATGAACTAGGTCACTATCTGACCATACTACCAATTGCCATTGAGTCTCAAGGACTTAGTTATTACAACACACATGAATGATCATAGCTAGGTCTACAACTATCTAGATACAGTCGGTGTTAGTGACTAACTCCTGAGCTTGAATCTCAACATCTCTCTCTCTCTCTCTCTCTTTCTCTCCCTCCCTCTGTAATTTTCTCACTCTCCCCCTCTTTGTCTCTCTCCCTCCTCTCTTTCCCTCCCTCCCTTCCTCTCTTTATTTCTCTCCCTATCCCTCTCTTTATTTCCCTCTCTCTTCTCCCCTCTTCCTTTGATTCTCTCCCTCTCTCTTTCTGTTTCTATTTCTCTCCCTCTTCTCTATCATTGTCTCTCCCCCTCTCTTTGTTTGTATTTCTTTCTCTCCCTCTCTCCAACTCTCTAGTTTTCTCTCTCCCCCTCTCTCTCCCTCTTTGTTTCTCTATCCCCCCATCTCTTTCGCTTATCTTCTCCCCTCTGTGTTCCTAGCTAGGTTTGCAATGTCTTCCAAGTAGAAGCACATGATGTTCAAGCCTCTATGTTAAGGAAAAATAGCCTTTTTGTCCCATGAAAAAATGTGAAAATTTTTAAATGGGTGACGATGAAGAAAAGAGAGAAAAATGAACATTTGTGAATATGAGATATATATATATATATATATATCCACGTATGTGCGCGTCGATGTGTGCGTGCGTTTGTTAGAGAGAGAGAGACACGTTTTATTTTTGTAATGTTATGCTTGTCGGTTTTTTTAAATCCGAAATGGTGATAAGTTTGCTCGGTATACAAATCAGATTATCGCGAGCGACGTCCTTTCAATCCTGTAGTCTTTCATCTGGTGCGCGGAGATTGCTCTGTGTCGCCCGTGGAAGTCCAAGGCCTCCACAAGCAGAAATCCGTTGCGATGAACGAGCAACAGTTGCAGCCAAGTGCGTTGTCGACGTCGACGTCCGCTAGTGGGGGTGCGTTACAGGTGAACAGTATTCATGGCTCGCCATCCTTTTCTTTTTTGTTCTTAGACTCGGCGGTTTCTCTTATCATGGTCCTCTTCTTATTTTATAAGGTGTTAAATCCCAAAAGCCTTTTAATGCGTGGACAGGCAACAGTACTAGGCTTGACTCCAGCTCACTCTTGCAGCAGAAGCTTGATGTCGTGGCGTTTTGGTGCAGGTTGATGGAAGCCAGGCTGGCGGGAAAGTTGAGGAGGACCGAAGGTCGAAGCCGTCGAATAGGGCAGCTCGCTCTGGCTTACAGGTAATGACCATGTTCATCTGGCAATCGTTCTTTGATCATCAGCTTTTGGACGAGGTTCTCAATCAATATCAAATCGCTGCGCCCAGCTTCTTCTGCACCGTAAGCCGAACCTTTCTGCCATTCAGTTTAATCTGAAATTATGGGTATTGCATGGACAGGACACAGTTCTGATTCCGCCTCAATTCTTGAAACGTTTATGAACGCTTTCTGCGTCCGGAAATCCCGTAATCAGCAGTCCCTTATAAAGCTTATCCTGTCCTTTGAGACATTTTGTTTAGCGTAAGGAAATCCTTTAAGATGGATCAAGCGTTCATGCTTAACGCTGGAAAATATTATTTTTCAGACAAATACGGATCGGAAGCTTCCATAGTGAGTAACAAGTTTGCTGAAGCTTCCATGGTGATTAAGAAGTTTGCGTTAGGAAATCTTCTTGAGATGGCCAAGTTTTCATGATTAATTAGCGCCGTTATGGCGGGAGCTGGACCCCTTAACAGAATCAGATGCTGACTTGACGCCGTCTAACTTGTTGTGCTTTCAGTTTCCAGTAGGCTGCTTGCATCGCCATCTCAAGTCAAGGACGGCAGCAAGAAGGGTAAGCGCAACGGCGGCCGTGTACACAGCGGCCGTGTTGGAGTATTTGGGAGCCGAGGTGCTTCAACTGGCGGGAGACGTATGCAGATACCACGGGCTTAAGAGAATCACGCCTCGCCACCTCCAGCTTGCAATCCGGACAGACGAAGAGCTAGACAAATTATTCAAAGGTACCATCTCTGGTGGGGGAGTGGTCCATTACACAAGTGAAGCCCTCCTTCCCAAGTCCTCATCTGAATAATTTTCGATGCATGGCATGGCGCCTTCAGAGATATGGACTATGAGAGAGACGCCAGCTAAGTTGGCCTTGGTGAAGATACACGGCCACATGCAAATTTTTAATTAGAGGTCAATGGGGTGCACCTGCCGGTGATGTCCCGTAAAAAGTTCTCTCTCTCTCTCTCTCTCTCTCTCAGACCAGCGCCTATCAGTACTTGTCTGCACATATCAAAGATCCCCCCCTCCCACTCTGTTTCTCGCTCTCTAATACTCTATACACTTCTTCCACCAGAATTCAGAAACTATAACTATTAATCGGCGCAAAATCTTCCAAGGCTTGATATTCATTCATCTTCATTTATTAACCCCGCACGTAATTCTAGCAGATTTGTGATGGAACTCAGCGTATCCATGTTTTATAAAATGTAAGCAGCTCGCTCACTATGAAAAGGCCAGAACGGCCGCGGCAGACGTCTTAAAGTGCCCAAAAAACAATTAGCATGATGGACTGAGTTTCGTTTGTGGGTAGAACAAGGAACTTGGAGTCCTACCATTGGAATATTGATAAGAGTTCAGTATTCGTCACCTTACACATGTAATAGAGGAATTTCTGTTCAGTATTCGCTGATAGAAGTATAAGAACATGGCTTTCTACTCTCTTTTTGTACCCGAATAGTACAGTTTCACGAATCTAGATTAGCATTTAATTATCGACCCACTAGTGCTCATAATTTTTAGTACAGCCTTGATGGGGATTTAGTTCATGTAATTGAACATTTTGCACTAACACACTAGTTTGAAACGAGAAGAATCAAGTTCCAATGCATACCTAGAAACTATACATAACTTTGCAGGCCGTAGGATCAGTATGGACTATAGCCTAGAATACACTACTTCGATTATATGGATAAATAACTGTGTTATGAAGCCTCCATAACTTAACATACTTTCGTGATGTACTAAATATAGATGAGCATGTGGTAATGTGTTGGTGGATCAATAGGTGTTGTGTTGTTAGATATCAATTTGAGAGGTCTAGAGAGAAGAGACCAAAAGTAGAAGCTAAGGCATGTTTCCTAGAAGCCAATGGCTAAACGAGACAGGGAGCTAAACTAGCCCCTCAACTTGAGGACCAATTAGCTCATGAAATGTTGAACATGACGCTTGTTGCCTTAAGATATACGCAATGTGGAAGGGAATTACTACATTCGTCAACCAAGGAATGCAAGGGAGAATTGCAAGGGGGAAATTGTAGAGGTTTCCAAGAATACTTTTCACATGTTTTAACTAAGGGGATGTTCATCACATAAGTTTGAATTGTGCACAACAACATAGAAGAATAGGAGTTGATATGTATGCACTTCCGAAGAACATACTTAACAAGAAAATTGACTATCCAAGGGAGATTCATGAACCTTCGATTTCTAGAGGTCTTGCTATTGAGGAGAAAGAGAAAATTGGATTAAACTATATTCTAGTTGCCATCAAAAAGGTTAATTTAGCACCTACTAGTAAGAGAAGGAGAGAAGTACATTATGATCAGATAGAGACTAGCAAGGCTAGAGTGGAACAAAAAGGAAAGGAAAAATAAGATATAGAGATTCAAAGGATAAGACAAAGGAGAATCCAAAGCAAGATGAGCTTAAGACTAAAGCTCCTAGCTTGTATTATCATAGCTGATATACCTTTAGGACGAGTAGTAGAGACTTGTTCGAGCCTTCTTTGGTTGATGATGAGGTGCCATAGACTATTCTAATTTGTGAGAGGAGTCTAGGACAGACACCACATTTGTGAATTGTGTTGGTGATATTGTGACTCTTAAGTGACTCAAAGAAATGTTTAAGTGGTGTGGAGATCCCTGAAAAATGGCTCAATTGATGATTGGCTATGACTTTTATGTTGAGAGAAGTAAAGATTTCTTAGCACATCTCACTGATAGGGTTCATGAGCTTGATACAATCCTCGAGATCATAGACATAGGGAAACCTCATTAAAATAGTTTGAGATCTCATTAGAAGTCATTAGACATAATTGGGAAAGATATTATTTGAAAGATTCTACCTTGAATGAAGAAGATTAATATTGAAACTTGGAGGAGCCTAATATTGAAATGGATGGTACTATGCTGCAGACAATGTACAAAAGGCTCTTAAGAGAATTTGCTGTCTCCAACATCCTAGAGAATCTGTAGCCTCCTCCCTTAGTCCGTGCCAATCGTCTACGTCTAGCCACTCAGGCACTGCAGCCCCACTCTTGAGTGCCTTGCGTGCGTCCAGTCGTCTATGTGACATATATGCACGCATGCACTTCATCATCTAGCCCGTAGAAAACTCTTCTACTGCGGCTGGTACCGGAAACTCCTCATGCAAGGATGCTACTATGTAGTCCTTGCTCCCCTCCAGTATGTTTTTCCAATGATCCAAGATGTTGTGCCAAAAAACTTGTTGGCACAACTCTCTCATGCGAGTCATCACCCTTCTCCCCTCATTATTCATGATGATGGCTCCTAACCTATCATCTACAAGGTAGGCATACCCTTCTAGGGTATGCCTAAGATGGGTCATCTCCCACCTATGACCATGCTCCTCGGTATATCTAAGAGACCCCTGTACATCTGCTGTACCAATCGGGGTAGTATCTATCGAAGTAGCACCCATAGGGGTGCCACCTGCGGACAACTGAGAAAAAGCCGAAGTGACTGGAGTAGACATCCCTATAGGTGTGACAAATCCCGGAGGTGACGCAACTCCAGCAGAACAACGAGACAGAGACACTGTGTCCATGCCTCCACAGCAACCATGTGAGTCACGCTCTCTAGAATCGCCAGGAGAGCGAGGAGTAGCATCTACATCCTGAGTTGACCATAGGCTCACTACATTAGGATCTCTACAGTATCCCCCTGACCCTAAAGCACTCTCTCCATTTGGCCCAAGTTTGGAGCGTGGACCTTGTCTGCTCGAAACTGAAGCATCTATCGCACCAAAGTAAATCTAATAGAGCGGCCTGACGATGTCCAAGACAGCTCCTAATCCACCATGTCTCTAAATCTTGCCATCTAATCTAGAGATATCCTGCAACTCCTAATCACTCATCCCTCCACAAATGTCACCTGCACAGATAAGAAATGATGTTAGCATAATCAATTTATATCATACAAAGCACAATAATATAAATCTTTAAAAAATGATCTTACTTAAACTGCATATATTATGTACCCTTATAAGTGATTAGTCAACGAATTGAGTAAGTGGATGCTCCATGTATGAAGTATCCTATGGTCCCATGTCGATCTCTTGACACAACTCGGTATAAATTAGTGGAAGGTTGATAGACATGTTACCACAAAAGGATGAGTCCACGTCGTTCTCAAAGAATTCTTGAACTCTTGTATTTCCATGATTGTTACCCGATGATGGCTCCTCTACATGCTCCAAGCTTTCGGTGGCCTCCACCCCTTGCAATATCGACCCCTCTATTTGCATAGACCACACACTGTAAGAAGTGGAGTGTTGACCGAATGGGTTCACGCCATCCATTGCAAGATCGAGCCGAAGATTCCTTAGCTCTTGGGCAAAGCCTGGGAAGGTAGAGTCAATGTGGCTCCATGCACGTGAATCCGGTGATATTCATTGAACTCCATTTGTGGACCTATTCTACACATGCCACGTTGTCAAGCTCGCCATGCTAGATGTACAAAACATGTGGTTTATGCGGGGGATTAGCAGAAAGTGTCTATGAACTTTTTTATGGATGGTTTTCCCTTGCAAGTCTTGTCGATACCTGTGAGAACCACACTTTGGACATGTCTCCTATATGCATGGATACTGTTATAGTTCATCCCAAGCTTTCGTGAAACATGTCGTGTCTTATCACAAGACTCAAATATGGTATTTGCAAGTGGTAATATATGATACTTTAGTAACCTGAAAAAAATCATAAAACACCCTGAAAAAGCACAAATGTTTTCAATGATAATGTTGAAAAGAAATCAATGAAGCGTACGTACAAGGTACCTGATCAACTCGGTCACACTCGCATTGCTCCACCCGTATTTTGTCTGCAAACTTAGGAGTGCAAGTAGTGTCTTCAAGCGAGATACTTGGCACCCATCAAATAATGGTATGGATGCTTCCTCTCTAAGTGGATCAGAAGTCTCGACATCCATGGGAATCAATGCATCGATCATTGCCTCCATCTCAGGCTCCAAGATTGTAGCTAAGTCTCGAAGGGTGTCTGTCTCGTTAGGTATTGACGGTATAGATTGGGTATTACCTTCCAAGTGGTAGATTGGCTCAAGCACTCCATCCATCGCACACCCACGAAATCATCTAATTGGTTGTAAAAGGTGCACTCCTCCTTGGGACGAGACATGAGCCAATATTCAAAGTTAATCACTAATTATCAATGCAGAAATAACATCAAATGGGCATAAATAAGCATGTAACAATCAAAATGACATGAGCCAACATTGAAGCATGTCAGAAAAAGTCCATCAGTAAAGTTAGTACACCTCCCAATAAACAAGTCAAAATATACATGCCACTGCCAAAACTTGACACAAGTCACTGTTTGCTCAATAAATAAATAGCAGAATCAGCCCAAGTCTATCTACATGGACCAAGGCATATCAATCATATATCATCCACAAGGGGATCCTAGTCTCAAGTATCCAAAAGCTCAATATGCATTATGAACACAATATTAGTGAGTTTGGGAATCTACCAATTTCCATTTTTTGAATACTAAAAAGGTGGCACCCAGATAACATACCCATAAGTTTCTCAAAACCATATAATATGACCTATCATTGAAAGTGCTTTGAAAAATGGAATCTATTGTGCTATAGAGTGCTCAATTTGGAGTTATAGTGTTCAAGTTATGACAAATCCAGAGATTTGACCACGTGTCCCAAACTTATGGGAAATTCCCATAGTCTCCAATATGGTGTTTACGCGCACTGCTCAATGTCTGGTAACCATACAAAGATTCTCTCACTGGCACAAAAGCTATAAGTGTGAAGCAAATAAGCTCAAACAAAGCATGTAAGAGCACTAGACAGAGTATCCAAGATCATATATCAATAAGACATCCAGAGCATATGAGCGATCAAGTATCCAATGATAGCATCCAATGTCATGAAGACAATCCCAATCAATCTCTGACGAGCCAAAGGAAGACCAAAATAAGCTCCAGAATATCCAAACTCAAGCCCAAACAAAGCTCAAGTAGCAGTCAAGTCCAAACAATGTAACTAGCATGTGTAGATAACATAAGTATCAAGCATGTACCAATGGGTCATACATAGACTATAGGTATAATATCTGTCATATAAGCATGCTAGTGTAGAACAATGTCAAGTAAATACTAGACAATATGGAGCTCAAACAAGGCTCAAAATGCATTCTGAAACCATCCAAAGAATTTACCACAAAGCATTTGCCAACCTTCATTTGCATCCCAATAGTCATTTGAAACACCCGGGAAGCACCTGTAACCAATAGGCAAAGAATAAAGTAACTAAATAAGCTTCATCCTTGGAGTGTACAACAATGATTTACTATGTAATATTGAGTATTTCAAACTACTAAGTTAGCTCCAAATGATGGCCAATCAATAGGCATACATTCCCCTAACATTCAGGGACCATTCCAGACTAATCGGGCATCAAATGTCAATGCTATCCAAGCAAACACATAAAGTGTTTTCAAGCTACCAATGAGTGCCAAGGGAGGGCTGAAATAAAAAATAAATTTTTGTAAGTCTTCAAGCTAGCCTAAACAAGGCTGATTTTGTTGGGTATGTTGCTAGTCCACATGGAATTAGTGGGGTGGAAGGGGGGCTCAACTAGGTCCTAAAGAAGGCCTACACAAAGCCTTGTCCAGCCTAATCACGCAGGCGCCAATATATGAAATGGGGGAGCTCCAATGGTTGGAGCTATGGCTGTGCCTTCCTATTGTACCCTACAAACTAGAATAAACACTCAAAACAATGCTTCAATACCTCTGAAGGAATCCCCTAAGGGTGCCCAAATGGGTAGGGTAGGTGCTCAGGAAGCCAGGGAGTGATCGAGCTCAAAGGAGTCGGATATGGCTACCAAGAGTCAGGAACAATGGTGTAGGGACTCAAATGAATGCTGAAGGATTCATGGACTAAGCTTGAATGCTCAAGCAACCATGCTCTGATAATAATTGAAAGGTGAGAAGGATCGAAGCTTGCACACGGGAGAGCTATGGCAGAAGAGCAAGAGCAAGAGAGAGAGAGAAACTCACAATGTGGGAACTCCAACAGTCACAATGTGTGAGTGGCCTTCCCTTTATTCATCTCACTAAAAGAATAAATAATAAAGTGCGGTGATGGGCACCCGCTGCCTGCAATGTATAGGCGTCGGTAGTGTCAATGTAGTAATATTTAGGCAGCTAGGCAGAGGCGCCTTTACCCCCAACATATACTAAGACTTCACTGATGTGTATCTACAACTATTGAACTTGCTAGGGTGAAATTTGCACGTGTCTCTACTTGCATTTTCTCACAATCTTAGTAATTATAGAGCTTCAATCCAAAGAAAAGTTACAATTTTCGCTAACTTAAACTAGGGATTTTCCTCAATTTATTTGACATTCCTAATTGAATATTTAAATCTTTTGGCTTGAATTGGGCTCTGATCTTAGGCAAAGTAGGTGACATGTCCTTGATCATTGGCATGATTTGGGTTGATAATCTCATTTTCTTTGATGTTAGGGAGTAGCTATGCATTAGCAGTTGTTGTAAAGGAACCTAGTTCAATTCATTATAATCCCACAAGTTCTTCCAAGGTTTGATACTCTTGAAAGTAATATGATAAGACAATTTAGGATTTCCATTAAGAATAAATATCTTCCCCTCAAATATGAAAGCATTGCACCACATAAAGAATCCAAGTGAGGAAACACTCCTTTCCTCCCCACCCAACCAACGCTAAGTATTTCAAGATATGGTTGCTAGGCCCCTACTAGGTTAAAGAAATGAATGCGAGCAAGGAAGAGACCTTGTTGGCTGATGTTAGTCTATTGATGTAGCCTTTATGGATAGATGACCATGTTTATCATGGATGTGATAGTTTCTAACATGTAGTTTCCATGCTAGATTGCATTTTGAAAAATAGATTTATTGGAAAGGCTATATTCATTCTTGGTTCAACTTAAAGAAGAGATGGTTCACTATCATCCTTGGCTACCAAGCTTCTCTCTTGAATATTTGCTTGTATTAGAATGCCATGTGTAGGTTTCCTTGGAGCTCATATTAAAATATTTCATCCTTCCTAACAAATGTCTTATATGTCTTACTAAGCCAAGTCCTCCTACATGGCAACATGGGGAGCCATTCACTATAACCACCATACAAAACCACTTTGCTTATATGCATATACAGACCCACATATTAAGTGACAACTGTATGTATACATATGCAAGTGCAGGATGATGTATCACTTTACATACTATTAGTTATCTATATGTCCACTAACTGCAGTTTAAAAAATGTACTCAATTTCATGTGTTTTCTTTAGAACCACCAATCTAATGTGCTTTCTGTAGGTCCATGTGAACATTTATGTGAGAGAGTTCTAATGTCCTTTCTACATGGGGGGAACATGTTGGGGTGCCTATTTAGGTTTTGGGATAAGTAGTTTGATTTAATTGATGGCTTAGTACTAGCTAGTATAATGCATGATTCCCACTTGTCTCTTCCTTTGCTTGCTCTTTAAATCATGCCAAAGCTACTATTTAATCACTCCTAGTACTTAACTACCAAAGTGGATATAGCATAGTACATGCTACTGAGGTATACATGGCACATATTAGGTTTCGAATTTTTTATTTCTCATTTGTACCTTTCATTGGAAGGTGAGACAATGCTTGAATAAAAAATTCACCATAATATTCATAGAGGAAATTAATCACCTTGAAGAGGAGAGGCCTGACATCATAAGGGCTGCAAAGTCCAAGTGAAAGTGCACAATATCTTCAATCAAGGTTGCATGAAACTCTAAACATAGGCCACTAGAAATCATAGTTGTCTCGTTCAGAATTGACGACAAAGCAACACATGTGAGATAGGCGGTTTGCTCTTTTTTGTGCCATTGTGACCATATTAGCCTTTTTTTGAAGAATGCCCTAGCTAGTGGCTTGAAGAACATGATAGGGGTAGTTTCTCAAACAATGTGATTACCCTAGCTTGCCAAGTCCCAATTGTGCCCCAATAACAACAAAGAGGGCCTTGTGTGGCAACACATTTATAAAACACTCAATCTTCTTCAATTAAGTCATCCCCTTTGTTTCTTTATGGTAGTAGACCACTATACCAAAAAATGGGTCTAGTGAAAGAGATGAGGGGGCCGCTATGATGTTTGCCATTTTAGACAATAACTTTTTCAAAAAAATATCTATCTCAAAAATTCAGTTTTTGCAATGTGAAAATTTAAAACTAGTTTGCAAATCACACATTGCTCTCAGTCCAATACAATGGCTTGCAACTAATGGTTCATTTCTCTTTATAAACAAAATTCAAGTTTAAAAACCTTATTCATAGCTAGCTTTATGACAAGATAGTTAAAAATTTGGTGAATAAGCCACATGTGGGCTCTAGCTAAACCTTTCAAAAGTTAAGCAGGCAAAGTAAGTTGTGTGGCATATGTTCTCCACCCCATGGTTCCACTTTAACAAGTTATGTTTACCTCTTAGGCTTTCTTAAATGTGAGCTTGTGGCATTGCTCTAAAAATGTTGAAGAACATTTTCCCACGCAAACATCTCTATATCCTCCAGGAATCCCACTAATACAATTCTCCACAAGCATGTTAGTGAAGCATAACTCTACATGTCCATAATACAAGCATCATACAAATATCATAGAACCCAATCACATATTGATTTCCTTATGATTGGTGCTTCACAATCGTGATTTCTCAAGATTCTATAATGATACCTCAAACTTTTAGAAAGAAAAGTTAGAGATATCAAAAGAAGATGATCTCAGGATGATAAGAGTCTTATGAAAGATGTACACAAAGATACTTAGTGGAATGTTTTGCAATGCTGGAGCTATTAGGCCAATAAAGGAATTAACTAATGTAGGCCCACCCATTGACATTATCTTTAGGTCCATGATAGCTAGTAGTATGACTCGTGTTCAAGACTCTACGTAGAAATAGTATGTTATCAACTTCCCAAAAAAGGTGGCGCACATCCATTGTTATAGATTATAGCGTTGCCCTTCAATTGCAATTCGGCACACAAGTTTATTTTGGCAATGCGATGTCTGTCTGTATCGTGCAATTCGAAATTGGGACAAGTTTAATGGCGCGTATAAATCAGATTATCGCGAGTAATGTCCTAGCAATCCTTTAGTCTTTAGTCTACTGCGCGCGATTGTTCTCTCTCTCTCTCTCTCGGCCGTTGAATCACAAGGCCGATAGAGCAGGCTGGTGGAAGTGGAAGCCAATCGGGGCAGGGGAGGGGTAAAGGTCTCGTCAAGGGGGTCCTTTTCAAGCGGAAATCCGTTGCGATGGACGAGCAAGAGCTCCAGCCAACCTCGCAGAGGTCCGCGTTCACTGTCGGCTGTGCCTCACTGGTGAGCAATACTCATGGCTGCGACCGTCCCTTTCTCTTTCTTAACTTGAGCAGCCTTTGAGAATATAATTCTTATCTAATCGGATCGGCAGTTTCTCTTCTCATTGCCGAAATACATCTCTGCACGTTTTATAAGGTGTTAAATCTCAAAAACTTTTTTATATGCAGAAGCTTGATGCCGTGGCGTTTTGGCGCAGGTTGATGGAAGCCAAGCTGGTGGGAAGGGCAGATTCGTCGAGGAGAGGGACCGAAGGTCAAAGCCAATGTTCCGCCGAGGCCGTTCACTAAGGCCGCTCGAGCTGGCTTACATTTACTGATCATATCTATTCTAGTTTCTCTTACTTTGATCAGCCTTTTGGTGATTAAGAAGTTTACTGATGCTCTCATGGTAATTAGGAAGTTTGCGTTCGGATCAATTTTCTTGAGATGGCGAAGCCTTCACGATTAATAATCATTGTTATAGCGGGAGCTGGAAACCCTTAACAGAATCAGATGCTGACTCAACGCCGTATAACTTTGCCTCTGTTTTCAGCTTACTGTGGGCCGCATGCATCGTCATATCAAGTCAAGGACGGCAGCAGGAAGCGTAAGCGCAACGACAGCCGTCTACACAGCGGCCGTGTTGCAGTATATGGCAGGCGAGGTTGTTGAACTGGCGGGAAACGTATCCAGAGAGCACGGGCTCAAGAGGATCACGGTTCGCAACCTCCAGCTCGCAATCCGGACAGACAAAGAGCTAGACAGATTCTTCAAAGGCACCATCTCTGGTGGAGGTGTCGTACCTTACATACATGAAGCCCTTGTTCCCAAGTCGTGATCATAGTGATTTCAGATGCATGGCACGGCGCCTTCAGAGACGTGGACTATTTGTTGCAGTCCAAGTTCTCATGTAATGCATGGGAGCTAAGATAGATTTAGTAAGGTTCAAATGGTAAATTTTCCACCAGCAATGATGCCTATCGCAAGATCAATTAGAGCTTGTGTGCAATGTATTTTGGTCTTGATAGTTAATTTATTAACGATATCCACTTAAAAGTTTCGACTAAAATTCACTAAATTAGTATTCAAATTGCTTGTTTTTATTTTTGAAGAGGTATGCATCAATGAAAATGCCAACATCATTAAATGTTAATGATGATCATCAATATCAATGTGGGAAGCACTCGATGGCCACCATTACTTAGATGGAATGTTTATTTGTCATGTCCATAGAGGAGAAATCTCCATTTGCAATGTTTCTATAACCAAATATACAAGCTTGAATTGGTCCTTTGTCAAGATCTTATTGGGTTTTTTTTTTGTTTCATTGTTTTTTAGGCATCCTTTGTGCCTTTTGTAGTGTGTGCTTTGTTTTTAATCTAAATGGCAACCCGAACTCCTCCCATCCAATATGTTCCATTGGCTAGAAAGAATTATTCTCAGTGGACAAAATCGGATCTTATTACTAAGGTCAGGCTCTCCCAATTTGTGGCTCTCTCATTGCCACTTACTCTTGATGATTCTACCTTGTGTGATGAATTTTTAACCTCTTACATCAAGTGATCTAACTTTGTTCGAGGTATCATTGCTCTAATGACACCTTGAGGATTAGGAAGGCTTTGTCTCTTCCCTATCGTGGGGAATCCTTTCGAGGAGCCTGCAAGCTCTTTTCCAATGCTAATATTTTGAAGCTCTTATAAAGATAGATCAAAGAATTACTTGATGCTAAATGGGGTCATCATTACATCTTGGATTTGTGTCTCCATCACCTTAGATCCTTTATGGAAATAGCTTTGTGAGTTCCTTCAAGACAAGTTTATGCCTGCCAAGATTTCGTATAATTATATATCCAATAAAGTATTCACTGCTTCTAGAATGGTGCTCAAGGGCATGACTATTGATTGGAGTTCCTATCTCCTGGCTTAAATGAATCAACACTTAATCAAGGTGACTAGGGGTAATATGACTAATGTCACATATAGTTCTTATTTTGAACAATTTATGGAATACATCCTACCAAATCATTCCTTCTTTGTGCACTATCAACAAATAGAAGCTGGCCTTTTACATGAAGCTATCAAATATGGATTTGTATCCTCTAGAGGATGGATGGGGTGGTGCTTGGTTCTCAAATCTTTTAGCACAAGTTTTCCAAATGGTTTTTGTAGATTCAATTATGTCAGACATCATGATGTTGTCTTATATGTATCTTAGAGGTGATCTTCTGATTTCCTATTATAAGCATATGTCTTGGTATATGGGAGATATCATCTTGCAAGCTAGTCTTTATGTCACACACTTGGAGTTGTGGATGGATTATATATATTTTGCAAGCCTATCCTTCCAAAGTACACGCATGTCTTGAGGTTTATTGGCATTCCATGAATGACTTTATAGTATTAAATGAGAGATAATTGAAAGCTCTTGCATGATGTCTTTTAGGCTATATTTCTAATCAATCCCCTTTTGATACCTCCTTGTTTGATGCTTATAATCGCCACTCTATTCCATATCCATTAGTGCCTTCCCTTGCTTACTATTAATAGATCACCTACAGATTCAATTCTTATCCATCCATAATCCAAACAACCCCCTATGTTATTTCTTCTCTTTCTTTTCAATCACAAGGTGCTCCTCCAATTCTTATCTTTACAAATTTCTTATTTATTATTAGTCATGTTTTCTCTCTTACTTCTCCTTGTACAACAATTTCTATCACACTTCTTTCAGCTTTTCTAGCCGATTCTTAACTCCTTGTTTGATGGGAATTCCCCTTTTACTAACAACTATCTAATGTCACCATTTTTGGCAATATTCAATCCCATAATTAGGGCTATATACTTTGCCATGTTGTTAGTGAATCCCACCCCGAGATAAGCAACTAATTTCATTATAGCTCTACGTTGGGGATCTCCGGTAACTACTCCAACAGTCCCTTTTCTATTAGGCCCCCTGGATGCTCCATCAAATTATAACGTGTACATCCATAATGGGTTTACACAACCAGCCATCAGGAAATCCTCTATTCATAAGTATGATACTTAAAATTCATCATATTTAGAGGATGAACTGACGGCTCTATCCCACCTTCTTCTTTAAACTCAATAGGGATGCTTGTCAAGATTTGTAAACAGTAATGGCAGAAAATTTTAATCTCCCACACAAAGATACTGTCTTCTTGCTCAAGCACTTTATATCCCTTGCTCCACTAGATAAGCCTCTCCTAATGATATGTTTGCTCTAGATATGGGTGCTCCAAATAAGGATTAATTGTCCCATCGACGTCTGGGGTGATGGAGAGCGAAGATCAAGGGTATCTCAGGCAAAAGATCGATTGGGGGGTTGCTTACAGCCACCATAGCCCCCCCATCCACAAATTGTCGCCTGCACAAGGAGGCACCATCATCCCATTTTTTTCGGTTGAAAAAGCAGTCCCCCCCCCCCCCCCCCCCCCACAAACAAAATCAAATTTAGGGGGTGCCCAAGACCCTCAAAGGGTGGCACCCCCTTACGTCTCAAGTAGTTGGCCAATTTTTTGGCACTCCTCCCGCGTCTGGCATCCAAATCGACCTTCGAAAATTCCTGGGCGTCCGTCTTGAGGTCCCCCACTACCCAACATCTCCAAAAGTCCCTTTCAACATACCAAAAAATTATGAAAATTCACCAATGGTCATCTAGTGGATCTTTTAAGCAGTTCTGGGCATTGTCGCTTAAAATCGTATTGATTGGCACCGCCGCCTCCGACAAAGTCTATTCTTCCCCTGAAATTTGGAAATTTTGGCTATTTTTAAGCACTTCTCCACATAAAAAATCATCTGTCATTGGCGACTACAGGATAGGGTGAGTCAACCCTTCAAATCCCACAAACAGATTTGCACATAAATACAACCACAAGAAGCATCAAGTTGATACAAAATAGATACACAACAAAACACAACACAACGCTCATCCTACCCCCTTGTCAAAACCAAGACATGAAATCCATGAGGAGTAGGACTAGCATAATCTAACAGAAAGTCGAAAGCTAGTCACTAACCAACTGCTCCAACACAACCAAGTTAACGAGAACCATCAAAGAGGGCATCCTCACTGGTGGTCTGAACTACCTACCTAACTAAGGACAACTCAACTAGGAGCTCCTACAAGGTGAGGGCTCCTATAGCCTGATCAAAAAATATTATCTTTTAGCAAATTGGGTCTTTAGTCTCTTAATTGCTTTACTCAGGCATGTAAAAAGGAGAGAGATGAGTGTAGTGACCCAAGGAGAGCAAGGCATCGGCCTTAGGTCCTGTCTCAATACCCAAGATCCTACTAAGCCCGTGCAAATTCTAACACTCACTTTTATTTTTGCTCCAATCTTCTTATATTCTTTGTTTTTCAGCTAGATGCCACCCCTCGAAAGACAAGGCATCGATCCCAGGTCTTGTCTCGTCCCCAAGGAACCTACCAAGCCTTCGCAAGGTAATAAATAAAAGCTCAAGGATTTTTCTATCTTTCCATTTCTATTTTTATAAGGGTTAGAACCCCTTTTTACACACCTCCGTATATTTATATATTTTCTTTCAGATATTTAGGGTTTTGTCTCTGTCCATCATTATTTTAGTAGGCTTCTCTAACTGCCTCACAACTAACAAGAATGGCTAGAATGGCCACCTAGCATGTCAGTAAAATAGGGTCACCTTAATTCCCATCTAAAACAGGTCTTACAATGCCTGATAATGCCTTGTAGGAGGCAATGACTACTCAAACCTCCCCCAGTCATAAAGAGCCTAATCCTAGAACAAACAAAAGAAAAAAACCCTTTCACATACATATATCATTAATTGCTTAAGGGAAAAGACTCAGAAAGGGGACGAAGCCACCTGGAATGGCCACAACAAGCTCCTTCACAGCAAAGGCTCCCTCCAATGACTTCATTAACCTGTATGATGCAATCACTATAACAAGAAACCATTAACTGTACCTGTACCAAACAGACAAATGGCCCTCTTGGCCTAAATAAATAGCACATTTCACTGTGAACTAGCTGGCTATCTTGGCCTAAGAAAATAGATCATGAAAGCCTGAAAACAACTGACCTTCTTGGCCTAAACAAATCAAGCAAACTTGCTCATATATATCCCTCCTTGGAAGAAGGCAGATATACAAATACACGCTCAACTCCAAGGGGAAAGACAACGCCCTCAACCCTAAACTATATACATCAAGTTATGACCCATACCTCCTCTATATACAGCAAGAGGCTACACATAACATATTGTCGAATCAACTGATGAGTCCAAGATAATAGTGGTAGATGGGTCTCGGCTACTCTTCTCATTACCCATATCAACCATCGTCTGCCATATAACACGTGGTCTGATAACATTTCCTATAAGAAACCAGGTCCCGTTTCATTATCAATAACATCCAGACTAGGATCATAGTTGAAAAAGAGGACCTCCTCATAAGCAAAATTGGCTAATGAATCCGCAAACTGATTCTAATAACGTGGAATAAGTTGAAGATATATGCTCTCAAATTCATCAAGTAGGGTTATAGCAGCCCGATGATACGTATGAAGGATAGGATTCTGGACTATATATGTCCCATTAATTTGATTAAAGATCAACTGGGAATACCATTTTACTAACAACCACCTAATGCCACCTTTCTTGGCAATATTCAATCCCATAATGAGGGCTTTATACTCTACCATGTTGTTAGTGTATCCCACCCCGAGATAAGCAGCTAATTTCACTGTAACTCTACGTCAGGGATCCTCGATAAATACTCCAACAGTGCCTTTTCTATTAGGCTCCTTGGACACTCCATTAAACTATAACGTGTACGTCCACAATGGATTTACATAGCCAACCATCAAGAACTCCTCTATTCATAAGTATGATAATCAAAATTCAATATATCTAGAGGATGAACTCACGGCTTCATCCCACCTTATTCATTAAACTCAACAAGGATGCTTGTTAAGATTTGTAAACACTGATGGCAGAAAATTTTAATCTCCCACGCAAAGGTACCGTCTTCTTGCTCAACTACTTTGTATCCCTTGCTCCACCAGATAAGCCTCCCCTTATGACATCTTTGCTCTAGATATGGGTGCTCCAAATAAGGGATCAACTACCCCATCGACCAATTTAAGCTCTCCAACAAGTCTCAAATAAGCCCCAGCATGGACCTGCAATTCATTTAGCACGTTAGAATATTTAGAAATAATAAGGTCTAATCTCATTAAGATTAACCTTATTCTTAAATTCCACTCCTTGTAGATAAGCTAATAAAACCGTAGACTTATTTTTACCTATCCGAACTATCTTGTCAGGGCCATCCCATCTAGGTTCCAACTTTCCTAGAAATAGCTTCCTATGCGCATCGTAATATATAACTAATTGCCATTTTTTAAAGGTATACCTTTTGCCTTTAGATCATATAACTGCTTCATCCGATGTTGAGTTACCTCGTGGTGCAACAAACTTTGCAATTTGAGCTCGTCCAAGTGGGCTATAGTCATAAATCGCTCAAATAAGGCATCTTCATCACCCAAAGAATGATTGATTGCGAATCTTATGGTTCGCAACTCAATTTCTAAGGGCAAGACACACTCCTCCCCATAAAGTAATTTCAATGGAGTGTGGCGAGTGGCTTCTTTAAACGTCATATTATATGCCCAAACTGCCACATATAATCTTGTATCCCAGTCTCGTTTCTTTTAAGAGTCTATCTTGGATAGGATACCCACAAGCTGCTTATTGGTACTTTCAACTTGTCCATTGGCTTGTGGATTATAGGGAATCGTCTTGTTATGCTTAATGCTCCATGCTTGAGTGAGGCCTCTAATTACCTTATTCAAAAAGTGAGTTCCACGGTCCGATACTATTTCCTTTGGTGGACCAAAACGGTAGATGATCTGCTCAAGTAGAAAAGTAGCAGTCTCTTTTGGATTGTCTTGCCTTGTCGCCCGTGCTTCTGATCACTTTGTAAATTAATCAATTGCTACTATAATGTATCTTTGCTCAATAGTAGATGAGGGGGTAATAGGTCCCACAAAATGGTTGTCCCACTCCTCAAATGGAAGGATAGCCATAATAGGCGTAAGTGAACGCTTCCTATTCTCTCGACTGTCATGTCTTTGACATGTATCACATCTCTTAACATAGTAAAATGAATCTTGGAAGATGGATGGCAACCAATAACTAGCTCATAAAGCCTTTTGTGCCATCAACCACCCAACAAAGTGTCCTCCAAAAGTGAAGGCATGGTACTATTCCAAAATAAAGAGAATCTCATCCTGCATCACACATTGGAGATAGATATCATCAACACCTTGCCGATATAATGTCCCTACGATCAAGGAAAATTTCAATGCTTGCTGTTTAATCTTCCTCTTCTTGAGTTTTGATAGAGTAGCTTCAATCTTTCCCGTAGAAAGATAGTGCATTATAGTAGCATATCAAGAGGGAACATACACTGTATCAATCTTAAACAATGTTTCCATGTCACTTCCTTTAGCCATGATCTCTTTTGACTCGTCAAAATCCACAAAACACTCGACAACGCCCTGAAGCTTCGGCGGCTTGCTCTTAATCTCATAATCAAACTCCTCCAAAGTGATTAACTACTTTGCTAAATGATCAGGCAACTGTAACTTATTCAACAACAATCGAAGCCCTTTCGCCTTCGTATAAAAACCACCCTCTCATAAAGAATGTAGTGCATGAACTTCTTGGTCACAAATTCCATCGCAAGGCATAAATTGTCGATATAGGTGTAGTTAATTTCCAATATGTGCAACTTTCCACTAGCAAAAGCTATCCGATGGTACCACTTTTCCTCCCAAATTTGGGTCAAACAGTAGCTGATACTTGAAAAACTCCAAGTAGAGGGAGTCTAGGATGGAGAAGAAGAAGAGATCTGGAGCACCATGCTCACCTCCTATTCATTCACTTATCTTCTCAGAGTCAACTACCAGTGTTATCCTCCAGTGCCTCAACTTAGGGACACTTTACACGTGCTTCTAGTTAGATACATACAACCATATGATAAGGCTTAGAGTATGCCTTAGACTTATTTCTCAACACTCCCCCTCAAGCTGGGAATGAGCTTACACACATAAGACTCCAAGTGCACTCTTGAAGTACTTAAACTTATCTTTACCTAATACTTTGGTAAAGATATCAGCAACTTGGTCATTGGTCTTCACATGGACCAAGTCAATCTCTCCATCAATGACTTTTTCTCTAATGAAATGATAGTGCACTTCTATATGTTTTGTCCTTGCATGATAGACTAGGTTCTTTGCCAACATAATGCTGCTGACATTGTCACAATACATAATAACTCCACCATCAATCTCTATCCCCATGTCATATAGGATCAATCTCAGCCATGCCTGCTCACATGCTGCCAATGCAATGCCTCTATATTCTGCTTCAGTGCTTGATAAAGCAACTGTAGGTTGCTTCTTACTACTCCAACTTACCATGGCTGATCCAAATGAGAATGCATAGCCACTAGTAGATCTTCTATCCATAGAGCTACCTGCCCAGTCTGCATCTGAGTATCCAACCGGTCTAGGCTTGATTTCTTTTTCATAAAACAATCCAAATCCAACTGTCTTTTTCACATATCTAAGAACTCTTCTTACTACATCCAAATGAGATTTGCATGGTTTCTGCATAAACTGACTTACCAATCCAACAGCGTAACTCAAGTCTGGTCTTGTAATGATCAAGTAGATAAGACTACCAACCATCTTTCTGAACATAGTAACATCCTCAACATAAGATCCATCATCCATCAACTTAGCATTTTGATCCAATGGTGTATCGACCGGTTTGCATCCTGTCATGCCATATTTTTCCAACATCTCCAATGCATATTGCCTTTGTATCAGCCATATACCATGAGGTGTATCAATAACCTCAATACCCAACAAGTATCTCAACAAACCAAGATCCTTTATATCAAACTCTTTATGTAATCCATACTTGACTTCAGTAATCTCCTTCTCAAGTGTACCTATAATAATGAGATCGTCAACATAGATGACCACAACAACCATACCATCTTTTGTATGCCTCACATAAAGTGAATAATCAGCTTTACTCTGCTGAAATCCCATACTACATAAGAATTTGTTGATTCTATCACACCATGCTCTTGGTGCTTGCTTCAGTCCATATAAAGCCTTCTTCAACCTGCATACATAATGTGGGTATTTTGGATCCACATAGCCCTCTGGTTGATCCATGTACACTTCCTCTTCTAAGTTGCCATTCAAAAATGCATTTTTCACATCCATTTGATAAAGCTTCCAACCATAGATAGAAGCCAAACCAATTACCGATCTTACTGTCGTCATTTTAGCTACTGGACTGAATGTTTCTTCATAGTTCAAACCATAAGTTTGTGCATATCCTTTTGCAACTAGCCTTGCTTTATACCTTTCAAGAGAACCATCTGACTTACATTTGACCTTATAAACCCATTTACATCCAATGGACTTCTTGCCATAAGGTAGTTTCACCAAATCCCAAGTCTTGTTTTTCCTTAGTGCATCCATCTCTTCATCCATTGCTTGTCTCCACTCTTTGCTCTCTACTACTTCTTCAAAGCAAGTAGGTTCCACATGTTGTACATAAGAAACCATGTATGCATAATGCATCTTCATGAACCCATTATAAGTCAATCTATCAACTGGATACCTTACTCTTTCTGACCTTCTCAATTGAGGTGCACTACCGTGTGTCTCATCTGATCTAGTATGTGGTGGCACATACTTTCCTGCACTTCTAGTGCTAGGTGTTTTAACATGAGGAATGCCATACTCATCATCTATAGATTCATCTTCTGAACTTTCAGTCATTGGTCTCTTACCTTTTGCAACTTCTGCACTCCTTTGTGCATTTCTCAATCTAGCACTCCATGGACTGTAGCTACCACTGCTTTCCACATTCTCTTGAGGTCCTGAAGCATCTTCCACATGCTGATTTTCAGCCTTGCTGTTTGCTGAAATTTTTCTTCCATAGCCATTATCATCATTTCTTTCATAAGAATCAACATCCACTACAATTTTGGGCTTGTACCATGATTCATATTCACTGAATTTGACATCCCTGCTTATATATACTTCCTTACTCACTGGATCATAGCATTTGTATCCCTTCTTCTCATCAGGATATCCAAGGAAAATGCATTTTACAGCCTTAGGTTCCATCTTCTTCCTCAAATCATCCGGAACATGAACATAACAAACACATCCAAAGACTCTAAAGTATGCAACAGTAGGTTTCATGCCATACATTCTCTCATATGGTGACATATTATGAATCAAGGCTATAGGTGTTCTATTCATAATGTGAACTACAGTATGCACTACTTCTGCCCAATATGACAATGGCATGTTCATTTGGTTCATCATTGCCCTTGCAACCTCTGCAATAATTCGATTCTTCCTTTCAGCCACACCATTTTGTTGAGGTGTATACCTGCATGTCAATTTCCTTTTGATACCATGATCTCTCAAGAAGTCACAAAACTCATATGACATGTACTCTCCACCATTATTTGACCTCAAATATTTTATGTAGCATCCAAACTGCTTTTCAGCCATAGATTTAAATTCCAAGAACTTTTCAAACGCTTCACTTTTATGCTGCATAAAGTACACCCAAGTCATCCTACTAAAATCATTAATGAAAGTGATATAGAATCTACATTTTCCACTCATGGAAACATTCTGACATGGGCCCCAAATATCCGAGTGTATTATTTCCAAAGGATAAGCATAGCTGCTTATTCTCCCCCTCTTTGGAAATGGCAATCTCGATTGCTTGCCAAATTGACAAGCCTCACATACATGATCAAAATTTACATATCCTAAATGCAGTAGACCACGGACTATCTGTTTTGATTTTATTTGCTTCAATATTTGCAATTTAACATGACCAATCCGTCTATGCCATAATTCCACATCCTTATATTGCCCATGTCCTCTCTCAACATACATAGAGTTTTGAATCACTGGAGTACTTGCATCCAAGGCAAACAATCTCCCTTTCTTTCTACCATGAGTAATCACCCTGCCAGTTCTCCCATTATGGAACTCTTCAATGAAACATCCAAACTTATTGAATCTCACCTGCAATCCTTGATCTGTCATTTGACCAATCGAAGCTAGGTTCTTAGTTATTATGGGCACATAAAGTACATCACCAAGCTTGTTCTCAATTCCATCGTTAGTAACAAGTGGCACACTACCAATATGAGTAATTTTGTGTAAAGTATCATCACCAGTGGCAACATATTCATCATTTTGTACTTGCTCCTTGCTATCAAACCACTCAGCATGATGAGTCATGTGGTTTGTAGCTCGTGAATCCAAAAACCAATCATTTTCACGAGGAGGACGAGTCATGCTCCCAAGCACATGCTCCATAGCAAATAAATGACCTCTAGACGATCCACCTCTAGGTCGATAACCTGTATCACCATAAGTGCCTGCATAGTGGCCATATTGGGTCCTTCCACGACCCCTAGACAAAGCATTCTGTTTTTGATAACAATCCCTCTCAAAGTGACCAAAATGCCCACAATAATGACAAGTGCCATCTCTCTGTGAAGAAGGACTAGACCATCCTCTACCTCTAGGGAAAGATCTCCCCTTGCCTCTATGCATGAAGTCACCACGACCAAAGTTGCCTCTTCCACGAGTAAAACCATAATTACTATGACCACGTGAAGAGCCTCTAGCTCTAGATGAGCTGCCACGACCTCTATGGTGATAGAAAACACTATCTCCACCTGCATTTTTGCCACTGCTAGATGCATTCAATCCCAACTTGATTTTTTCTGTAAGTAGCAATCCAATAAGCTCCTCAAAGTCAGGCATAGAGCCTCCCCTAACAGAAATAGAGGTATCCAAAGATTTAAAAGCTGGTCCAAGCCCATTTAGTGTTACTGACACTAAATCATCATCATCAACAGGTGCATTAATGGATGCAAGGTCTTCTGCAATTTGCTTGATTTCTGCCACATAATCACTGATACTGCGATTGCCTCTCCATGCACCATGTAATCTCTGCTTAAGTTGTATCTTACGAGCCTCTATACATGTTCCATACATTTTTTCTATGATTTCCCATGCCTCCTTACAAGTGCTTGCCTTTTTTATATGAGGAATCAATGTTTCTGAAATACATATGGAGATCCAATGCAAAACCTTCCTATTCTTCCCAATCCAATCCTTGTACGCTTTGTTTTGCTCTTCAGTTGGATGTTTGGGAACTTCTGGACATTCATCATCACCTGTTATGAGGTCCCATAGACCTCTACCCATCAAAAAATTCTCCATCCTATAAGACCACACACTATAGTTGTCTTTGGTCAATTTGTCCCCCACAATCTGAGTGATCTGTGCCGTGTCAGACATTATGACTGCTGCAAATTTAGAAGAAAACAACAATACAATCTGTCCAGAAACGGTATTCAGCAATATGCCCCAATGACCAAATCCTGTGATGGAAGCGTATCACATACTTCTCACACTTTTGCAAGCACAACACATGCAGCACCTAGCACATCAGATGTTGTCCATTGTACCGAATTGTATCCCTGCACTAACCACTCAACTTAGAGCATCATGCTAGTAAAACTGAATTACAAAGCAATTGTTCCACTACATTCCACAGGAACTCCAACTTCCAATCTTCTCAAACTCATAAAATAAATTATCACTTCATAACATACAACACTACATTCAAGAAAACTTCTTGCAACTTGGTACCCTGAGCCATCCATTCCTGGTCATAACATATGTCGGTGCAATCTTGAGAGAGTTCATCACTTTGCAGTGAATCGATCAGTAGAGCTTTTTTTTTCCGACCAGAGTAAAGAGGTCACCGAAGGAAGCAGCATTTGTGCCACAATACAGTGATGTCTATGAGTTAATTGATACAGCAATCCTAGTTTTTTTTTTTGTAAAGTTCGATAAGGCAAAGACTTCATATCTTGCTACTTCACAGCACTTTACAGTTTTTAGATAAAATGTTTGAAATCCAGGACAAGGCTTTCCTTCTTCTGATGACCTGGACTGTTTAGTCCAGGCTTTTCTGGAACTACATTTGGAGTTAGATTAGACAGTATGGCTCAGTTTCGACGAAGTTTGTCTCCTGCCAATCATGATTCTTTAATGCAAAATGGGACAGCATTTCCTCTTGCTTGGCCTTGATGCTTCTGTGCTCGGACAGAACGGCATCCCTAGATCAGGATTGTTTCAGCATTCTAATCCGCATATGGGGGAGGCCCTTCTTCACTTCCTGCTCTACCAGAATGCCTTTGATACAGTTTTTGAGTTCTCTTTTTTTGCCAGTAATATCAACCTTCTCTGCATTCACCACAACAACATAAGCACCCATTTCCACACTGGGTGTGTAAGTGGGAAGGTCTTTCCCCCTGATATAAATTGCTATTGTTGATGCCACTCTTCCCAATATCTTGTCTGTAGCATCTACTATGTACCATTTTTTTTCATGATTCAAATGATGTGCTGCCTTGGGATACAAGTCTTATAGGTAAAAACATCTGGGCCCAATTTCTGGACGCCCTCGTACAGCGATCGATGCTCTGCAGGGATGGAGCGACCTTTGGCTAGGGTCTGAGTCTTGCAACGGATGGAGACAGACGAGGAGGAGGAGGAGGTGCTCCCATGGCTTTGGCCTCAACTCCAGCAGCACGTGTTGCTCGCATATCTGAACCAAGCCGGCAAGCTCTCACAAAGATGGCCCTGGGTTGACCTGGTTGATCGCAGCACCTTTGCCAAGCCAGAATCACTTTCCGAAGCAACCAACCGAGTACATAAGAACTGGGGCTATTTCCGTGTTAGTTACACTCTGCTACTGCCATGGTTGCATTCAGCCTCATATCAAATCCTATACCGCTTTTCCTTCTCTATGGTCTCCTTGGAGCCTGGATCTATATGTACCTCATCTGAACAGGACCATTGGTCTTATTCAACAGAACCTTGAATGAGAGAGAGGTTGCTGTTGTAATGGGAATACTAACTGTTGTGATAGTATTCTTGATGAATGTTGGATCTATGCTCATATATACTCTGATACCAACTGAAAAACTGCAAGTAGAGGGAGACTAGGATGGAGAAGAAGAAGAGATCTAGAGCACCATGCTCACCTCCTATTCATTCACTTATCTTCTAAGAGTCAACTACCAGTGTTATCCTCGAGTGCCTCAACTTAGGGACACTTTACACCTGCTTATAGTTAGATACATACAACCATATGATAAGGCTTAGACTATGCCTTAGACTTATTTCTCAACAATACTATACATAATTTCCACTTAAAATATTTAAAACATTTCACCCCTTTCAGGTGCTCTTAAAATAGGTACTTTGGCAAGCTTCTACTTTATATCGTCAAATGATAATTTGCAAGCATCACTCCATGAAAACTAACAATTAAAGGATAATAGGTTCATGAGTGGCCATGTTCTTTCTACTAAGGCATTGATAAACCTCCGATAATACCCTACCGATGACAGAAAGCTATGCACTTCCTTTGAAGTATGCGGTGGACTCATGGCAACTATAACCTTGATCTTTTCAGGATTAGTCACAGTCCCTATGGAATAGACCACATGGCCTAATAAGAGCCCATAAGGTACTCCAAAGATGCACTTTTGTGGGTTGAGATCTATGTAGAATTGTCTACAATGCTCAAAACACTTCTATAAGAGAATTAACTATCTATCCCTTACAGTGGCTACCCCCAGATCGTTAATGAATACCTTCAATTCCTCGGGGAAAATGTCACCAAAGGTCTTATCGGCTGTTCTCTGCCACGCACATGGTGCATTACATAACCCAAATGCCATCGAATGGTACGCAAAGGTACTGAATGTTGAATAGTGTGCGAGGAAGATGAGGAACGGAGGAAGAGAGAGGAGAAGAGAGACACGAGACACTGAAAGTGGAACCCCAGAAGTGTGTCAACTGAGCACACATGATAGGAATATATAGAGGGGACCTGGGGCGCTATATATAGACAGACTATATATAGTTAACACCCCCGCTCAAATAAAGGTCCCTTACTATGGATGAAGAAACCCTTGGGGGCTCAAGGGAAAAACCCACAGCTCTATATAGGCCTACCGTTATATTAATAATCAGAATATAAAATTACAAAGTTTAACTTACAAGAGCCTATTGATAGGCATAAAAGGAGCTACACCACTCCTGAATTACAACAGCCTATTCAGAGGTATCAAAATAGCTTTATCACTCCTAAATATACAACATGTAATATAAGGATAAGCGATATCACTGCAAAATATAAAATCTCCAAGAAATTCCTTCAACTGAACTTGGGATGTAAGCAGCATATCTGTCACATCAAAACTTAAAGAAAAGACATTACAGTAACGTTAGAACAACACAAGGTCTATAGAGATGGTTCGTGACGCCGCTCTATAGACAACATAACACATGTGGGGCCCCATGAACATAATATAAATAAAACAATTTGTCATTAGCTGGAATATAGACGCTCATCAGCTGGAAAGAATATAAACGAAATATTGTGTCATCAACTGGAGTATAAATAAAAAATTTTATCATCAAGTGGAATATAGACGCTCATCAGCTGGAAAGAATATAAATGAAATAATGTATCATCGGTTGGAATATAGACCCTCATTAGCTGGACCCTCATTAGCTGGAATAATGAATGAGAACGATCATCATGAATCTGAGTAAAATTCAAGACATTAAGAAACTCTCACAATGAGTATCCTGAATTACTACCATAGATAACAATCAGCTTGAGAAACTACTCTTGAACTCAAAACATGACCAAAACAAGGCAAACTATAACTCCCTGGTGATAGGGTCTCTAGTGGCCACCAACATCCTTAGCCTCTACAGCCTGATAATTCAATGCATTGTTTGCAATCCCACAATCAGCATAAGCTGCAATCAGTGTATTCCATGAGGCTTTACTCTATGGGTGCTTAGTAAACACATCCTGTGCTTCTGCAAGTAAGCCACACTTGGCATACATATCAACCATTGTGTTGGTAACAAGCTGGTCTATTTCTAGTCCCTTTTTGAAAACAGTAGTGCTTAGTCGTTGACCTACTTCAATGGATTGCATATCAGCACAAGCCTCGAAGCTACATGCAAATGTGATGACATCTGGAGGTGCATCTTCCAATTGCATTTGTTCAAAACAAACTAGTGCTTCCTTACCAAGGCATTGTTCAGCATATCCTGAAATAAGAGAATTCCAAGAAACTATATCCCGAAAAAGGAAGCTTTCCAAACACACTACATGCTTCTGCAAATGAGCCAACTTTAGCATACATATCCACTTCAAACTGTTACCAATGTATTGGTCATTTTTCAGTCCATTTTTAACAATATCAACATATATTCCTTTGTTTCGTTCCATGTATTGTAGCTTAGTACAAGCTTTGAGCAAGGCAACAAACGTATAATTGTTAGGTTGTATGCAAGCTCTTGCATTTTCTTGTACAAATGGAAAGCATACTCTGTTTCCTCATAATTGATATTGCAGAAAATAAGGGAAGTCCAGGAGTACACATTGTGACAGGGAAAACTATTGAATATCTAGGAGTACACATTGTGACAGGGAAAACTATTGAATATATGCTGTGTATCAAGCATGCCAAGTCTTGCATACACATCCACCAGGAGGTTGCCAATTAGAAGATCTGTATCAAATCCATGTCTGATGATCTTGGCATGGATTTTTCTATTTCTGTCAGCATCTTCTTGTTTTACACAGGCTTTGACCAGGGCTACAAATGTGTAGTTACTCAGTCATACAAGCTCATATTGCATGCCATGATATAGAGAACAAGCATCCTGTAAGCATCCTGCGCTTCTCCACATTCTGCAGCGGCAGTGATGAGGGATGTCCAGGAGTAGACATCGTGATGTGGCAGTTTGCCAAAGATCTGCAGGGCATGTCCAGGAGTAGACATCTTGATGCGGCAGTTTGCCAAAGATCTGCGGGGCATCGCACAGGGCACCACACTCGACAAGGTGCGGAGTAGACATCGTGATGGGGCAGTTTGCCAAAGATTTGCAGGGCATCACACAAGGCACCACACTCGACAAGGAGCAGCACAAGGTAGTTGCTGATGAATCGATGAGTATCAAGGTCGCATACAAGCATACAGGCGTGTAAGTGTCGATCCATACACAGGTTCTTCTAATGCCTACATTTTTGCAACAAGGAGAGGCTCGAGGTGATGGAGCTGAAGATCATGAGCATGCCATAGACCCTCCTATAGCCCAGCTTGTCGCTCAGCCAGCCTAGGAAAAGCTGGCCGATGAAGGCTCCCAAGAGGGCGATCCCGATCACGACCGCATTCAAGCCTGGAGGCAGTGTGCCAACCATGGCTTTCTTGTCAAAGCCATCTTCTCCCATCAAGGCGAAGATGGGGAGAAGCAATGCGATAAAAAATGCATATTTTATCCCCTTGGATTCATCCCCGTCCTCTCCTAGAACGCCAGATTTGGTACGTTTTCACGTATTGAATCGTGACTCCTCACGGAGCTTCAGAGTCCATGGACAAGTCAGCAAGGAGGAACTCAATCATCTTCTGAACATCCTAGGGCTTTCAAAGGGGCTAGATGGCTTGGGAGGCTGGAAAACTGCGCTCTAGATCACTGGAGCGGTTTACCGGAGTACATCATGCTCGGTCTAGGTAGGTTGAGGAGTAGCATCAGGTAGGGTTTTCTGGTCGGACATTTGGCACAGAGAGAGAAAGCTCGCTTGGCCCTCAATTGCGACCAATTGGCCTTGTCGTCCAGTCCAGCTCCTCATTATGAGATGATTCTTTCTCATCGGATGCAAGCTCCTCTGATACCATGTTGAATAGTGTGCGAGGAAGATGAGGAACAGAGGAAGAGAGAGGAGAAGAGAGACACGAGACACTAAAAGTGAAACCCCAGAAGTGTGTCAACTGAGCACACATGATAGGAATATATAGAGGGGACTTGGGGCGCTATATATAGACAGACTATATATAGCTAACACTGAAGACAGTAATAAATGTCATTTTTAGCTTGTCTTGCGAGGCAATCGCCATTTTGGTTATACCTTGCAAAGTAGTCCATAAACGAAAGATTTCCCTACTCGCTAGTTGATCCAAAATTTGATCAATAAATGGCAACATGTAGTAATTTTTAATATTTTACTTATTCAACTCTCTAAAATCTACGCAAAGCCGGATCTGATTATTGTTCTTGTTCCTGATCACAACTTGTGAGCACCATTCAGTATGATGAACAGGGAAGGTCAAACCCGCTTTCCGCAACTTCTGTAGTTCCTCGAACAACCCGTCCCTGAATTCAAAAGGCATGCGCCTTACTTTCTAATGCACAGGGCGGATACCTTCCTTTACAAGGATAGTATGCACAGCTAGACTAGGAGGAATACCCCTAAGTTTGTCATAGCTCCAAGAAAAGATGTCACGAAACTCCTAAATCACGGACACATAGTCCTCTCTCTCTTCTGAATTGAGCATAGAACACAATTTAATTGGCCACGAAACATAAGGCATACCGAGGTCCAACTCAATAACATCTGTGTCTCTTATTCGATCTTGAGGCTCTATCGGCTCATTCAAGGTTATCTGATAAATATCCTCTGTAGTGGACCCTTCCTTAGATCGCTCGATGACATCTCACTATTAAATGGATTATCTAGTGTTTCTAGCTCAGCGGGGGATAAAGGAGCTCTCTCACTTTGAGGATACTCGGGGTAAGCATCCACTATTACACGATGGGCACCTCAACCTAGAATCACTCTACTAGCGGGTATATCGACTTAACAATCTGTTTGTAAAATCGAGGGCTTTCCTAGCAAACTCGATAGCTAGGATGTCCTCCAAGCCTTATCACCATAAAGTCTAGATAGCACTCCACGCTTGCAACAATAACGTGGACTTAAGTGATGCAACCTTCCGGTTGTCTTAGTCTATCATCCACCATCCTAAGGAGTATGGAGCCATCTTTTTGAATTTCGAGAGTTAGCCACTCCATCAAGTCTGAACTTATGATATTGACAGAGGATCTAGTGTCCATGATAGCATGCTCCACTAATATTCCATCCACATATGCTGGAACCCTAGGGCAATGCTCACGATCGAACCAATCTTCTCCCACTCTAGTTATGCCCAAAGGTTCTACTATATACCCAATACACATGATTTTCTTGAATTCCTTGCGTACTCCTGGAGAAAGTTTAATCAATTGCAGGAGATTCACATGCGACTCGACTTTGAAAAGAGAACTTGCTAGGTCAAAGTCATGGTAGTTAGCCAAAGTTATCTTCTCGTGCCAAACCATTCTTTCCTTTGGTCATTGGACTACTAGCTTTAGTGCCTCTCTTTTTACTTTTTTCTTCTTTCTTGGCACCTCTCTATCCTTTTCGAGATCCACTTTACTGTCAACATGCCTTAGAGATCCACCTTCCATATCCGGATTCAAGACTCGCTTTTCCCTAGCATCTTGCTTAGGGTTTCCCTTGACAGGTTTTCACCTAAGGTGAATTCAATTTTGCTTTCTAGAATTCGTTCTTCTAGGATTCGTTTAAAATCAGTTGTAGATTCTATTTGAGACTGCAATTTGTAGCATGGCTGCTTGCCTTTCTTCTTTCCTTTGGTCTTGTTTGTTTGTGGCGCATCTTCCATCTCTTGATCTGGGGTTATATTTTCAGCAAGCTTTGGTTGTTCAGACGTTCTTCTAGTTATCCGTTTTGGAGGGCCAGAAGAGAAAGACCCTGGTTCATCTTCTCTTCTTTTCTTTTCTTCAATCAAGACTTCTTTATGATTAACGTGAGTCAAATGTTCAAAGGTGGAAAAAGAATCTACGAGTTCTCTCCAACCAGTTATTCCTCGAATGCACCGGCTCGCATTAGCCAAATCTTCTTTGGTTGCTTTACCACATTCCATTTGATCTAGTGCCTGCATCCATACTTTAGATTGCACATTAACTTTACATGATTTCAAACTTGATTTAGTTTGAAATCATGTCAAGATAATGTCCAATCTAAAGTATCTTCCATCTCTTGATCTGGGGTTATATTTTTAGCAAGCTTTGGTTGTTCAGGCGTTCTTCTAGTTACCCATTTTGGAGGGCCAGAAAAGGAAGGCTCTCATTCATCTTGTCTTTTCTTCAATCAAGAATTCTTTATGATTAACGTTAGCCGAATGTGCAAAGGTAGAAAAAGAATCTACTGGTTCTTTCCAACCAGTTATTCCTCGCATGCACTGGCTGGTGTTAGCCAAATCTTCTTTGGTTGCTTTACCACATTCCATTTGATCTAGTGCCTACATCTATAATTTAGATTTCACATTAGATTTACATGCTTTCAAACTTGATTTAGTTGGCATAATTTGCAACCCATATGTAGCTGCATCAATTGCTGCATCGGAGAAAAAGAAACACCATGTATTGCACTCTTAGACCATGGCTTGGAGATAAACGTCATGGTGAGGAGTCTCTATGAAAGTGGCGAATGGCCCATAGATGTTGATCCAAGATGGCAAATGAGAGGTGCCAACAACTCTTCTAGAGAGTTATATGCTACATGTCCTAATGTGCAAATAACTATTGGAGACAAAAGATAATTTTTGCTTTTTTATTCAAGACTCTTGTCGTTAGCCTATCATTCTTGGGAAACCTTATATTTCTGAAGCCCGCTTGGAAACAAAAGCTCTCAATGATGTTTCCTCCTATGCTTGAATCGAAAGCAAGGATAATGAATAAGCTGCCCAATTTCTTACTGTGTGTTAACCATCATTGAAATAGACATCGATTGTGTGATTATCTTGTGCCTTCTAATGCTTGAGAATTCAAGGGTTTTTGGGCTACACTAATAAAAAAGGAGGCTATGGTAGTGCGTCATATAAAATTATTGAACCTTCTTATGCTACAAAAACTGTGTCTCTAGCAAATCTATGTGTATGTACAACCAATAGTATGGGTTGTTATAAGTCTCTTCTAGCCATGACTAAAGTTAAAAAAATATCCTTATGCCATGTAAAAAGGAAGCTAAAAACTTATGACATGATGGCTGAAAATAAAGAAAATTTGGGTTTTTTTTTGGAGTGATTGGTACTAACACATTGACTGAAATATATGCATCTACTCATACAAAAAATTAGGTTGAGAATGAGTCCATAGAAGTAAGTACATTGGATTTTTATCAAAACAATTCAAGAATTTGTTGAGTAGGAAGACATTGGTTTACTCAACAAGGTTGAAGCACAAGCGGAGAAAAAATGCAAGATGGTGGATAAGAAAGTCAAGCCTGTGGCAGTCCCATTGCCTCTTGAAAGTCAAGGGTTGACTGATAGGGCAGTAAATCAATCAAGTCTTCGTGATCCTTTCAACATTGGTCACAAGTTCACATCTAGAAGTATAAAAGAGCTCAAAATAGCTGAAAATTCTTTCCTTTTGCCGGTTGAAAAACACTCTTTTATGGAAATGCTAATGAAACATGGAAAATATTTTGCATTTGAGCCAAGTGAAATAGGTTGTGTGGATCTAAATATGGTGGCTCCTATGATCATTTTTACAGTTCCACATGTACCTTGGAACCTCAAACATATTCATGTTTCAAGGGCACATTGGCCCAAATTACTGGAACTTCTACATGAAAAGATTAGAATGAAGATTTTGGAACCTTCTTAAGCACCTTACTCAAACCGATAGATTATTGTACCTAAGAAAAATGGATCTTTAGGATTCATTCAAGATCTACAGCCTCTCAATCATGTCACAATCTAAAATGTTAGTTTGGGTCCAATTGTTCATGAGTTTGTTCACGCTTTTGTAAGTAGAGAAATTTATTCTATGGGTGAACTATATTTAGGAAATGACCAATTTCAGCTTTCGTTAGAAAGTCCAAACATTACCACAATGAAGACATCTCTTAGGTTGGTCCACATGTGCACTTTACCACACTGTGCAACAAACTCTGTAGCCCATATGATGAATGCAATTCACAAAGTCTTAAGGAACTTTATTCCACATCTTACTCTTCCATTTCTTGATTATATACCTATCAAGGGATGTGAAGTCAATTAAAATAATGAGGAGCTTGAGAAAGATTGTTGTAGGACATTTGTAGTTAACCATATTCACGATTGTGATAGGATTGTAACCCATATATAGTCAATTCATGGTTATTGATATTGTAACCATGCCTACAGAAATATGGAATATGTGATATTTTGTGCTTGCAAGAGAGGATCTAACTAATCAAGTTGAGGGAAAGTCCTTAACAAGCAAATCCACTTAAGCTATTTGTTGTTTTTTTCTTGAAGAAGTGTTTTGTAGATATGGTTGTGTGGGTAAAGACTGTAGATAGAGGAGAGTTGTCTACTGATGAGGCACACAACTTCTTTGCTCAATTGGGTATTAAGTTGGCTTTAACATCAGTCTATAACCCTGAAGGCAATGGGAAAAGTGAGAGAGGGCACCAGCCTATTCTCAAAGCTCTAGCAAAGTATTCTAGAGGAAAGATCAAAGAATGGCCTAAAATGCTACCTTTTGCATTATGGGCTGATCAGACTACTCACAGTACAGTGACTAGCTATATGCCAGCTGAACTTATGTATGGGTAACAACCAATTATGCCAATTGAAGAATCTTTTCTCACATGGAGTCTCCTACCTTGGGAAAAAGGCATTAGTAGAGAAGAGTTGATGACTTAACACATATGTAAGCTACAAAGAAGGCTTGAAGATGTTCAAGTAGATATTGAGAAGCTAAAGACAACAAGACTAAATAAGAGAATAAAATTTGATAAGCAACATCGACTTCAGCCAAGCACAATTCAAGAAAATGATTGGGTGCTTGTCTATGAGACAGTAGCCTAGACAATCAATACATTACTTCTAGGAAAATGGTAAAGCGTTGGTTTTTAGCCCATATGTGGTAAAGGTCATTCATGACAATGCCACATATTCATTGGCTGAATTAGATGGAACAAGCATGAAGATACCCAAAGCTAGAAAAATAATCAAGCTCTTCAAACGAAGAGAAAGTTCAATATATGAGCTAGAAAACTTGAATATAATTCAAGAGCATGAAGACATAGAGGAAGAAGAAGAGGCAGAAGATAAAGACATTGACATGGCAGAAGATACTTCTTCTAACACTACAAATTCGTAAGACTTTGGCATATGCGAGAGGACGTGTAGGTTAGGAGAGGATGGATGTCGTGTCACTACACGCACACCATGTAAAAAAATCTAGAGTGTGGCTTCCTTTTAGATTTAGAGGACCAATGCCACCTTAGGCATTAGTGTTAATGTCCATGGTTCAAAATTCTAGATTTTTTTGGACAAGTTTTAGTCAATTGTTATATTCTAGATATTATCTCTTGTAAAGATCCATAAAACTATAGACAACTTCTAGATTAGGGTGACATGTAAAAGAAAGCATATAGCTTTCAGCCAATTTGAGAGAATTTTATGTAAAAAGAGAGATTGACGAAATCATGCGACGTGCAATCGTTGTTTTCAGGTAGTGAACAACAATCTGAAGTGGAAGATGAAGAAGGAGTGATCTAGCTGAGGTTTGGCCAGGTGTCATGGTATTTAACCCCCCTTTCGGAGCTAATGGAGGCATCATATTAGCAATCTAATCAGCATAGAGGAAGGTATTATTTTGTACACATTTTTGTCTATTAGAATTAATTTTATTATAATGTACTGAGAGGCTTCCTCTCTGTTAGTATTCTTCCATATTTTTTGATTATTTTTGGGAGTATTCTTCTACATATTCAATCTCTTCGAACCCCTTCTTCTCCATCTACTCCTCTCCCTAAATCTACCTTCACCCTGTTGTCTCTTATCTTCAAGAACTTGACTTGAAACCTTCAACCCTTCTCTTATCTCTACCATCTCTAGGGTAAAAGCTCTTGATCCCCCATACGTTCTTCTCTTGCCAAACCCATGTAGAGACCTTCAACCCTATGCGCTGTGACAGTGGGCTCACCAAATCCACCTCTTTGTACCACCCCTTGGAAAAACCACTCCCTCCGTATGGGCCTAGTCTAGAGTGTTAACCCCGTCTATTGGAAATTGAAGTATTAGAGCATCCTGAAGTGGATCTCATGAAACGGCGCGATGGTGTTTGAGACTCCCATATCTTTAAATCGCACCATTTGATTTGGATACATACTTTTTCAATATCTCCTACAACTCCTCCGCTCATCCCTCAACTCATCCTGCTCTCCAAGTATGGTCAAAGATAACCTACACAGATAGAAAATGATGTGAGCATAATCAATATAAAGATTTAAGTAAAGTATGGTAATATCTCTTTAAAAAATATGTTAATTAAAGTGCATATTTCAAAGTACCCTTAAAAGTGATTCATCAACAAATTGAAGAGGCAGATGTAGCAAGTATGACCTAGCCTATGGTGCCATGTCAATCTCCTTGCACAACTCTGCATACAATGAAAGGTCCATAGATAGGTCACCACAGAAGGAGGAGTCCACTTTGTTCTAAAAGAATCCTCGGCCTCTTGTCTTTCCATCATCGTTACCTGTGTCTGCCTCTTCGACAAGCTCCAAGCCCTCTTCAACCTCCACCCTCTACAATATTGACCCCTCCATTTGCATTCTCTCCTCATCTATGCCAGAAACAATGCTTTCATCATACTACCCTCTCACACTCCAAGGAGCTGATGGCACAACATAACACCATCGAGGTTGTCGGGGGTTTGGATAGAAAATTACTTGTTCAAAATCATATATAAGAGTAAATTACCATTTGTGACTCTTCTATGTCATGAAAAGAAACAAAAAAACAAGTCATGTACCTATGCACAATGGGCCGACAAGACAAATGTGTTGCGTAGATCCATCCATATTTTCTCAAAATCTATTTTAAAAAATCCAAAATGGACCTCACCCAACCGTTTTTCTAGCTCCTTTGAATACCATTTTGAACCACTGTATATTGAATATGATTATAGAGAAGCTACAGTAATCCAGTGAGATAACACTTTGCAAGTTTTCAACATACTCCATGTCATCTATAATGGTGTCTGAATCCGTGGCCCGCCGTCAACTCTCTTGCTCAAACTTTGCCATGACACCACAATTCATTGTGTAATGCATTTTGTTGATGTGCTCAACATGAAAATTTCACTCGCGTGACCACAATGCATTGTAGATTTTTTATTGTATATTGAAATAGTTAGATTAGTTATCATATATAGAACCTAGATACAATAGCTTATAAAACACGTAGTCACCTTTCGACTACATCCCCTCAAGAATTCTTACTCCTCATTAGTAGAGATCTCTACCCCTTCGCAAGAAGAACAATCAAAGCTCCATCTAACCATTGTATAGACATAAACCACAGTATCTCCTCCATGACCTCAAGATTTAAAATGGTCGATGGTGCATACTACGGTGCGTATTGTGTCAAAATTTGATAGCACTTCTTCTCGATCTTTCCTGGCCTGCTTATACCTATCGAGTGACTTCTCTATGAATGCATGATACAACATACAAAAATGATTCACTTTCTCCTCCATTGCAATAATCCATCATTTTTTTTCCAATTTCAAACCTCCACATCTCCAGTCGGTCTATCATTGTCCTTCAATGACCACATCATATTGTTGTCTAAATCCACTGTTGGAAACCACTGTGAAATATGCACTAATGCCTATGACACGAGCCAACCTTCAGTCGTGCTACCTTCTCGCCAAGCTCGTTGTTGCACAAAGCCTTGCAGGGTTTTCTTGACATGCTCCAACAAGAACATCCATTGTGTATGGCTGGGTCCCACAATCTCCACTTCATCTACAAGATACACCAGGAGGTGAGTTTGTATCAATGGCATGCTGGTGGATAGGTACTTCTCAAAGAGATAGATCCTCTCAACTACTCCCCACCTTACGAATTCATTAGAGAACGTCTTGATCTCCTTTTGTAAGATCCATTGCACCAAATTCAACAACTTGTAAATCACCTCCTATATTTCTAGAGAGAGGAATCTCACGATTGTGATCAATAGTACAAATTTTCACAAATGAAGAAGCATTACAAACACCCACTAGACATTAAATAGCAAAATATACAAGCACAATGAACATGGACTAGACACTAAATAGCAAAATACGCAGGCTACTTACAAGAGGCATGTCACGATCACAATCAATTGTCTTTGGAGAAAGTGCATCTAAGTGAGCATATCATAGCCATCAGGGTGCAGATAGACCTGATAATTTACTTGTGGCCAAAGCGCCTCCACCTTGCCTACCTCTAAATCTATTCGTTGCCCCTACACTTTCTCTCTTTCCTATGATGTGAATGTGGTCCCATAATAAGCTATCCACATTCTTGAAAATATACATGGGATCCCACAAGTGGTTGATTTGTAAGTTTTTCCAATACGGCAACTCGTAGAAAATTGAGAACTGCAACATTGCATTTGGATGTGACTACATGTGGACCATTTTCAGCTAGTACTAGCTTTGGGCATTCATTTGTGATGTCTTTGCTCTCCTTGGGTATGTTATTCCAATGGTCCAAGACATTGTGTTAGAAAAATTGTTGGCATAACTCTCTATAGCTAAATATTCTAATATTTTCTTCATTCCACCATTACCAAAATTTGGCTCGAGTGGAAGACCAGTTTCAGCTGCATGAATTTTTTCGTATTTCCAAAAGACAAGATTTTGTGCTTCAGCCTCACAAAAGGCAGAACACTCCCTCTTATCATATTGTTGGCTGTTGCACCAAATACAACAACTCATAAAGCCTTCTCTCATGTGTCTTTGAGTTGATGATTGTCCTCGTTCTTCAACTTTGACATTTGGCTTCTCCAGCTTGAAACTAATTTTTGTAAGATTCAGATGAAGGTTACACATGTTTTTAATGAGCTCATCCATTACATCATTTTTAGAAGGAACAGAAGAAGAAAGAGTTGATTGATTAGTCAAAGGAATAGGGGATTTTGAAGGTGGAACAAGCTCCATCAATGGATTTGTTGAAGTTGAAGTAGAGCCCAATGCATCCGCTCTCTTCGAGCAATCATGTTAATTGCATCAGTAACATCTGTCCATGCAGTCTTGACTCCTGATTTGGAGGTAGCATCTTCTAGTTGATCAACAAGCTTTTTTTGCAGAATGGGATTTGTAGCCTTAAGGAATAATTCAATCTTCTGACCTTCCATAGTTTGTTGGTCTTCAACATCAAGTTGTCCAAATTTACTTTCAAACTCATGGTATAGAGTTGTTGTAGCTAAATCTTTGTTGGGTTTTGCAACCCATTCATTGAAACTTTTCTTCATCATAAGGCCAAAGTCTTCTAAGAATAATTCTTTGCGTAGAGTTTTTTTAAAGGTAGAACAATCCACATCTTGCTAAAGAAGACCATGGATTCTCTCTTGAAGACCATGCTTGACTAGTCTGGCAAAATAGCCACTCTATGCATGTTGTGGTACACCAAGGAATATGATTTTTTTCAATATACAAGTGAATAATAACAGAGACATTTTGACCATTGAATTGTTTTAATTCTCGCCCAACTTCCTCTAGGGCCTTGATAGCTGTGGAATCAATCATCTCTTCATCTTGCCTTTGTTGTTGTTGTGATAACATTTGGATTTGTTGTTGCTGAGTTTGCTGCAGTATGCACACCAATTGTTTTAGAGTATCTCCTAAAGAGTCCCCCATCATGGAGTTCACTTACACCGACCTTCACGTCGAGTTCACCAATGTCACAGCGTGTAGGGTTCAAGGTCACAATAGGGATTTGGCAAGAGAAGAATATATGGGGGTTCAAGAACTTTTACTCTGAAGATGGTAGAGATAAGAGAAGGGTTGAAGGTTTCAAGTCAAGTTCTTTAAGATAAGAGACTGCAGGGTGAAGGTAGATTTAGGGAGAGGAGTAGACAAAAGAGAAGGGGTTCGAAGAGATTGAAGATGTAGAATAATACTCCCAAAAAGAATTAGAAAATATAGAAGAATACTAACATAGATGAAGCCTCTCAATTCCTTTTAGCATAATGAGAAAATACAACTCTAATAGACAAAAATGTGTACAAAATAATAAATTTCTCTATGCTGCTTAGATTGCCAATCTCATGCCTTCATTAGCTCCAGAAGGGGAGTTAAATACTAGGATACTTGGCCAAAATTTAGCCAAATCACTCCTTCTTCATCTTCTAGTTCGTAGCGTTGTTCACTGCATGAAAATAGTGATCATGCATCGCGCGATTTTGTGAATCTCTCTTTTTACATAAAATCCTCTCAAATTGGCTAAAAGCTACATGCTTTCTTTTACATGTCATCCTAATCTAGAAGCTTTCTATAGTTTTATGGATTTTTACAAAAAATAATATCTAGAATATCAAAAATTGACTAGAAACTTGTCCAAAAAAATCTAATATTTTAAACCATGGACACTAACACTAATGCCTAAAGTGGCATTGGCTCTCTAAATCGAAAAGAAAGCCAAACTCTAGATTTTTTTTACACGGTGTATGCATAGCAACACGACACTGCGATTGGCTCCAAATAGGGGTGCTACTCCTTGCTTTCATATAGGTTCCAGAGAGGGTGGCATAGGTGGGTATTGTGGAGGCACCAATGTAGTGCCTTTGTCTCATTATTCTGGTGGATACTTTTCACCTCCAAGATTTGTCACACCTGTGGGGAAATCTACTCCAGTGACTCCAAGTTTTGGTCAATCTTATTTAGGTGCTACTTCAAGAGGTATACCCTCATGGATACACCAAATATATAGAGGTCTCTTGGTTATGCCCAAGAGCGTGGTCATGGATGGGAGTGGGCATACCTTAGACATACCCCAGAGGGGTATGGATATCTCGTAGATGACAGAGCAAGTGTTGTGATCATGAATGATGAGGGGAGGAGGGTGATGTATCACATGAGAGAGTCATGCCAACACATTTTTAGGTACAATTTCTTGGACCATTGGAAGAATATACCTACGAAGCTGGCATCCTTGCACGAGGAGTTTCTGATATCTACTACAGTAGAGAGTTTTTGCACTGGGTGGTTGATAGAGTGTATGCATACATACATATCACTTAGATGATTGGGACGCACGTAACACACTCAAGAGTGGCATCTCAAAGCCTGAGTAGTTAAATGCATAAGATTGGTATAGGCTCAGGGAGGAGGCTACAGATTCTCCAAGAGACATTGGTGATAACAGCAAGGGGAGGCAAGGAGGATACGATGGGAGACAAGGGTCATGCATCAACTAGGGAGTGGTAGCCAGAGGACTTATCTAGAATCAACTAGGGAGTGGCAGCTAGAGGACTTATCTAGAGGAGGATACGATTGGAGGCAAGGGTCATGCATCAACTAGGGAGTGGTAGCCAGAGGACTTATCTAGAGGAGGATACGATTGGAGGCAAGGGTCATGCATCAACTAGGGAGTGGCAGCCAGAGGACTTATCTAGAGGACTTTATAAGTTTTTCTTTTGTTCTTCTCGTTTTCTTATTTGCAATATCACTTTTACTAACAATCATGTTTCTAACAATTGTAATTTTTTTAAAGCACTCCATCACAAACCATGATCCCACCAACTTGGAGACTGGATATATAGAGAGACATGGTCTCACTGCACTCATCGATAAATTATATGCATGCAACAGCCTAGTAAGTCAATCATATTTCTTGTTCGTAGTCATTATTTTTAAAAAAAGCATTATATATGGTGAACTAATGTATAGTTGTTCATTTTTATAGAGTCTGTTGGATGCTCCTTTGCATTGGGAAGAGCATTCTAATGGTGAGGATATGTAGCTCGTGCTTGGATTGGTAGAGTACATACCCTTTTTTTTTTGGTCCTATGATCTGTGTAGGCATCTTCCATGTACTATTCCTTAAATGTGCTTATCATCCTTTGTATAAAATCCTATCTTGCGATAATTATACACATAATTTCATGTTTGTTTTGGCTCTCCTCTCTCCCATGGTTCCATGTAATGTCATGAATTTTCATCAGTGGTATTGTTTTTATTCTATGAATTATCAATCTTGTGGGTTCAAGTAGATTTTGAGGATCATCTTGATGACCATTGCATACCTAATATGTAATTTATTTGTAAAATATTATACACCACATGGTGCTAGTTGTTGTGCCACAAATTTTTTTTCTCTTTAACTCTCGCTATTAGCGTCACTAAATTCTCTACACGTATCCCTATTGCTGTAACTATCCACATCGCAAAGCATCAAATATAGTGATGGTTTCTACAAGGATTTTAAAGAGATGTTTATATCGATGCTTTTAGCAATGATGGGGGTAATTTTCTAAATGACCATTTTCATCACTTTGAACATCCGTGTGAGGCTTGTATCCTTGTAGTGAGATTAAGTGGCCTATAATTTCATAAGATTGGCAGACTCTTATCCAAGATTATCAAAATTAGTTGCATTTTCCATGGATCCATCATCAATCTACAGATCCTTGAACTAGATTAGCTGTCATTTTTCTTGGTACATAATGTACATGCATTGATACTCTCATAATGATCAGAAGTAGGTCCTAATGTTGTCCTTAAATGCCAATGTGGATATTAATCCCCATCAATTATATATCTTGTATTTTCATGATCTTTTTCTTCTAAGCATATATATTATCCTTGTGGAGCTGATGTGCTATTTGCAATTCTTTCAAAATCCTCTCAAGATATTTGTAGATAAATCTCTTTCTCTAGATAGGTTCCAAAATCATCAAGCGTTTAAAAGGTAACATCTTCATTGATTATATTTTTATGTATATAATTGATGGATTGAGCTTTAATGGAATCTCTCTCTTTCGTTCTTCCTTATTAGGGTATCGTTCAGATTTCTCTATGCTATGTGTTAGTGTGTGGATGTGTTTGATTTGTGTTTATTTGGAGCTATGGTTCGAGAGGGTGAAAATGATTTTAAGATGTTGATTTATGGATTGGATTAAAGTTTAAGAGACTTATGAAGAAATGGAAGAACTTATATCCTTTACCAATTTGTTTAGGTTATATTTTGAAAACTAAGAATTGATTTATGCTTTAAGGTGTTTTCCTTTGATCAATATGTTTACTAGATCTAGGTTATTTTAGAGATTGATGGTGTCAAGGTTTCTTTGTAGATGCTAATTGATTGAATTTTGAGAAGGGAGTGTTGCGCTAGTTTTTGGGCTTATTATTCTTCTTTGTTTCAAGTTTGCAACAAGGACATTCCTTGATTAAGTGTGGGGATTAATCTCCCAATTCCCGATTTCTGAATACTAAAAAGGTGGCACCTAGATAACATGCCCATAAGTTTCTCAAAACCATATGATATGACCTATCATTGGAAAGCGCTTGAAAAATGGAATCTATTGGGCTATAGAGCGCTCAATTTGGAGTTATAGTGTTCAAGCTATGACAAATCCAACGATTTGACCATGTGTCCCAAACTTATGAAAAATTCCCATATTCCCCAATATGGTGCTAAGGGTTGAATTAATTATTTTTTGGGTTGATTTTTGTTAGTTTGTGAGTTGAATGGTTGATTATAGGAGTTTACTAATTGATTTTGGATGTGTTGAAAGCTTTTTGAAGTGTGTTTGGATGGTTTGAGTATGTTTGAGAAACTCATGATGGTGTTGGGTTGAGATATGATGTTCTGATAGGTTCTATAATATGTTTGTTTGGTTCTAATCAGGTTTGTTTTACCTTTGGTTTAACATGTTTTCTTTCTTCTTGTGAGGTTAGGATATTTATTTAGTCCTTTAAGGAGTGTTTAAGAGTGTGTTGGATGTTTTTAGATGGTTTGAGGTGTTTAGTTTTTATGCCTTCTATTGATGTCAAGAAGTTCTTTTTCATATTGAGCAATCTTTTGTAGTGTTTTATAGAGCATTTATCTCTATTCTATAAGCCTCTTTTTGCTTCTATATTTGTTCTAATGGATGGATGATTAGCTTGGGAAATGTTTTACAATCTTGGAAGACAAAGAGTACAAGCTCGAAATAGTTGGAAGAAGTAGCTAAAGAAGACTTGAACTGAATACTGAAGTGACAGTATTGAGCTCTTAAGGGACATTGTAGTGGCTCTACTGACTCTTCATATTAGACATATCTCTTTGGCTTGGTATCCACAACCAAGAGAGGATTATTGAGAGTAATTATTGATTATTCTAATTTACTATTGAGAGAGAGCATATGTGAGAGAGATAGAGTATGAGAGATAATCAACTTTTATAAAGAAACATTGCATCTACTTTGAGAGAAAGACTATAAAGACTATAAAGATGATAAAAGATGAATACTATGTTATGAATTTCATTCAAAGCTAATCTTTTTTTGTGTCATTATGGTTATTTGATGGATTTTATAAAGAATATGAAGAATACGTTGAAGATCTATGGTGATAAATCTGTGAGAATTGCTATGCTCTATGACGTTATGTGAAGATTGGTGTTGTTTTTCTTCTTGTGGTTGATTAAAATATAAAGAATATACTTGGTGTGATAATATTGAATTTCTTGTAGTAGTTTCCCAATTTTTCTTTGTGTTCCTCTTGGGACTCTAGTTTGGCTCATTGGAATGTTGAAATGGTATTGAGGTTGTTTCAGATTTGTTTGAGAATTAATTACTTATTGAATCAAAAACTCATCTTCTGAGCATGCATCCAAGAATGTCACATAGCATAGACCATCTATATTTTTTTAGACTACAAGATTGGTGTTAGTTGGGAAGGTGCATCATCATCATCCTTTCTCAAGAAGGGTATCTTAGGGTCACAAGAGCCACTGCTAAAGGAAGACTTATTTTTCTTAATTCACTTCTTATAAATCTTCTACATATGATGAGATTCATTTACTAGTTTAAAAAGGGAAACACTCTCTTTTCAAATGGTTGGTTCTCTTTTCTTGACACACGTTACTATGATAACTTCTAGTTCTATCAGGTTAAAGACAAGTTCTTGGGTCTTCTATTAGTTATTAGTCATGCTGGCCTTTACATCGGCTAGACTAGGATAATCTTTTTCGGTGTGGCCTTTTGCTTTGCATGGACTTCATAAGGACTTGTAGTCCATTGACTTTTTAGGGTTTAGATATTTTTGGGAAGATGTGACTCTTCTCTTTGCATATATAGCATTCTACTTCTAATCTATATCCATAACTAGACTATCTTTCTTTGTAACTTTGGGTAGGGAATCTCCTTGGACCAAAATTAGGACCAAAGTCTCTAGGTTTTGGGCCAATAACTTGCATTGTCATCTTGGGTTCTAGCAAATTTAACCTTGCTTCCTCATCTTTCATGCATCTCCTTCAGAGAGCAGATATCCTCTGTGTATTTCTTTCTTAAACAATACAAATAGAAGGCTCCAAGGATACTTCTCCTACCTAATGGCACTATCTACACTATGTGTTCAATCGCATCACATCTCTTCTGCCTCCTTAGTACCAGAGATGCTAGTGGTATTCTTTTTTGGTGTTTGTATCTATTCTGTAATCACATCCATGAGCTCTTTTTTATGCTTAGAACTAAATTGAAAAAATAGTCCTTCAAGTGTTCTCCTGCTGGAGTACTCATAGTAGGGTTTTGGAAAGTCTCTATAATCACTGCATAAACTAGTTTGGGTTGTTATAGAGGGTCCATTGTTATGACTTTGATTTAGAGCCTCTATTGAGAGTGTTGGTTGCTCCTTCAAGTTAGTAGGATTCCCCTACTATTTTCGAGTTGTGATTGGGGGAATGGTTTGAGGCCACTATTATCATGATTGAACAATCATTTGAGGCAAGGATTACTTTACCACTTCCTTTATCATGGGAGGTACATCCACCTCTTATATCTCCTAGGCCTCTAGTCCTGCTTCTCTAATTATCTTTGTATCATTCTATAGCAATGGATTGCTATGTATTGTACTATCATATGACTCTATTATTGGGAGCTTGAACTTCCTAGCTTTGGGGTAGCAAAAATGCTCTCTTTTGGAATGGATGGTTCTCTTTTCTTAGCAAGTGTTACTACAGAAACTTCTAGTTCTACCAAGTTAAAGATCAGTTTTTGGGTCTTCTCTTGTTTATTAGTGATATTGGCCTTTACGAGGGCTAGACTAGGACAATCTTTGGTAGTGTGGCCTTCACCTTTGAATGGAGTGCATAAGGACTTGCAGTCCATTGGCCTTCTAGCGTTTCGATAGTTTGGGGATATGTGACTCTTCTCTCCACATTTTTAGCATTGCACTTGTAATATCCATCCACAACTATACATTATTTCTCTATAACTTTAGATAGGAAACCTCCTTGGACCAAAACTAGGACCAAACTCTCTAGACTTTGAAATAATAACTTGGGTTATCATCCTGGATTCTAGTAGATTGAACCTTTCTTCCGCATCTTTCTTCCTTCTTTCATGCATCTCTTTCAAAGAGAAAATTTCCTCTATGTTGGTGTACTTCCATTAATAGTACAAACAGAAGGCTCCAGGGATACTTATCTTACCTAATGGCACTTTCTCCACTATGTGTCCAATCGCATCAAATCTCTTCTACCTCCTACAGTATTGGATATGCTAGTAGTATTTGCTTTGAGTGTCTCCAACTATTTTGTAATCACATCCATGACCTCTTTCTTAATGCTTACAAATAAATTGAAAAAATACATCTTCAAATTTTCTCCTCCTGGAGTGTTCACAATAGGATTTTGGCAAGTCTCTATAATCACTACATAGACTAGCTGGGTTGGTCTAGACATTCCTTTGTTATGATTTTGATTCATAGATCTTATTGAGGCCATTGGTTTCTTGTTCTATTTGGTAGGATCTCCTTGTTATTATTGAGTTGGGGGAATGGCCTGAGAGCACTATTGTTGTGGTTGAACAATCATTTGAGACACTATTGTCTATGTCCACTATGGATTTGGTGCACTATACTACTGTAGCATTTTTTGCATCTCTCGGTAGGGATAAGAAACAATCCTTGAGACTATATTTTGTGAATATGCCATTCCTAGCATAAGAGAATGTAGGATTCCTCCTCTTGAGATCATCATAGCCTTGTTACAACTTCATTATATAGCCTTGTATCTTTCACTATAGCTTGCAGGTTAACTAGTCTTCTCCACTTCACAAACTTACAAACTTTTGGTTGTAGGACTTTTGGAAAAACTCCCCTCTGGATGCCTTCACCCAAGTTATGGTTGGCCAATCTATTTATGATGGATTCCATTCTAGAGACATATACTTTTACTAGTTCTTCAAAGGACTGAACTCCTCTCATATCCGCTCTTCAAAACCTTCATGCCAAAATTTAATGAGAAGGCCCATCTTCAAGTCATCCCATGTGTCAAAAGTTCCTTTTAATTGTCTCTTATGCCACTAAAACTTTGTTTCTTTGAAAGTGGCAAGGAATATTACCAACCAATGCTCTAAGGTTCTAGCACTATTAGCTACACATACTACCCTAAACTTAGTTATATAAAGATCAAGGTTCTCATTGTACTCTCTACATTGGGATTGCACTCGTTATACTACAATTATTATTTTAAATATGGATTTGACTTGGAAGGGGACCTTGGGTTTCCATTGGGACTTATGTAAAGACTATCACAAGGGTGTCAAAGGAGGCTTCTGTTCCTAGCTTGTTATTGGATTTAATTTTTATCTTCCATCTTTTCATTTATTCTATTGCTTGCCTTTTAATCACATTATTCATTAGGGAGTTGGCTCCATCTAGTTTGTTTATACTCAATACAAGGGAATTACAAGGGCCTCAAACTCTAGAGGACTCTCTAGCCAACATTCCTTCTACTTCCTTATTTTCAATGTCTTTGAATTTGACTTTTATTCCATTATAGAGGGCAATATATTTTCTATTTTTCTCTTAAATTTTGTGGAAGAAAATTGGCTATACTGATACAACTTTTTGAAGCTCTAAAATACATTGCGATCAGTTTGTCACATAGAGATGGCATCAAGATAGTGACATATCTTTGCCATTGAGGAATGTACTTCTTGTAGAAAGTGGCTTTAGCAATGAAGATCTCTAATTCTTCAATAGTAGTAGGGATTCTACAATCTTTCATTGCTTTTCTTCCTTTGTAATAGTAACATTGCTTCCATTTCTAGTCTCTATTATGGTGTTTATTGATGGTAATATTCCTGGAATACACATCAACAATATGGAGTCACTACAAGGATATAGGGGAATAGCGATGGCCAATTGTGATGCATATCAATAGCATCGTTATTTCATCACTATTTAAATTGTGAGGAGAGGGAGGGGGAGAGAATGAGAGAAAGAGGGAGAATGAGAGCTTTTCACTGATACTGTCGCCACTCACGAAGAAAAGGAGGAAGTGCGTGAAGGGCAAAGAGGGACCGTTCCAAAGAGGGGCTGAAGAATCAATCATTGGGCCTTTGCGGTGAGTACATTGCTCCCTCTTGGTTTGTTCTTGTTCTTTCTTCTTCTTTTTCTTTGTTTTTGTTGAGAATCAGGTGCATCGAGGGAGAAAGAGAGAGACAAGAATAATGGAAAAGGAAGAAAGAATGAGAGAGGGAATAAACATGAAACATAATAAAGAAAGAGAAAAAGAGAAAGAGGGAGGTAGAGAGAGAGGAGAATGAATGAGAAAAAACGAGGGGGTAGAAAGAAACAAAGAGAGGGTTTGTTCTTCTTCTTTTTGTTTAGTTTGTCTAGAATGATCTGCATTGAGGGAGAAAGAGAGGAAATGAGACAAGAAATGAGAGAGGGAAAAGAAAAAAGAAAAAGGAAGAGAGACTGAGAGAGGGAGAGAATAAATATGAAAGATAACAAAGAAGGAGAGAAAGAGAAAGAGAGAGGGGAAGAGAACAATGGGTTGAAAAAAAAGAGGAGGCGAAGAGAAACAAAGAGAGGGTTTTTCTTAAGAATGAGGTGCATTGAGGGAGAAAGATAGGAAATGAGAGAGGGAGAAGAAAAAAGGAAAAGGAAGAGAGAACGAGAGCGAGAGAATAAACATGAAAGATAACAAAGAAATGGGGAAGGAGAGAGGAGAATAAGTGAGAAAACTTAAGGGGGTGGAGAGAAAGAGAGAGAGGGAAGGAGAGAGGAGAATAAGTGAGAAAACTAAAGGGGGTGGAGAGAAAGAAAGAGAGAGGACACAAAGAACGAGAGAGAGAAAAAGAAAGATAGAAAATGAGAGAGGGAAAAGAAGAAAGGGAAAGAGGGAGAGGAAGAAAGGAAAAGGAAAAGAGAATGAGAGAGAGAGAGAGAATAAACATGAAGGATAACAAACAAATAGAAAAAGAGAGAGAGAGAGAGGGTGGGAGAGAGGAGAATGAGTGAGAAAACATAAGGGGGTGGAGAGAAATAAAGAAAGGGGCAACAAAGAAAGAGAGAGACGAAGAAAGATAGGAACTGAGAGAGGGAGAAGAAGAAAGGAAAAGGAAGAGACAACAAGAGAGAGAGAGAATAAACATGAAAAAAAACAAAGAAATGGGAAGAGAGAAAGAGAGAGAGAGGGAGGGAGAGAGGAGAATGAGTGAGAAAACATAAGGGAGTGGAGAGAAACAAAGAGAGGGGCAACGAAGAAAGAGAAAGGGGAGAGAACATAAAACGAAGAGCACAAAGAAATGTGCAAAGAAAGGGGAAGAAAACCAAGACTTTAGTTTACGTTAATTTTATTGAGTTACAAGAGAAGAAATCCCTTCTCAAACAAATTAAGAAAGAAAAAGACAATGAGAACAAAACCAAATTGTTTGTCGTAAGATAAACAAAATGAAAAACTATGAAGCTTGTGATGTTCAAGATCACGAGGCATATCTTAATCAATGTATCTCGTGTCCTTGCTCTCAATGCAAGCTCGCAATCAAATGAAAGCATCCCTTGTCTATAGAACATGTACAATGCTTCAACGAGTTTCAATCGGAGATCATTGATCAACAATCTCAAACTGTAATGTGTCCACCTATTCACTTGTAGGACACGTCTTAGTAGCCCATTGGGAAGAGAGTCTAGAAAACGTAGCCCGGTACTCCCACGGAATGTCACGGGGTTTGCGATCTAGGTCTTCCTGAGTTTGCCACGAAGCGGAAGCATTCCGGCAATTCCCACTTAGGACCGACCTGAATCAGGGTTGTCCTAGTGGTCAAATTCCTAGAGCGATAGCTAGTGTCGAACCCTAGGTGAACTACTTTACGCAAAAACGTCAGGGTCGAAGAGGATTCATGCTGCACTTGGTTCAAGGAGAATGGAAAACGAGAGGGATGCAAAGCTCGACCTCTCTGCCCATAAGGCATAGTCCCATTCCGTTCCCCTAAAACAACACAAATCAGGTTTTTAGCTTTCTAGATTCTAGGTCATCCTTCCTTGCTGTCAATTCTGTTGAGAAAAGATTTCGGCCAATAGGGACCACCAATCCGTACGATAGACCCATGGCCACATCCATCGCACTTTCCTCAGGGTTGCTTTAGTTGTTTATTTACCTACCACATTTAGTTTAACATGCAAAAATAGCTTCCTTAATTAGCCAATTATTCACCGGTTCCTTCACATAATTTAAGCATTGACATAGAAAAATAATGTCAAACAAGTTCCTTTTCAACAATTGATCTTATTTATCAATCTTTGGAATACATCATATAATCTAGCCCAAAGGCCAATCCATAATCCACCCGAAAGCAGTCCATAATCCGCTTGAAGGCTAATCCATAATCCACCTAAAGGCTTATGTAGAAATCCTTAGGGAATGACTAATCCAAGTTTCCGCCAGTAGATTAGTATGCGGGCCTCGAGATCTAATCCCGAATCACGTGGCCTCTTCTGCGAGGCCTGGAGGCAAGGGACTTACGGCCATAGCCCCCCTGGCACCCAAGTGTCCTCCTGCTCCAAGTAGCACCTATGGAGAGACCTCTCGTGGCGGGTTCGGTCCACATACCTAGTGCGGCTAACAATCCCCTCGAATAGGGTCAGGCAGATAGTCCGGGATAACTGATGCTACCTCTCCCTCCAGGCCTTCAACCTGAAGCATTAATTTTTTTTCCAGCTTTAGTTCATTGAGAAAAGAAGTACAAACAATGCTCCTAACTGTATAAACACAATCAATCCAGTGGTCGTTTGTTTAGCCAACTGCTAAGGTGTGAGTCCTCTCTCCGAATGCATCTAGCATTTGATCGGGGATCAGTTGCGACTTGGTAAGATCCCCAAGGGTTTTGTTGTTTGTCTACCCTTTTATCCTTTAACAAACACCTTAGGTCTCTCAAATTAAGACAATAAATCCTGGGCAACCTTGTCGCCCTAGCTTGATTGGTTAATTTCTTGCTAGGCAATTCATAGTTACCCTATCTTGGCAACTTAGCCTCATAGAAGAAGGTGATGTAGTAGGATGACTACTCATCCTCTTGCAAATTAACTTGTACTTAGATCCTACCAACCCTTGTTCTAAAGAGTGGCAAATCTATCTTGTGACTTAAATGCAAAGCCATGCAACATTGCAACTTGTTGTACGAGACAATTGTGGCACCTAACTTGTGGGATCATTTTTTCCATCAAACAACGTTCCTTGGTCAAGAAATACGTTTGGTCAAGATGTAGGGTTTAGGATGTCTTCTTGACCCACCCAACCCTAACCATACTAGGCCGACAACGTTTGGCCCTAGGGTTTCTAATCTCAATCAGAAGTCTAGTATTAGGCCAATTTACCCTAGGGTAAAAACCGTAGATCATTATTGTATGGGCGTCCAATTAACCCTAACATTGCATGAATGTGCGCAGGACCTTTGGGATTGGAAGTCTTGACTTGGCATCCCAAGTGCAATACTAGGCAGAATTTTTAGCGTACTAAACTCTACCTAGCGCATTGAGCTAATCATCGTTTGAGTTACACCATTGCAAGCGAATTACCTAATCGAACTAATTGTCTTGCGACAAGAAGTAATCTTCCCTTAACGATGCTAATACTTTTTTTCAAAAAGATGTAAATAATTGCAAAACATAACACTCCATGCAAATATGTGATTCATAGACTTTTCCTTCTATGCAGCTAAAAGATTTCAATGATCATTTCTTTTCCCTTGCGCTAAAACTATAATGATGCAACGGAACCAAGCTTTAATGATTGACAATTTGGGACTAACTCGTATTGAAGCCTACGTTGAGTTTCAACAAGAACTATACCTATAAACCTTTTGTCCAATGCGTTGAATTTATGACTTAATATGAAATGCATCTTTTTCTAAAACAACTTCGATAAAGAAGTTCATGCATGACGAATGTCATAAGACTATTATTGACTTAATCCATTCAGTGGCACTCAACCCGACTTAAAAATGCAAACATCCTTGCATGCAACAGGTAAGTTCATGGTATCCTTTTCATGCAATGCAATTCTTTGGACAATATTCAATGGCGTCTAAGATTGACATTTATGTGAATCGCATCCATGGATTTAAATCATTAGTGCAACATGCAACAAAACTCTATCCTTCTTAGTACGATCTTTTTTCTAATTTATGCATTATGCATTCAAGGGGATTGCAACTACCCTTGTTGAGGAAAGTGCATGCAATTACAATCAATCGGCATGCACTAAACATTGTAAATTGAATAAATGAGTGCAATTAAATTTTCTAAAAACCATTGTGCTTAAACGCATTCCTTTCATGCAAGAAATACAATTGGAACCTAGGCATGAGGACTTGCAGAGATGTCCATGTGTAAACTCGGGTTGGAGGCTCCTGCGTGTGCACCTTGCATCTTTTGTTTGGGGGCCATCGATAACATAGACTCTTGACTCCACAAACTCGTCCTTGCCTTTTTGCGATCTCCGAACTTCCTCCAACCTTTGGCAAATCAGTCTCAAATTTTTTCTTTACAAGGCATGGTCATAAGAACCTGGGGAAAAACCATGTGTACAAGGCTTATGAAAGCCTTGTTTTCTAAGAAGCTTCTATACGTCTCTATCAGAAATGTGGAAAAAAAAACGTGATGTTGGGTGGATGGAGAGGACGACGAAGAAAGAGACGGGGATGATGATTGAGATAATGATGATGATGGTGGTGTAGGTGGAGGCAAGGCGACAGCCTGGGCAGCAATGATGGGCAATGGCGGTGGTTATGGCGGCTCCTCAAAGGTAGGGCGGCAGCTTCCACGCTTCCTCTCCCTCTCCCAAGCTTCAAGGGGAGGGGGGGGGGGGTAGCCACACATGTGGCTCCCCTCCATGATCCTCTCTCCTCCTCTTAAATCCACTCCCTCTCACACTCCTCTCTCCTTCCATGCATTGGCTGAGGGGGAAGGATTTATAATTAAAAACTTACACTAAAGTTATCCATTAACCCATTTTCCCGTGAAGGGTATTCTTGTGCGGCCTTGCGGTCTTTAAGATGCGGCTTCGTATGCACGTCACGAAGCCAAAATTTATCATTGTGTGCAGAGGGAACACTTAGCCATCAACATTAATCGACGCAGGGGATTATTTTTCACAACTTTTGCGCAAGATGTGTGGGGTTTTTTTTAAGGTCGATTAATATTTCAGGCGGAAATATTACATTCTCTCCTCCTTAGAGGAATCGAGATGTCCTCATCTCGAGAAGAACTAGGGGTATTGTTGGTTGAGAGTACTTTCATCCATCCAAGTGGCATCCTCTTCAGGATAATCTTTCCACTGGATGAGGCATTCTCTCAAGGTTCTGGATCTCAAATGTCTCTCCCTAACATCTAAGATCTTATAAGGCCGTAGCTCAAGGATTCCTTGGCTAGGCATTACAACTTGTTGATCATCAAGCACGTGACTAGGGTTAGGTACATACTTCTTCAATAGACTGATATAGAATACATTATGAACTTTTAGGTTCTTAGGGAGTTGCAATCTGTAAGCATTAGGCCCTAGGCACTTGAGGATCTTGTAGGGTCCACAATACCTTGGACTTAGCTTTTTGCATTCCCCCAACGATAGGAAACTCTTCTTTGGGCATACGCGAATGAAGACCATATCTCCTTCAATGAAGGATCTATCTTGACGTTTCAGATCCACGTAAGCCTTTTTTCTATCCTTGGCGGCTTGGATGTCCTGTCTTATTGACTTGATTTGGTCATCCATATCTTCTAATATCTGCTTTGAGGCTTCAACCCTTAGGGTTGGATCTAAAAAGTTTAAAGGACTTTGACAGTCATGCCCATACAATGCTTGAAAATGGATCATCTAAATGTTTTATTGGTAAGAAGCATTGTAGGCAAACTCTACCAGTGGCAAATATTGAATCCACTTTTTGGGCTCGCGGCAACAATGTGCCCTTAACATATCTTCAATGACTTGGTTGACTCGCTCCGTTTTTTCATTAGTTTGGGGATGGTAAGCTGTACCGAAACAAAGTTGGGTCCCAATGGCTTCGAAGATAGCCCTCCATAAATGTGATGTAAAGAGAGAGTTGGGATTACTAATGATTCTTCTGGGTAACCCATGCAGTTTGAATATCTCCTTGAAAAATAACCTTGCGATGTCTGAGGCTTTATAGTTTGTCTTAATAGGAATAAGATGTGCAACCTTGGTGAGCATATCAACCACAACCATAATGGAGTTGTATCCTCCCTCCCTGACAGGCCAACAATAAAGTCCATGCTAATGATTTCCCACTTCATTTGGGGAATGTCAAGTAGTTGCAATTTTCCTGGCATTTTGACATGTTTGGCCTTAATACATTGACAAGACAAACATTCAATGGCATATTTGAGAACATCACCTTTAAGCCTCTCCAAATAATAGCTCTTTCTGGCTGAAAACTATTTGCATTGCTATTTGTATCCGACGTTGTTTGCAATGCAAATAGTGATGCTGCTATTTTATGTCGCAAAACCACCATCACTATTTGCCTATTTCCTTGTAGTGTTCAGTCTCACCAATGCTCTTGTAGTGTTTCAACATATGATGAATGATATCTTCCGAGAGCATCTAGATGATTTTATAGTTATGTACTTGGATGATATCTTGATATTCTTAAAAGATCAAAGGAGCATGAGCATCATGTAAAATTAGGTTTGGAAGGTCTCAGAGAAAAATGACTATATGCAAAACTTGAGGTGTTTTTACCATCAAACAGAAGTGTGATTCTTGGGGTATAATGTCTCCCAAAGAGTAGACTTCATGGATCCCAGGAAGATTAAGACTATTCTTAACTAGCACACACCTACATGTGTCCCCGACATTGAATGTTTTCTTGGCTTTGCAAAATTCTACACGATATTTATCAAGGATTACACAAAAATAGTCAATCCACTCACTCGACTCACAAGAAACTTAAAGCTCTCATGGGCCCCATAAGTCGAGAAGGCCTTCTAGACCTTGAAGACCGCTTTTACCACCATTTCCCTAATTTTAGTTTGCCTAGATCTTGCCACGACATTTTTCTTGGATATCGATGCATTATACTATGCCTTATGAGCCATCTTGTCCCAGCATGGAGATAATGGTCATATGCATCTAGTGGTATTCCACTCAAGGAAGTTCTCTCCTCCAGATATAAACTATGACATCTATGATGACAAAGAACTCATTTTCATTGTAAATAACTTTGATACTTGGCATCATCATCTAGAGGGTGCAGGCTATAAAGTTATCGTCTATATAGATCACTAAAATCTAGAATATTTTATGAAAATTAGCATCCTCAATGGAAGAGAATCCTATTGGAGTAACTTCTTATCTTGGTTAGTCTTCGTAATCACCTATCACCCAGGATGCCAACAATCCCAATCGGATGTTGTATAAAGAAGATCCTACATGGCACCTAAGAAGGGAGAAAGATATTTTGAACAAGCAATACTACTCAAGCTAGAAGACCTCTAGCTAGTAGCTATCTCCAGTTCTCACCAAGGCAACCCTACCTTGATCCAATTCATCCATGAAGCCCTATCACATGATGATTTGGTCAACAATGTGAAGAGAAAAAATCAAGAGAGAAGGAAATGAATGTTGTGATTTTCAGAAAACTAATGGATTGCTTTGCTATAAGGATCTACTTGGCATCCCTCTATGAAAGCTGAGACTCCATGTACACCAACAATGCCATGACACCCTAGCAGTAGGACACTTTGAGGTTAATAAAACCTTAGAGCTTATTTCAAGAGGTTTTTGGTGGCCCTAGATGTGAAGAGAAGTTAAGGAGTATATAAAATCATGTGATACTTGCAACATGGCCAAGGTACCTTGCCACATGGTCTCCTCCAACCCTTGCCCATTCCGACACGACCTTGGTCTTCTCTATCCATGGATTTCGTAACAAATCTTCCTAAATCAAACAAATATGACTCTATTCTTGTTGTAGTAGATAGGTTCACAAAAATGGAACATTTCATCCCTACTATCAAGACCATCACGAGCGTAGATACTGCTAGATTCTTCCTCAATTACAACTTTAGATTACATGAACTCCTAGACGACATCATTAGCAATCGAGGCCCTTAATTAATTGGAAGAGATTTTGCAAACTCCTTGGAGTCTAAGTCAAATAGAAGAAATAAATGAAGTCTTGGAATAATATCTCTACAAATGTACCATAAACTACCATCAAAATGATTGGTTTGATCTCTTGGCCTTTGCAATGTTTAGTTATAATAATAGTATCCATGCATCTACTAAGAAAACTTAATCAGTACAAGCACTATGTGGACCACTATCATCTCCAATATCCAATATAGAAAGTTGGTGATAAAGTATGGTTGCTTAGGAATAAGCTCTAGACAACAAGGCCCTCCAGTATGCTAGACCACTAGAGATTTGGGCCCTTCACTATTGTAGCCTAGATCAGCCTAGTTGCTTACGGATTCCAAACGGCTAGCACCATGAAGATCCACCCATTCTTCCATATTTTCTTGCTCAAGCCATAACATAGCTCACTAGTGAGGGGAGGAAGATCTAATCCCCCACCACCTATTGAGATTCAAGATCATGAAGAATTTGAGGTTGAGGATATCTTAGAATCAAGGATCTCCTAAGGTCGATTAGACAATCTTATTCAATGGAAAATATATGATATCAATGATCGTAGCTAGAAACCTAGAGAATATCTCCAAAGAGCACTTCTCAAAGTTAAATAATTTCACAAGAGAAATCCAATGAAACTTGGACCAAACCACCAAGCCCCTCGTCATGGTACTCATCACTAGAGGAGGGGGTGATGTCACATATATGCCATGATCAAGTGTATGGATTAATTCTTGCTCATGCCATATGGATCCACACCCCATGCAATGCACCCTTAATAGGACATCCTTGAGCCAACCATGCAAACCCACCCTTGCCATGTCATCATAGAATGAGAGCTTGTCTTGTTTCCATTATACTCATGTTGTCTTTTCACCATTTAATCTCGTAGTATAAGATCTTATCTAGTACTATCTTGTATCTTGTTTATCCCCATCGAGGGAAATCTTGTAATTCTAATATTCTGTATCCATACCTATGGTCCCGAGTTGTGGGACCCTTCATATTCTATCAAGTCTTGTTTTCTATACCTACAGTCTCGGGTTATCATTGCACCTTGTGCCCTTATATGGGATTATCTTGCAATCAAAATTCTTGTAACAAATTTTGCATATGAGCATAGTCTAGTGCTCCCATAATAGATTCTTAGTGATAGATGGTACATATAATACGTCACAAATTAGACTCTTTTTTCTGCCACTATGGATGACAAATGGTACCACACATGTATGTTGAATATCATGTTGAGTGTCATCACTAGTGCATACATAACCATGAGAGCTTGCTATCATCTCACTAAACTGCTCACCATGTGCAGTCATATGATTGAATGTACTTGAGTCTATATACTACTTCTCATCATCTCTACCTTTCTTAGGTAAATCCCTTGAAACATGTATCATAGCAAACATCCTATCTGTCTAATCATTATGAGTTTTACTAAAAGATGCATATTTTCCATGTTGTTTGCCTTTTTCTTTCATGTTAGATTACTTTTTATGATAGTTCTTTGCTATGCGTCCATATCTACCATAATAGTGATAATCTTTATCCCTATTTGACTGATCATGTGACTGCTAAGAACCACCTCTATCTCTAGGTAATCTTTCATGCCTCAAAAGGCTCCAGATCCATTCTAGCCTTGTGCATTTAAACTCTACCAAGTATTTTGTTATTAAATTCCATATGTATTCCGAGTACCACCATGACCTAGAAAATATCTATGAACTCTACCACCTCTAGCTCATTGATTAGAGTAAAAGATGGTATCCCTAGTCTGAGAGGCACTCAAACTTGTATTCAACCTAAGCTTGACATCCTCAAGTAGCAACAATGCAAGTTCTTCATCCCAACCAAGGGGGTCTGCTCTCATAGAAATCAATGTGTCAAAGGCTTTGTATTCTTTGCCCAAGCCATTCAATGTAACTAAAATCATGTCATCCTCTAAAACTTTAGAACCAATAGTAGCAAGCTAATCTGTAATGATCTCCATTGTGTAAGCCTGGATGCTCTTGCTATTTTTTGTCATATTATTGAACTATTGCTTCAACTCTATCTTTTGTGTATGAGTAACATTACCATAATTCTTCATGAGAATTTTCCAAGCATCCTTCGCGGACTGACAACTAATAATTTTCATAGCGAGTGCATTCATAATGCATTAAAAAAACCAATGTAGCATTTTGCTCACAATTTCTTACAATTGTCGATGAGCCCCCTATTGATTAGGAGTCACATTTCTTTCAAGCAGTTCGGATTAAGCTATGATATTCAAGACTCTATGTTAAGGAAAAAAAGCCGTTTTGTCTCATGAGAAAATGTGACATTTTTTAAATGGGTGATGATGAAGAAAAGAGAGAAAAATGAACATTTGTGAATATGAGATATATATATATATATATCCACGCATGGGCGCGTACATACGCGCCCATGTGTGCGCGCGTTTGCTAGAGAGAGAGGGAGACACTTTTTATTTTGCTAATGTTATGCTTGTCGGTTCTTTTAAATCCGAAATGGGAATAAGTTTGCTCGGTATACAAATCAGATTATCGCGCGAGCGACGTCCTTTCAATCCTGTAGTCTTTCATCTGGTGCGCGCAATTGCTCTGTGTCGCCCGTGGAAGCCCAAGGCCTCCACAAGCAGAAATCCATTGCGATGGACGAGCAACAGCTGCAGCCAAGTGCTTTGTGGACGTCAACGTCCGCTATTGGGGGTGCGTTACAGGTGAACAGTATTTATGGCTCGCCATCCTTTTCTTTTTTGTTCTTAAACTCGGAGGTTTTTCTTATCATGGCCCTCTTCTTATTTTATAAGGTGTTAAGTCTCGAAAGCCTTCTAATGCGTGGACAGGCAACAGTCCTGGGCCTGACTGCAGCTCACTCGTGCAGCAGAAGCTTGATGTCGTGGCGTTTTGGTGCAGGTTGATGGAAGCCAAGCTGGCGGGAAAGTTGAGGAGGACCGAAGGTCGAAGCCGTCGAATAGGGCAGCTCGCGCTGGCTTACAGGTAATGACCATGTTCATCTGGCAATCGTTCTTTGATCATCAGCTTTTGGACGAGGTTCTCAATCAATATCGAGTCGCCTGCGCCCAGCTTCTTCTGCACCATAAGCCGAACCTTTCTGCCATTCAGTTTAATCGGAAATTATGGTTATTGCATGGACAGGACACAGTTCTGATTCCGCCTCAATTCTAATTTTGTAAGTAATGCCGGCCCGTTTCGGTACTCTAGTTTATGCCTGTTTTGTATGCCATGCCAATTAGGAGCTGCTTTCTTCTGCTGTATATTTTGAGGGACGAATTCCCTCGTCCATTTGAAACTGTCAAAACTGTAATGCTCAAAAGCCTTGGCGACAGAGGCTCTCCGACTTGAAACGTTAATGAACGCTTTCAGCGTCCGGAAATCCCGTAACAGCAGTCCCTTATAAAGCTAATCCTGTCCTTTGAGACCTTTTGTTTAGCGTAAGGAAATATTTTAAGATGGATCAAGCGTTCATGCTTAACGCTGGAAAATATTCTTTTTCAGACAAATACGGAAGCTTCCATAGTGACTAACAAGTTTCCTGAAGCTTCCATGGTGATTAAGAAGTTTGCGTTAGGAAATCTTCTTGAGATGGCTAAGTTTTCATGATTAATTAGCGCTATGGTGGGAGCTGGAACTCTTAACAGAATCAGATGCTGACTTGACGCCGTCTAACTTATTGTGCTTTCAGTTTCCAGTAGGCCGCTTGCATCGCCATCTCAAGTCAAGGACGGCAGCAGGAAGGGTAAGCGCAACGGCGGCCGTGTACACAGCGGCCGTGTTGGAGTATTTGGGAGCCGAGGTGCTTCAACTGGCGGGAGACGTATGCAGATACCATGGGCTTAAGAGAATCACGCCTCGCCACCTCCAGCTTGCAATCCGGACAGACGAAGAGCTAGACAAATTATTCAAAGGTACCATCTCTGGTGGGGGAGTGGTCCCTTACACAAGTGAAGCCCTCCTTCCCAAGTCCTCATCTGAATAATTTTCGATGCATGGCATGGCGCCTTCAGAGATATGGACTATTAGAGAGACGCCAGCTAAGTTGGCCTTGGTGAAGATACACGGCCACATGCAAATTTTTAATTAGAGGTCAATAGGGTGCACCTGCCGGTGATGTCCCTTAAAAAGTTCTCTCTCTCTCTCTCTCCTTTATTTTCTGTCCGTCTCTGTCACAGACGCCATTGTTTCTCTCTCTTTCTCTCTCTCTCTCTCAGACCAGCGCCTATCAGTACTTGTCTGCACATCTCAAAGGTCCCTCCCTCCCACTCTCTTTCTCGCTCTCTAATACTCTATACATAATACACTTCTTCCACCAGAATTCAGAAACTATAACTGTTAATCGGTGCAAAATCTCACAAGGGTTGACATTCATTCATCCTCATTTACTAACCCCGCACGTGATTGTAGCAGATTTGTGATGGAACTCAGCGTATCCATGTTTTAGAAAATGTAAGCTCGCTCGTTATGCAAATGCCAGAATGCCCGCGGCAGACGTCTTCAAGTGCCCAAAAAACAATTAGCACGATGGACTGACACGTAATAGAGGAATTTCTGCTCAACGACCCTTTTTTGTTTGCGATTCACAAATTTCTATTGGGCGCAATCTGGGTAAAGCTTCACCTCAAAATTCTCTACTAGTCGATCATGGGGAACATCAGCACAACTCATGATCTCTACTAGTAAGCATTTTTGCACTCCTTTTAGGGGTGTCACATAGTTGGCTCATCTACCCTATTGTCTGATTAATTATATAGCTTCTTAAGCTAAGTAATAAACGGCGGATGAATTAGCCACAAAAATCATGCCTCGCTGATACAAGTATAAGAACATGGCTTTCTACTCTCTTTTTCTACCCAAATAGTACAGTTTCACGAATCTAGATTAGCATTTCATTATCGACCCACTAGTACTCATAATTATTAGTACAGCCTTGATGGGGATTTAGTTCATGTAATTGAACCTTTTGCGGTGACACACTAGTTTGAAACGAGAAGAATCAAGTTCCAATGCATACCTAGAAACTATACATAACTTTGCAAGCCGTAGGATCAGTATGGACTATAGCCTACAACACACTGCTTCGATTTATATGGATCAATAACTATGTTATGAAGCCTCCATAATTTAACATACTTTGGTGATGTTCTAAATATAGATGACCATGTGGCAATGTGTTGGTGGATCAACAGGTGTTGTGTTGTTAGATATAAATTTGAGAGGCCTAGAGAGAAGAGACCAAAAGTAGAGTCTAAGGAATGTTTCCTAGAAGCCAATGGCTAGATGATGACTAGACATGGAGCTAAACTAGCCCCTCAACTTGAGGAACAGCTCATGAAATGTGAAACATGACACTTGCTGCCTTCAGATATACGCAATGTGGAAGGGAATTACTACACTCCTCAACGAAGGAATGCAAGGGAGAATTGCAAGGGGGAAATTGCGGAGGTTTCCAAGAATACTTTTAACATGTTTTAACTAAGGGGAAGTTTATCACATAAGTTTGAATTGTGCACAACAACATAGAAGAATAGGAGGTGATATGCATGCACTTCCGAAGAACATACTTAACAAGAAAATTGACTATCCAATGGAGATTCATGAACCTTCCATTTCTAGAGGTCTTACTATTGAGGAGAAAAAGAAGACTGGATTAAACTATATTCTAGCTGCCAACAAAAAGGTTAATGTAGCACCTACTAGTAAGAGAAGGAGAGAAGTACATTAGGATGAGATAGAGACTAGGAAGGCTAAAGTGGAACGAAAAGGAAAGGAAAAATAAGATATAGAGATTCAAAGGGTAAGACAAAGGAGAATCCAAAGAAAGATGAGCTTAAAACTAAAGCTCCTAGCTTGTATTACCATACCTGATATACCTTTAGGACCAATAGTAGAGACTTGTTCGAGTCTTGTCTAGTTGATGATGAGTTGCCACAGACTGTTCAAATTTGTGAGAGGAGTCTAGAAGAGACACCACATTTGTGAATTGTGTTGGTGATATTGTGACTCCTAAGTGACTCAAAGAAATGTTTACGTGGTGTGGAGATCCCTGAAAAAGTGGTTGAATTGATGGTTGACTATGACTTTGATATTAACAGGAGTAAAGATTTCTTAGCACATCTCACTGATAGGGTTCATGAGCTTGATACAATCCTTGAGAACATAGACATAGGGAAACCTCATTAAAATAGTTTGAGAGCTCATTAGAAGTCATTAGACATAATTGAGAAAGATATTATTTGAAAGATTCTACCTTGAATGAAGAATATTAATATTGAAACTTGGAGGAACCTTATATGGAAATGGATGATACTATGCTTCGGACAATGTACAAAAGGCTCTTGAGAGAATTAAAGTTCTTTTAAGAGGAAAAGGTAAAAGCGGTGGAAGCAACACAAAAAACTCAACAAGAGTATAAAAATACTTTGGTACAAAAAGCCAAAAGAAGAAATGAATGAGTTACCATCAAAATATTTTCTTCATGAAGAAATGCCCAATTTTCTTTTCAAAATATTAAACACTATTACGTATGATCTATGTACAGATGTTTGAAGTGACAAAATTATGCATTTCAAAATCTGTCCCCATCTTCTCTACAACAATCAGTATACACGTCTCCACAAAATCATCGCAATATGCATTGCTATTTGTATTACTATTTGCATCGCTTTCTGTGACAACAATAGCGATGCATATTGCGATGCAAATAGTGAAACCTATACATTTATTTGCAAAGCCAATAGTGATAGTTACAAATGATTTTTTTAATAAAAAAGGTACACCCTTTTGGCCACATATGGTGAAAAATGTTCCATAAACCATTTATATCTACAAACTCTTGTCGAAAACACATGCATCTTGAGATAGTAGAAAAAAATATTTGTTGATTTAATTTTCAAATAAGTACAACATCGGTAGACATATCATGAAATTACATGGATTGATAGAGAGGAGAATCCAAAAACATGTAGATGTAGCAATAAATATTGCAAAATAAAAGTCCATACAAAAGACTAGAAATATATCGAAGGAAGCCTATATAGAAACAACTTGCATGGACTATAAGGGAAAATTAGGAAGGGATGTGTGCTCCACAAATCCAAGTGACTATTACAACTCTTACCCATCTGAGGGCTCATCCTGATGCAGTGGAGTATCAAACAGACTCTACAATATAAACTAACAAAGGTTAATCTATATAATGTACATACATAAGAAATCTAGAAATTGAAAAGTACTACTACACACATATAATCTATTGATAAGTGAAGTGAAACCATACTTCTTTGTATACCGAGTCTCTGATCATATGGAATCATAGTTTGTGATCAAGTGCTCTAAGGAAAAACAAGTAGCATTGTAAGAAATAAGATTATTTAGTACAAGTACTACATCAAATAAGAAAGTGAACATAACCAAAAGAAAACTTGTGAGATCCTCCAAATAATTTCTATGTCTGTCCTTCCAAAATGATGCATGATCTGTGACTCCAATTGTGCTCTCAATGCCTCATCCTACTACCACTATCATCCTAGAGAGTTTGTGACCGCCAATTTTCACCATCTAACCAGTCAAGCTTTGATGCTAGGAGGGATATTTCATGGTGGATTCGGTGCCACAGTGGATTCCGTAAACTTTGATGACCGGGGCTCATACACAAAGTGGATTCTTTGTGCGAGAAGTTGATGGGGACGCCTATCCTTTTTGGGTGTTTCATTAATTTAGTGTGTACATGGGTGATTCCGTAAAATGCATATTAAATTAATAAACGTTTATGAGTTTAGAGTGCGCACTCGTAATAAATTAAGGTTAGGATTGATTTCTAACCAGTTGATTTATTTATGTAGCTGAAGACTCCTAGGTATTCACTTTTGTCGGTTTAATTGTATTATTTTACTAACGATTGTGAATGCTTCAGTTCATGTGTAGAGATAGCAGCAGTGGCGGAGGAAAGCATTGGAGGATAGCGAGCATTCGATTTATCATTTATGCTTTGATGGGCGCATACCTAGGCATGGCACCTATATTTTGTCGCCCCTATTTATTGAGGCGTTGGATATTTATTATTATTTTGTATGCGCATGGGCGCACGAATATGTTATTTGTACTTGGACATTGTATTGGGCATGCTAGACTCTTTAGGCACCGCCCATTAGCTTTATTCCTATTTTATGCTAAAGCAAACTCAAAAGCTAAAAGCTTGCTATTTTGTAATTTGGGCTATTATTTGGGCTCGAAGATGATTAATACATAAAATACATGCTTGGTGGAGCGCTGTTCATGTCGTTCATGCTTTTTACATTGAATTTTGTGCAAAAAGGAGAGTTCTATTGTTCTTGGGGACCTTCCGGCATTCACTACGTGAGCGTACAACATCCGATCTGCGCACCAGTGGTATTAGAGCGAAGCTGAGATCAAGAGCTTCCAATCGCTACCCATCTTGTGTGAAGGCGAAGCTCCTGGAATGATCGAGCTCTATGATCAATCTCATCGCGAACAATCGATACGGGTGGATTCCTGACGATCAAGAACCTCTGTTTCCATCATCAGACTGCGAAGGACCGACCTGGAGAGACGGAGGACCATGTGGATATCTCCTACATCAAGTCGTCAAGAAACAGAGATAAGCTCTCATAATCTCAAAAGTTTTAAAGCCTAATCAAGCTTCATAAGCTTAATAAGCTTGATTTAAGCTTAAAAAGCTTAACTTAACCAAATCGTCAACGTCTGGTACAAGAATATGCCCGCAGAATTTTCGGCATCAGGAGAAACGCCCCCCCCCCCCACGATTTCACGTTTTCATCCAACTAAGCTTACAAGCTTAGTTACTAAAGCCACAAGTCACATAAGCCTTACAAACTCTACAAGTTCTACAAGTATTCTAAGTTCAAATTCTACAAGTTACATAAAGCAAGCAAGTTCTAAAGTCTTCATACTCTACAAGTCACATAAGTCTGGAACTCTGCAAGTCAGACAAGTCATCTGAAGTCAAAACTGACTTCTGTTCAAAACTCATAGAAGGGTTGTTCTTGCGCAGAAACTTCGAACTGCAAAGTTGTTTATTGGAAGGTACTCTACATATACGCAGGTTTGCTGAAGCATTTTCAGCATACGAAGAAGGATAAAACGCAGATTTTTCAAAGATTGTGAAAGCCACACCCAAAAATATATAAGCCTTGTATTTCTGATCTTGAGCTATGCTCATCCCGCTAACTTGATTTTGAGAGTGAGAGGTCTTTTGAGTTTTGCAGGATGACAAAACCACATATGGATGATTTAATGGCTAAAGGCAACCTACCTGAACTTACGATGGAGCAAAAGCTGGATTTAATTATGATGTAGTTGGATGAAGAACGACGAGCTAGGCAAGCATTGCAAGTTCAATTGGCTAATTTACAAAGATCGACTACCGACAAAGAAGAACCTCAATCTGAAGATCTTATCCGACGTTGTCGAAGGGTTTGTGAAAGCAATGTCACATCCACAGAGGACCTTAATTAAATTCAAGATGGAAGATCAATCAAGTGAGTGAATACAAATCTGCAACAGTAACTCCGACATAATGTGCATTGAGCAAAAGAATATTTTCATCAATCATGCCCAGCAACACTTAATTTCAGTTCCAGGCCTGATATGACTGCAATTGCCTCCTGTAATGTTGATCAGTTGGAAAGATCAATAGTATTCATGGTCATGCACAACCTTTTGTATTGAATGAACCAATAAATCTCCATAAACGAGGAAGAAATGCACACAGCAGGGAAAAGAAGTTGATGGTTATCAATGTCTGTAACATTCTCAAACCAACACTGCATCTATTATCCAAGTTGAGACAGCAGTCATCTTTGTATATCTTCTTATACAGGTTTAAAATATTGTTATTGTTGAAAGGTAGGTAGCCAGTAAGACTTCAATTTAGTGAAATAAGTTCAAAGGCATTCAGTAATGTTGGTTTCTTTAATATTTTCTTCTCTGTCACATATTGTTCATCAGAATCATCGAATACTGTATATACTTCATCAACATGAATGTTTGGAAATCTGTAACAAGTGTCTCTAGTTTGTAGCTTTTCTTAAGCTATGAATTCTGAAGAGTCAGAAGTTATTCAGTGCAGCGACTGTTTTGTTTTGGGCTTTAAATGACTTTCTTTCACTTTCCACAGACAAAGATGTCTTCTGCCATCGTGAACGATCAAAATTCATGTGACAACTGAAGGTGGAAGAATCTTCCACAGCCAGGAGTTTTACTATTTAGAAAGGAGTTGAAGTTAAAACCATTAGCTGAACCATTGGCAGAAGCATCAGTCACGCACTCATGATGGGCACGCCGTCCTGAAAGTCGTTAGATTTATTGGAGTTGGAACGGCCACGATATGAAGGTATTGAGGGGGCTGAGATTGATGTTGTTAAGGCAGCAGTGGTTGCAACAGGCTGTCGCAGTGGTTGAGCCTAGGCTGAGCCTCTTCGATTTCCCCACAATTTGCAAAAGCTTTTCTTATGTCTTTAGTTGTGACTGAAGGAGGCACACTCTTTAATATGATCGAAGTTTCTGTGCTGAAAGGAGCGTCTTTATCACTGCTCTGCACCATCCTTTACTCTGTTAGTGATTCACACTCACCATACTCAGGAGTGGCTATGTCATCGTCATCTTCATCACAAGTGTATGACAAACCCTGCTCTGAGAGTCCTTCTACAATGTCGTCCTCTACTCTTGAAACTTGATCTGCTTCGACACTTGCTCGATTTTGTCTGTGACTTCTATCTCCAGCATTCGATCATGATCTCCTTCTTCGTCATAATTACAATTCATTCCGCCATCAAAGTGACGAAACTACTGATACCTTCACCTTTCGTTAGATGTCAGAACAACTGTCTCGCCTTCGTCTTCTTTCGAGCTCTCCTGCGTCTCTTGCTACCATCTTTGACTTCTTCAGCACCTTTGTCGACTTCAGCTCTGCCCAAAGAAGGAGTCCCTTTTCCTCCGATTTCAATTCGTATCATTTTTTCCCTGTTCTCCTCGTTTTCCTCTACTGCATCTCCTTCGTCTGTAAGCCGACGATGTTGAAAATACTGTTGTTTCCCTTTGTTCGCCTCCGCATTGTCCTCTCATCATCTGCCGATACTGGACCTTCTTGATTAAGAGTGATCAGTTCCGTCTCGGATAATAGCTCGTATCTTCAGATATGATTGTGCAGATCGCAAAGTTTGCAGCCTATCAGCGTGTGCAGCCCAAGCTTCCTCCGATGATATGCATCCAAGTCATAGTACTTTTTTTTTACAGCATTGCAGTATTGAAGTCCTCCATATACTCTTTAAACATCTGTTTTTCTTCCCATTTCGCCATTGTCTCCAAATTAACATTTTTCACTTCTACCAACCAGGCACTGAACTCTGGTCTTTTCACCCATTCCACTCTGCATTGACCATTTTAAGGCCTCAATCTCTGCTTCTTTTCGTTGCTCTCTCTCCCTTCTCAACTCCTGCCGGCGTTGCTCTTCGTCATTGAACTCTGTCCTTTCTACTTGTAGTTTTCTTCAATCCTTTCTTCCTATCCTTTAAAAGCTTCCTCCTTAATCAATGACATCCTTCCTCGTTTCCCCAGATTGCCGAGCTTTTTCCCTGCGTGTCGACTCCTTTCTCTCCAGAATTCTCCGCCCGTATTATCCTCCTTCTCTCCTTTCTTTAGACTCCTTGCCTTTTCCCTAAAGCGTGGCTCCCCTCAGCTTTCCTCCATCGTCCATCCTCGAAAACTCTTCCTCAGATTTCTGCGCCCCCATGCCATCCTCCTCTGTTTCAACTTTCAAAACTCCCCCCCCTTTTCGGATTTCCCTCCAATCATTTTTTTGGTACCTTTTTCCATAATCAATCCTAAAAAAGACCGCCTTTTTTTTTAGCATACTCTATATAGAGAGTATTCACCGTAGCATACTCTATACAAAGAGTTTTAACCAAGTTCAGTTTTTACTACAATACTCTGCATGTGGTGTATTGCACACAAATGAAAAGGAGTAGGCTTAATGTTGTTCCCACTTGCCAAGCCAAAATCCTAGTAAGTCCACCATAGTGCCATATACCCTTGTCATGGACGCAAATAGCTGAATTCCCTTGTCAACATAGCCAAGGTTAAGGAAACTCCAAAAAATACTCATTACATTGTGGTATGCAGTCAAACATGTGCTGAACATCAAGCAAGCTCCCACATTTGGCATATTTATCCTCCAATGAACTTCCATTTGTATCTCTTGGAAATAGTTTAGTACTTCCTCACAAAACCCATAATCGGCATATCTTAAAATATCAAAAAATCCCTGTTCTTCTCTGTCTTCAGCATAGAATGAAAGAGCAAACATAACAACTAAGTATGTACAAAGTATCAAATCACACGCACAACTTTTGGGTGGTTTTCACACCTCGAATGCGCAGCAATACGACATCCACCCCCTCTAATCTTGCGCATCCTCCGGATGGGCCAACTACCCATGATCATTATCATCAAGATCCACAAACAAATCAATCTCTTCGTTATGCATTTCCGGTAGATCAACAAGATTTTCAGCCATATCATCTGTCTCTTCCATTGGAGTTTCTTGTCGTTGCTCTTCTCTTGAAAATTCTTCCAATGCATAATCCTCATCATCTCTTTTCTTGAAAACCTTGATTCTTTTTCCAACAATAGGCACTCTAAGCACTGTCCCATCCAATTCAGTCAGCTCATATGTTGCATTATCAAAAACATGTCTAACTATGTATGGCCCAAACCATCTTTTCATCATCTTCCGAAGTGCAGTATGCTGATTTTCAAGGCTGCTATCAAAGACCAATACCCAATCTCCCTCTTCTATTGCTCTAGGCCGCAAGCGATGCCTGCTATCAAACCTGTCCTTGTTCCTTAGTCTAGCAACCTTCAACCTGTCAATAGCTAGCTGAATATCCTCAGGTCTCCTCTCCAACTGTCGAATCCGTGCATAAGCAGATCCATCATCCATGACCTTTGTTTCCATGCGCATCTCTGTAATGAATGGCTGTCCAAGAATTATGGGATAAGAGCATGAATCCTGCACAAAGAAATGAAAATCCTCCTCTACATCACCAATAGAAACCCTGACACTAGGGCAAGCAACATATAAATCACCTGCAGTGTTATTGGCGGCTCTCATACGCCACCCATGCTCTACATCCATAGGCCATCTGTTACTCTCATAAACTCCACGAACAATGAGATTAATCTCTGAACCATGATCAACCAATGCAACATAAGGAACCTGTTTCTCTCCAATCTTTACCATCGTCTCTGTAGTTGCCCTAGCCCAATGGCTCCGCGAAAAGTGACTACGCGCTATCAAAACAGGCTCATCAATTTCAGCATAATGCATAGGCTGAACCCTCTTCTCTACCTGCGGCAAAACAGAAGCATTATCAACCATAACCTCATCATCATCCTCATCCAACTCTCCAATCAAAACTCCCTGAGTATCAGTGGTAGCCAATGCATGTCTTTTCCTCTTCAGGACCTCCTGAAACTGATCCTGAAACTCTCTTTTTGAGATGCCCAAAATCTCAGAAATAGTGAAAGTCACCTCACTGCCAAGTACCTTATCATTAAAGATTTTCTTCATGTCTATAGATGTCTCAATATCGGACATCAATCTGAATCCTGGCTGCTTTCTCTCTCTAGGCTCTTGCCTCTTTTCCCTCTTTTGAGCATCCTCCATCTGTCGATCTGGCCCTGATCGTGAAGACGGTCCTGCAGTAGGTGGAGTAACAAACTCACCCCCTCTAGTCTTCTTAGCTACACTTGGATTTTCTTCATCCCTCTTACGCTTCTCCTCAACAAATACATCTGCACCATGAGATTTAGCCAAATAAGCATAAATAGAATACCTGTCAACAGGCGAGTCCCAACTTGTCTCTGATCTGATGCTAGAGCCTGTGCTAGTCAAAACAGTTTGCTGAATTTTCCCCTTGTTTGCAGTCTCCATAGCATAAGTCCATAGTGAGGACTAAGTCTCCGATCCCTTCTCAATCTGTACTCCATATGCAGAAGCATCACCTCTAGTCGACACATAAGAAGTACGCGCAGCTATGTCCTCTATTAACTTCTTCATTCCACCTTTACCAAAGTTGGTAGCAAGTGGAGCTCCTGTCTCGGTCAACCAAATCTTACCATCTTGCCCCCAATATACCAAATTCTGCCTCCTTGCATCCTGGAAAGAGTCACAATCCCTGCAATGCTGATGCTCCGTACTATCACACCAAATACATCTCCGATCTCTCCTAGGTGCACTAGGAGCACTCCTAGGTGCAGTAGGTGCACTAGAAGAAGTAGTAGGCACAGTTGAAGCAAACTGCTCCTTCAACTTACCCACCAACTCCGCTTTGACTGACTCAAGTGTCAAATCTGTGATGCCTTTGATTATGTCATCAATAGAGGTAGGCACCGATGGAGCGGATGGTTTTGGAGCAGAAGGTGTAGGCATCGGTCGTGGAACAGGAGGAATAGGTGGAGTGGAAATAGTAGGCACTGGCATAGGCCAAGAAACTGGCTGAGGAGGAGAAGAAATAACAGGGATAGAAGTAGGCATAGGAGCAGATGATGGTGTAGGTGTCATGGAACCATTGTGTAGGCGAGTCTTCCATATCCTCCTCTTGGTCAAAGTCGAGACTGCATCCTGAGCATCCTGCCAATCAGTTTTAAGACCCATAGGCTTCGTGCGATCTTCAAGAAGCTCACCCAATTCTTCTTGAAGAGCAGGATCTGCAGCTTGCAAGAAAAGTTCAACTTTTTCAACATCCAATGCTCTTTGTTCAATGGCATCAAGCTGACTATACCTCTCTTCAAATTCTCGAATCAACTCCGAAGCAGCAAGACCTTTGTTTGGCATGTAGACCCACTCTCGGAATGACCGCCGAGTAGCCATACCAAAGTCCTCAAGGAAGTATTCTTCTTTTAGAGCCTTCTTAAAATCTTGCCAATGTGTGTTTTGAATAAAAAGATCAGTCACTTTTGTCCTCAAAGCAGGTGTGACAAGACGAAGGAAGTACTTACTCATAAGTCCAGCAGGAACTCCAAAAAACCCCATCTTGATCTCATATGTCTTCAAATATGCTGAAACTTACGCCCGTCAAATAGCTTCTTCTCACTCTCAACTGCTTCAATAGCCTTAGTCGCGCTGTTTGCATTCTCCTGCTCCGAATAGAGTTGCCTTTGCTAAGACAACTACTGTTGATGCAATTGTTGTTGCTGCTGCATATACATTTGTGTTTGCTGATTTTGGAGCTGCATATACATGGACATATTCTGCAAAATATGTTTTAGATCCTCTGTTGAAGTACTTGACGCAGCAGTCATTGATGGAGCTGAAGTAGAGGCAGCTGGAGTTGTAGAGGAAGCTGAAATAGAGGCTGAAGTATCTCCCATCCTGAAATTTCTGCGACGCTTTCATGTCGGGTTCACCAAAGATGTCGAAGGGTTTGTGAAAGCAATGTCACATCCACAGAGGACCTTAATTAAATTCAAGATGGAAGATCAATCAAGTGAGTAAATACAAATCTGCAACAGTAACTCCGACATAATATGCATTGAGCAAAAGAATATTTTCATCAATCATGCCCAGCAACACTTAATTTCAGTTCCAGGCCTGATACGACTGCAATTGCCTCCTGTAATGTTGATCAGTTGGAAAGATCAATAGTATTCATGGTCATGCACAACCTTTTGTATTGAATGAACCAGTAAATCTCCATAAACGAGGAAGAAATGCACACAGCAGGGAAAAGAAGTTGATGGTTATCAATGTCTGTAACATTCTCAAACCAACACTGCATCTATTATCCAAGTTAAGACAACAGTCATCTTTGTATATCTTCTTATACAGGTTTAAAAGATTGTTATTGTTGAAAGGTAGGTAGCCAGTGAGACCTCAATTTAGTGAAATAAGTTCAAAGGCATTCAGTAATGTTGGTTTCTTTAATATTTTCTTCTCTGTCACATACTGTTGATCAGAATCATCGAATACTGTATATACTTCATCAACATGAATGTTTGGAAATCTGTAACAAGTGTCTCTGGTTTGTAGCTTTTCTTAAGCTATGAATTCTGAAGAGTCAGAAGTTATTCAGTGCAGCGACTGTTTTGTTTTGGGCTTTAAATGACTTTCTTTCACTTTCCACAGACAAAGATGTCTTCTGCCATCGTGAACGATCAAAATTCGTCTGACAATTGAAGGTGGAAGAATCTTCCACAGCCAGGAGTTTTACTGTTTAGGAAGGAGCTGAAGTTAAAACCATTAGCTGAACCATTGGCAGAAGCATTAGTCACACACTCATGATGGGCACGCCGTCCTGAAAGTCGTTAGATTTATTGGAGTTGGAACGGCCACGATATGAAGGTATTGAGGGGGCTGAGATTGATGTTGTTAAGGCAGCAGTGGTTGTGACAGGCTGTCGCAGTGGTTGAGCCTAGGCTGAGCCTCTTCGATTTCCCCACAATTTGCAAAAGCTTTTCTTATGTCTTTAGTTGTGACTGAAGGAGGCACACTCTTTAATATGATCGAAGTTTCTGTGCTGAAAGGAGCGTCTTTATCACTGCTCTGCACCATCCTTTACTCTGTTAGTGATTCACACTCACCATACTCAGGAGTGGCTATGTCATCGTCATCTTCATCACAAGTGTATGACAAACCCTGCTCTGAGAGTCCTTCTACAATGTCGTCCTCTACTCTTGAAACTTGATCTGCTTTGACACTTGCTCGATTTTGTCTGTGACTTCTATCTCCAGCATTCGATCATGATCTCCTTCTTCGTCATAATTACAATTCATTCCGCCATCAGAGTGACGAAACTACTGATACCTTCACCTTTAGTTAGATGTCAGAACAGCTGTCTCGCCTTCGTCTTCTTTCGAGCTCTCCTGCGTCTCTTGCTACCATCTTTGACTTCTTCAGCACCTTTGTCGACTTCAGCTCTGCCCAAAGAAGGAGTCCCTTTTCCTCCGATTTCAATTCGTATCCTTTTTTCCCTGTTCTCCTCTGTCTTCAGCATAGAATGAAAGATCAAACATAACAACTAAGTATGTACAAAGTATCAAATCACACGCACAACTTTTGGGTGGTTTTCACACCTCGAATGCGCAGCAATACGACAACGTACCATTGACGCAACTCTCGAAGCTCAAACCATCCACAAGGAAACAAAGATAAGTAAAATAAATTTCAAATTCCGTACTTTCAATGGCACTCGAGAGGAAAAAACTGTACTTGCATTCATTAGTCAGTTGGACATATATTTTCAGGAGGAAATCTATGCAGAAAAAGATAAAATCAAGTGTGTCACTAATCATTTAGTGGATAGAGCATCACTTTGGTAGACTGTGATTCGTAAAAGTATAGATTGTCCCACTACCTCGGAGAATTTTAAGAAGAAGTTCATGCAAAATTTCCTTCCTCCACAATTTCATGAAAAAGCCATAAAGCAATGGGACCTTCTTTAGCAATGGGATCGTGAGCCTATTCCTCAGTATACATAGCATTTTTGGAATGCATTACTCTAGTTACGCATGCTTGAAGACGTACCCGAAGTGACACACAAGCGCAAGTATATGTCTGGACTACTTGGGCATTACTATGCTGAAGTTAATATGTTCAAGCCTGCAACTCTTGAAGACACAATTTCATTAGCTCACGACACTGAAGACAAGCTGCGAGGTAGAGACATACATCCATAGCAATTCCAAGCCAATGGTAACTATGGATCTAAGCAATTCAACTCAAATTTTAGAAGATTTAATCAAGGTTATTTCACTTCATCATCTTTCCGTAAGAATTGGGCAAAACCACTTGCTTTACCATCCAATATCAACCAAAACCCTAAGCCTATTCCACAACCAAATCCTAATGTCCCTAGACTTCCTGCCATTGCAAACACTGTAATCAAAGCCAAACCTATAGTATGCTATAAATGCCACCAGCCTAGACATCTAGCAGCACATTGCCATTCGAAGAAGCCACCTGTCGATATCAACTACCTTGGAGCAATGGAAGATGAAGAATATGAAGATATGCCTGATTTCATAGAAGATGAGGACGACACTACTACTCCTTCGGATACTTTACCAGGTATGCCAACTCCACATTCTTTATTGACTATGAAATGTTTAGTGCATGGAAAGGAAAATATTATTTTGCATGATGATGGTAATACTCATGATTTTATTTCAGAAAATCTAGTAAAAGAATTGACGTTACAAACTGTACCTATGCATTATCGCATTAAAGCAGCATTCTTAGGCACTAGGTACAATGGTATACAGGAAGTGCATGACTTAGAAATTCAAATTGGTCAATACACTGAAAGAAGAAAATTTTTAGTTGTATCACTACAGTCTAGTGATATTATTTTAGGTATGCCTTGGCATCATCAGCATAACCCGGATATAGATTATTCCACACATTCAATTAATATTCAATTTCAAGGAAAACATATTACATTGTATGGTATGCATGCATCTAATTCTTTTCCACTGCTTTCGCATACTCAAGCTAAACGTGCATTACGCAAAAGTAGTAAATGCTATCTCGTTTGGGTGAATGAACTGCAAGTAAAAGAAAATCATATGCACCCTAAGCATAAAGAATTTCTTGCACATTTTAAAGACTGTTTTGCCAAAGATCTACCACCTGGTTTACCTCCTTCACGTCCAGAAGACCATAAGATAGATTTGATTCCTGGTACCCAACAACCTTGTAAAGCACCATATAGGCATAACCAGATAGAGCAAAAAGAAATTCAAAGTCAAGTTGAGGAATTACTAAATAGAGGATTGATTGAACCTAGTAGTTCTCCATTTGGTGCACCTGTTCTGTTTAGTTAAGAAAAAGAATAATACCTATCGTATGTGCATTGACTATCGAGCTTTAAATAAGATCACTATAAAGAATAGGTATCCAATTCCTAGAGTTGATGACCCTATGGATAAACTGCAAGGATCTGCTATATTTAGTAAAATAGACCTTAAATCTGGTTATCATCAGGTGAGACTAGATAAGTCAAACATATTCAAGACTGCATTTAGGACACAGTTTGGACATTATGAATTTTTAGTGATGCCTTTCGGATTGACTAATGCACCTACTACATTTAGTAGAATGATGAACCGTATATTTTTGAAATATTAGTATTGTGTAATTGTCTTCTTTGATGATATTTTGGTGTTTAGTAAAAAAGAGAAAGAACATTATGAGCATTTGTCATTGGTTTTCCAATTACTAAAAGATAATCAACTGTATGCAAATCCTAAAAAGAGTGAATTCTTTAAAACAGAAATTGAGTATTTAGGTCATATTGTATCATCTCATGGAATTAAAGTTGACCCTAAGAAAATAGATGCAATATTGAATTGGCCTGTACCTAAAAATGTGCATGAGTTACGATCATTCCTAGGTCTTGCTAGTTTCTATAGGAAGTTTGTACATAATTTTTCATTACTTGCTTTACCATTAATGCTCCTGTTTTACAACTGCCTGATTTTAATAGACCATTCTTTTTAGTAGTGACTAATGCTAGTGGATTAGGAATAGGAGCCGTACTTATGCAGGATAATCATCCTATAGCCTATTCTAGTTGTAAATTGAAACCCTCTGAATTGAAATATTCCACATATGACAAAGAATTATTAGTTGTTGTACAAGCCTTAAGACAGTGGAAACACTACTTAATGGGCTCTGAATTTATGATTAAGATCAATCAACAAATTATTAGACATTTACTTAGCCAACCTCAAATATTTGACCGACATATCAAATGGGCATCCTTTATTCAGAGTTTTCATCCTATCATTCAATATCAACCCGGATAAGAAAATATAGTGGCTGATGCATTAAGTAGAAGACCTTCCATTCATAATATTTATGTTATATCTTTTGATTCTTTGATTGCTATGAAAGATACTTATCATCAGGATATTACTTTTCATGCTGATTGGAATAAATTAGTTCAAAATAACTTGATTCCTATTGATTCACTATCTTATAACGATGGATTCATGTTTTATGAAAAGAGATTATGTGTTACAGTTCCATTCAGATATTTTGTTTTAAATGACATTCATTGTCCTCCATATCAAGATCATAGAGGTATCATATCTACTTTACGTATATTAACTGAAGATTTTTATTGGCCACATATGGACATTAATGTATCTAACTTTGTTTCTGAATGTTTGATTTGTCAAAGAGTTAAGAGACATCATCGTAAACAGTATGGATTACTTATGCCTTTATCTATTCCATCTAGACCATGGTAACAAATTTCTATGGATTTTATTACTGGTTTACCTAATACTAAATCTAACTATGATATGATTTGGATAGTAGTAGATAGGTTTAGTAAACAAGCATATTTCATTCCATGTAAGATAACTTTAACAACATCACATGCAACACGATTGTTTTTGAAAACTATTTTTACTAACCATGGATTACCAAAAGTTATTATTTCTAATCGTGATTCTAGATTTTGCAATAACTTTTGGATTACTCTGTTTGCTAACCTAGGCACAAAGATTGATTTCTCATCTGTATTTCATCCTGAAACTAATGGACAAATAGAAGCCACTAATAGTACTATACTAGATCTTTTACGTGCTTATATTATTTCTAAACCGCAGACATGGGATACACATTTGCATTTATTACAGTTTGCATATAACAATACACCACACACATCTACAAAGAAAGCACCGTTTGAAGTGATTTATGGTTATAGATTATCTACACCTGTTGCATCTTTGTCAAATAGAATTCAGAGTGCTGATGATATTGCTAGTATGCATAATACTATTTTTGATGAGGTTAAAGACATGATTGCCAAAGCCCAGCAATCATATACCAAACAAACCAATAAGAAAAAACAGGCAATGAATTTCAAAGTTGATGACTATGTTTGGTTGAGAATAGAAAAACTTAGATTACAAAGTGTAAATAGACACCCAGTTGTGAAATTAGCACCTAGATTCTATGGACCATTTAGGATCATTCATAAAATTAATAACAATGCATTCAAGTTAGAATTACCACCTCACTGGAAAATTCACAACACATTTCATATTAGTTTATTAAGACCATTTAGAGGCCAATTACCTGTACACCCTGTTTATGAAAACCCACCTTTGTTAGAGGAAGAGATTGAAATACTTGAACCTGAAGCTATCATAGATACTGATTTTCTGACCACTAGAATTAGCCGAAGATATTCCAGATATCTAGTCAAATTTAAGAACCATCCTATAGAAGAAACACAATGGATGCACGCTAGAGACTTAAATGCTTTCCCCACTCTATTAGCTCCACATTGAACTAATAGCAATTGAGGTCAATTGCTATCCCACCCCAGGGGTATGATGCCAAGAGGCATATTTCACGGTGGATTCCGTGAGGTCTTACAATGGATTCCGTAAACTTTGATGACCGAGGCTCATATACAAAGTGGATTCTTTGTGTGAGAAGTTGATGGGGACGCCTGTCCTTTTTGGGCGTTTCATTAATTTAGTGTGTACGTGGGTGATTCCATAGCGGGTGATTCCGTAAAATGCATATTAAATTAATAAACGTTTATGAGTTTAGAGTGCGCACTCGTAATAAATTAAGTTTAGGATTGATTGCTAACCACTTGATTTATTTATGTAGCTGAAGATTGCTAGGTATTCACTTTTATCGGTTTAATTGTATTATTTTACTAACGATTGTGAATGCTTCAGTTGATGTGTAGAGATAGCAGCAGTGGCGGAGGAAAGCATTAGAGGATAGCGAGTACTTGATTTATCATTTATGTTTTGATGGGCGCATACCTTAGGCATGGCACCTATATTTTGTCGCGCCTATTTATTGAGGCGTTGGATATTTATTATTATTTTGTATGCGCATGGGCGCACGATTATGTTATTTGTACTTGGACATTGTATTAGGCATGCCAGACTCTTTTGGCACCGCCCATTAGCTTTATTCCTATTTTATGCTAAAGCAAACTCAAAAGCTAAAAGCTTGCTATTTTGTAATTTGGGCTATTATTTGAGCTTGAAGATGATTAATACATAAAATACATGCTTGGTGGAGCACTCACACAAGGCATGGGGGAATATTGCACCCAATTGGTCTCTTGTTCATGTCGTTCATGCTTTTTACATTGAATTTTGTGCAAAAAGTAGAGTTCTATTGTTCTTGGGGACCTTCCGACATTCACTACGCGCGCGTACAACATCTGATCTGCGCACTAAGCTTTGAAGCACTACTCTTGACTATCTTGTGTGCATCAAGTCATGTATACGACATATATATACACATACAGTCCATCATCCATCCACTGGAGAACCGATCGCTTTTTGTAGGTACCAAGAACTCATGCAATGATGCAATCAAATAATCATTAGCTCCTTTCACTATGCTTTTCTAATGAGATAGAACATTATGCCTAAATATTTGCTAGTGTAACTCTGGCATATGTACCATAACTATCTTCCCCTCAACATTCATGTTCACAACACTAGTTTTTGCATCCATTAAGTACTGGTATCTTGGTGGGGTGGGCCTAAGATATGCCCTCTTACATCTGCGACCATATTCCCAGGCATAATCAAGAGGCCCCTATCCATCTGGCGTACTTTCGTGGGTGGTATCTCTCAAAGTAGCACTCATAGGAGTGCCATTTGTGGACATTTGAGCAAAACCTAGAGTTAGGGGAGTAAATATCTCTATAGGTGAATCAAGGGGATAAGCATTTGCTCAATCGACATGATGGAGGCACTACATCTATGTCTCCACAGCTATCACTTGAGCCATCCTCTCTAGGACGAGTGTAGGAATAGCAATCAGCTATAGGGTTACAACTCCGCCTACTCTGGTGATCAATGTGTTGGAGCATGCTAAGGTAGAACACATTGAATGTCTAGACGATGATCGGAAAGACTCTTGTCTACCATATCTATGAAGCATGCTATCTCACCTGGAGACATATATGTGAAAATCTCTTATAGCTCCTCATATGTCATGCCTCACCTCATCCTACTCTTTGTTTAACCCTACATGTGATTGCAAAAGATTTGTGCTGGAACTCAACCTATCTATGTTTTATAAAATGTAAGCTCACTCTTTATGAGAAGGCTAGTTAGGACATGGCAAACATCTTAAAGTGCCCAAGAAACAATTAGCTTGATTGACAAAGCTTCCTTTGTGGGTAGAATAAGGAACTTGGAAACCTACTATTGGAATATTGATAAGAGTTCAGCACTGGTCATCTTACACATGTAATAGAGGAATTTTTTTTAATGACCTCTTTTTTTCGTGATTCACAAATTTCTATGGGGCACAATTTGTGTAAAGATTCACCTCAAAATTCTTCAATTGAATGATCACGGGAAACATCAACACAACTCCTAACCATCTTTTTGTCCAAATTGATGATCAATTAGTAGAGATCTTTGCACTCCTTTTAGAGGTGTCACATAATTGGCTCATCTACCCGATTGTTTGGTTAAGTATATAGCTTCTTAAGCTTGTGAATAGACGGCCAATGAAGAGCACCCTACAATAGCATCATGAGAACCACGAAGCAGCTAGGTAGAGGTTGCAAATACATTTGCTGGCCATGAAAAACCTACAAGAGAACTCTTTCTTCTTCACCAAGAATCATGCTCTCATAACACACGAGAGATGACACATAAAAGATTGATAGATCCAAACCATCCTCACCCTGTTTTTCTTCCTCACTCTCGATAAAAATGAGCATGAAGCATAAGAGAAAGAGACAAGAACAAGAAGGCAATTGTTGTGCAAAAATGGGAGAGAGGAAAATGAAGCATGAGAGGAGAATATAGAGGAAGAGAGAGGTTGTAACCACCTCAACCTCCCACCTCCTCAAATCACCCGACAAGCCTCTTCTTTTTCCTTTCTTGATATGTAAAAATTGAATTCGCATGCATCTTGGCTAAGGTCTAAAGACCCTTCAATTTTTGGAATGGGACAAAAGGTGTTGACCTTTCATTTTTCTTCAACGTTGAATAGTGTGAGCTTTCAATGCACAAGTTACATTGCTCCATATTTGATTTTTTACAAAACAGTACATTTGCAATGAGTTAGTTTATAAAAAAAAGTTTCCATGTTGAGCACATTTTGGTGCTTTTATTTGCACATATTTCTTGGCTATCATTTCTCCCACACTTAAGTGTGAAGCATCCCCACGAACAAATTTCAAGAAGAATCATGATCACCACTTGAAAAAGACTCTTCATCTTTATCTTTAGTCTTCATTTTCTTCTTGAATCTCCAAATTTCCATGGGAGAGGAAAGGAAAATTTACACAACAGATAAAACACAACTAGAACAAGGAGCCTCGGTTGAAAAACACACGACCAAAAAAAAAAACACTTAGCACACAAAAGATAGGGGTCTTAATCCAACTTGCACACAAAAACAACATACTCAACCACGGATTGAATGAAAACCACATCATGAAGCTCATTAAAACCCAAAGAAGATATAACTATCATGTATACCCTCACAAAAGATATTGCAATTATGCACTCCACTCGATAAAATTTTCTTTTAGTAATTTAAGGAAATAAAAAATCATTTTATTGAAGATAAAAGAAAAAGAAATAGAAAAGACTCTTGTGTATTTTGAGAAAGGGTAATCTTGATGAAAAGGAGGAGTATAGTGAAGATAAGAGAGACTATCTGTATGAACCACTCTTAAGAAGGTGTCTTCATGATTCCTTTTTTTTTTCAAAAATGTTTTATGTTTTCTTGGATATGCCGATGCAGCATGTATGGATAAGACCAAGAGGTTGTCACCTATAAACCATCCCATCCTCAAGACGAGAAGATGAGGAAGGGCATTGCAATCATGTGTAGGATGAGGAGGCATAGAGAGAGTATAACACGGAGCTAGTACTATGGCCATGATTGAGTTAAGTGCTCATTGACACTACTTGTTGTTTCGACAAAGCAGCATGAGAACCACTAATTGGCTAGGTAGAGGCTACAAATACATTTGCTGGCCATGAAAAATGTGCAAGAGAACTCCTTCACCAAGAACCATACTCTCATAACACACAAGAGAGATGACTCACAAAAGATTGATAGATCCAAACCATGCTCACCCTCTTCTTCTTCCTCACTCACCATAAAAATGAGCATGAAGCATAAGAGAAGGAGACAAGAACAAGCATGCAAGTGTTGTGCCAAAATGGGAGAGAGGGCAATGAAATGTGTGAGAGGAGAAGATAAAGGAAGAGAGAGGTTTTAACCACCTCAAGCTCCCACTTCCTCAAATCACTTGACAAGCCTCTTCCTTTTCCTTTCTTGATATATAAAATTGAATTTGCATACATCTTGGCTAAGGTCTAAAGACCCCTCAATTTTTGGAATGGGACAAAGGTGTTGACCTTTCTTTTTCCTTTAAAATGTTATAGTGTGAGCTGTGGACCCACAAGTTACATTGCTCCATATTTGATTTTTTTACAAACGGGTACAATTGCAATGAGTCAATTTACAAATAATTTTTCCACGTTGAGCACATTCTATTGCCTTTACTTGCACATATTTCTCGATTATCAGCCAATGAATTAGCCACAAAAATCATGCCTTGTTTATATAAGTATAAGGACATGGCTTTCTACTCTCTCTTTCTACCTAAATAGTACATTTTTACATATCTAGATTAGCATTTCATTATCAAATCAAGTCTAGTACTCTTAAATGTTAGTGTAGCCTTAATGGGGACTTACTTCATGTAATTGAACCTTTTGCAGTGACATACTAGTTTGAAATGGGAAGAATCAAGACTTAGTTCATACCTAGAGACTATACCTAGCTTTGTAGGTTATAGGATTAGTATGGACTGTAGCCTACAATACAAGGCTTTGATTTATATGGATCAATAACTATGTTGTACATAACTTAACATGCTTCCATGACATTCTCAATATAGACGGCCATGTGGCAATATGGTGGTGGATCAATAGTTGTTATCATGTAAGAGATCAATTTGAGAGGCCTGGAGAGAAGTGACCAAAAGTTGAGGCTACAAAATCTTTCCTGAAGCCAATATCGAAGACAAGGAGCTCAACTAGTCCCTCAACTTGAGCATCGATTAGCTTATGAATTATGAAAGATGACACTTGCAGCCTTAAGATATAAGCAATGGGGAAGGGAATTACTACACTTGTCAATGAAGGAATGCAATGAGAATTTCCAAGGTGAAATGGCATATAGTTTTTAAGAATAATTCTAACATGCTGTAACTAAGGGGAGGCTGGTCACATAAGTTTGAATGGTGCATAACATAGAAGAATAGGAGGTGATATACATGCACTTCCCAACAACATACTTAACAAGAAAAATGGCTATCATACTCAAGATTCATGAGCCTTCAATCACTAGAGGTCTTACTATTGAGGAGAAAGAGAAGGGTGCATTAAACTATATTCTAGCTGCCAACAAAAAGGTTGATGTACCATCTACTAGTAATAAGTGAAGGAGAAAAGTACATTAGGATGAGACATAGACTAGCAAGGCTAGAGTGGAATGAAAAGGAAAGGAAAAAGAAGATGCATAGATTCAAAGGTTAAGACAAAGAAGAATCCAAAGCAACATGAGGTTAGGACTAAAGCTCATAGCATGCATTATCATGTAGCTTATATACCTTTAGGAGGAGTAGTAGATACTTGTTGGAGTCTTGTTTAGTTGATGATAAGTCCCTATAGATAGTTATAATTTGTGAGAGAGTCTAGGAGAGACACCACATGTTTTGAGTGGTGTTGATCATATTGTGACTCCCAGAGTGGGTCAAAGAAATGCTTAAGTGGTGTGGAGACTCGAGTAAGTTACTCATGAATATATGTGTGCATCATGTGGGCTCAAAATAAGGTATTTTCATATACCAATTTTATACATTTTTTACAAATAGAAGGGTATAATATAAAGGAGTTATTTACAGATCGAATAGAAAAGGGTGATGTTTTATTCATGAAAAACTCACAGATATAAGGATATTAATAAATAGGCCTTGAACACACATGATGTAGACGATATACATATAGTAACTTCACCGAGTGTGGAGATCCCTAGAGTGGCTCAATTTATAGTTGACTATGACTTTGATGTTGAGAGGAGTAAACATTGCTTAGCACATCTCACTAATAGGGTTCAAGAGCTTGATACAACCTTGTAGAACATAGGCATAGGGAAAACCTCATTAAAATAATTTGAGAGTTTATTAGAAGTCATTAGACATAATTGGAAAATATATTATTTGAAAGATTCTACCTTGAATGAAGAAGATTGATATTGGAACTTCGAGGAACCCAAGATTGAAATGGATGATACTAGGCTTGAGACAATGTACAAATGGCTATTGAGAGAATTGAAATTCTTCAATGTTAGAACTATATATATCATCTCTCACTTGACTTGGGTCTCACCTATATATGCTAACTCTACATTAATATGAATCATTCTTTGGGAGCATGTCTTGTGTATCTCTCTCATACTCTCTCTCTCTCTCTCTCTTAACATTCAAGAAGAGACAAAAAAGGTTGTGGAAGAAAAAAAAACTCAACAAGTGGAGGAAAATACTTTGGTAGAGGAAGCTAAAGAAGAAAAAAAGAATGAGCTACCATCAAAATATTTTCTTCATGAAGAAGTACCCAATTTTCTTTTCAATATATTAAGCATTACAAGATAGAAGATATATGTTGATATTTAAAGTGATAAAAGTATTCATTCAAAAAATTATCCCCATCTTGCTTACAATAGTCACTATAGATGTATCTACAAAATCATCGCAATATGCATCGCAATAAGCATTGCTATTTGTATCACTGTTGACATTGCTATCTGTGATACAAATAGCAATGTATATTGCAATACTTGTACATTTATTTGCAATGCCAATGGTAACAAATATAAATGAATTTTTTAAAAAGAAGATGCCCCAAATACCATTCGATCCAAATGTACTAAAAAATGTTCCATAAATCATTTATAGCTTGAGTATACAACTCTTGTCAAAACACATGTATCCTGGGGTAGTAGAAAAATAAGTTCTTTGACTTAATTTCTAAATAAGTACATCATCCGCACACGATATCTTCTGAAACTACATGGATTGATAAAGAGTAGAATCCAAAAACATAGAGATGTATCAATTAATATTGCAAAATGCGAGTCCATAAAAAAGATGAGAAATATATCAAAAGAGTGGTCATCTATCTCTAGTAGAACACCACACTGCAAGCTCTGCTACTTGCCCAACATTATGTCCAACACCCTGGGCATGAGCATTTGTTGTCGTTGTAGGCTTTCTAGTTGGCTGTAAGGGAGCACATGGCTCCTCCTAAAATATAACCATGCGTATCTCAACAACTCTCTTAGGCTGCCTATGCATCTTTTCTTCATGGAAGAAAACATCATGGCTGAGATGACTTCCCATGCCTCTAGATCATCCATAGATGGTAATATATCTCTCCTGCATCTCCATAACCAAGGAATATGCATATAACACTCTTAGGATCTAGCTTGTTGTGCTTGTCCTTGGGCATGTGGAAGAATGCCTCACCTCCAAAGACATGTAAATGCACATAAGAGGGAGGCTTTCCTGTCCATTCCTCCTCTGCACCTTGAAAATCAATCCCACTATAGGGTGATCTATTAATGATATGGCTAAGCATACTGCAAACCCTTTCCTAGATGGTCCTATTCATCTACTTCACCATATCATTATAGGGAGGTATGTAAGGGGTGGTGAACTATTGCTCAATACCTCTCTCATCACACAATTGCTCAAAAGCACATGATACATATTCACCCCCATAATCTGTCCTTAGGTATTTCATTCTATGCAGAGACTGGTTTTCTGCCAAAGCAAGCCATCTCTAAAAAACTGCCAATACATCAAACTTCTGCTTAATGGGATAAGCCTATACTTTACATGAAAAATCATCTATGAAAGTAACAAAATACTTTGCACCACCCATAGGCTTACAAGGCATGGGCTGACAAACATCAAAATGAACCAACGGCCAATGACTCACTCATCTGTAACATATTAGACTTCTTATGTGTAGACCTAGTCTGCCTACCATAAAGGCAATGATCACAAGAATAAAAAAGAGAATAGTCAAGGGGCGGTAAGTATTGCAAACCAAAAAGCATTTTCATTCCCTAAACGGACATGTGCCTCAAATGGGCATGCAAAAGAGATATATGAGGTAAAGACCTTACAAACAAAGCATGATCAACTATATATCCAAAAACAACTAAGGGGTCAAGGCTGCCAACCTTGGTACCTCTCACAAGCGCAAGCCTACCACCACGAATAATCTTTCATGCAGAGTGTCCAAAAGATAAATGATATCCTACATTGTCAAGCTGTCCAGCAAACATGAGATTGTGTGTCAATGCAGGTACATGACGTACATCGTGCATAACAAAAGTGCTACCAGAAGAAAACTGCAACCTAACATCACCAGTGCCGACAATCTCAAGAGACCTGTCATCACCCAAGCACATAGAACTAGAAATAAAATGGTATGAATGGAACCACTCTCGACAAGGTGTCGCATGAAAGGATGCACATGAGTTCAAGAGCCAATATTATGTATACATAAAGTGTATCTTTGTCATCTGTGAAGATGAAGCTATTCCAAGGATATAATCCCCATCACTATCCTCGGGCTACATAACATTGATCTCTTCAATTTTAACACTTTACTTAGCAGGTACTATGCTGTGATCAAAAACAATTTCTTGCATTTTCTCTTTCCCCTTGTCTTTGCACCTTTCATTACACAATTCATGACACTTTGGCCTTATGTGGCCTTTATCCCCACAATGATGACAAGTCGTATTTGCATTTCTTCCACGAAACTTACTACGTGACTTGCCATGCGACTTGGACCGAGCTGTCTGCGAATCCCATCCACGACCATTACCATGGTCATTTCTTTGCATTTCCATCTTGTCAGCCTCTAATTGTCAAAGCATGAGACACATGAGAGGCATCCAAATTCTTACACTTTATCTCTTCTTGTAGAAGAGAGCTCTCAATATCAGATAGCATTAGAGTAGTGGCAAAAGCACATAAGGCAATGCAGAATATATCCTAAGACTCATTAAGAGTTCCAAGAAAGAACAATGAAGTGACATCCTCTTTGAAATCAATGCCTTGAGAAACCAAGTTCTTAATAATAGCATGAGAGTGGCTCATATGAGCTGATATGGTCACATTCTCTTTATGCAGAGATCCATAAGTTGTTTCAACAAATTTATTTGACTTGTAGGACTTTGCTTGTCATAGAGGTTCTTGATCTTATCCCAAAGCTTCTAAGCACTCTATGCTTCCTCAACCACATTTTAATGCACCTATTTAGTGACAGAAAAGATGAGGATGTACTTGCATAACTCATCAAGTGCCACTCATTAGCGATAGTTTTAGGCTACTCTCCACTCAAACTTAGTGGCTTGATCTCTGATTTTGGCATCAATACCTTTCAAACTTAGCTCTTATAACATGCATAATTCATACCATCAAGCTTAGTGATGTTGAAGATTTCACTGTCAATGGAAGAAGATGCATATTACAAGTTGAAAGAATGTAGACAGTTCAAAACTACTTGCTGTAAATTGCACAAAACGACCAAAAAACCACAAAACCAAGGCAAAATGGTGAGAAACAAGTATTTAATGATGTTGCCTACCAAGTACAACAAACCATGATGATTCATCATGAAAAATACATCAGAGTCAAGAGATATACGCTTGCTATAATTTATGACAACATGTGTACAATGAGAGCTAACAATAGGCAAAACCCAATATTCAAAGTCAGTCACTAATTGTCAATGCAAAACTAGCATCAATTGGGCATAAAGAAGTATGTATCAATCAAACTAACATGAGTCAACACTGAAGCATGTCAGACAAAGTATGTCAGTAAAATTAGTACACCCCCAATCAACAAGGAAAAATGTACATACCACTCCCAAGACCTGACACAAGTCAGTGTCTGTTTAGCGAATAAAAAGACAAATCAACCCAAGTACATCTATAGGGACCAAGCCATATCAATAATATATCATCCACAAGGAGATCCCATTCTCCAGTATTCAGAAGTTCAATATGCATAATGCACACTGCTCAATGTCTGATAAGCATACAAAGATACTCTCAGTGGCACAAAAACTGTAAGTGTCAAGAAAATAAGCTCAAACAAAGCATGTAAGAGCACAAGACAGAGTATCCAAGATCATACATCAATAAGACATCCAGACCATATGAGCGATCAAGTATCAAATGATAGCATCCAATGTCATAAAGACAATCCCAATCAATCTCTTACAAGCCAAAGCAAGACCAAAATAAGCTCCAGTAGCATCCAAAGCCAATCCCAAAAAAACTCAAGTATCATTCAAGTCCAATCAATGTAACTAGCATGTGTAGGTAACATAAGCATCAACAAGCATGTACCAATGGGTCATACATAGACTATAGGTATAACATCTATCACAAAGCATGCTAGTGTAGACCAATGCCAAGTAAATACCAACCAATATGGAGCTCAAGCAAGGCTCAAAATACATTCCGAAACCATCCAAAGCATTTTCCAAACTCCATTTGCATCCCAATAGTCATATGAAACACTCGAGAAGCACTTGTAAAACCAATAGGCAAATAATAAAGTGATTAAATAAGCTTCTTCCTTGAAGTGTAAAACAATGATTTACTATGTAAAATTGAGTATTTTAGAACACTAAGTCAGCTTCAAATGATGGCCAATCAATAGGCATACCCTAACTTTCGGGGACCATTCGAGCATCAAATGCCCATGCTATCCAAGCAAACGCATCAAGTGTTGATGTAACACTATTTGTGACTGCCTGTGGACTATGAAAAACAAAATTTGACTGAGGTAAATCAATCCACAAATCAATGCCACTGATAAACAACCAATGTTGAGCATTAAGGAGGTGTTACCAAGTGCCAAATAAAGTGTTTTCAAGCTGCCAATGAGTGCCAAGGGAGGGCTGAAATAAAAAAAGAATCTTTGTAAGTCTTCAAGCTAGCCCAAACAAGGCTGATGTTGCTGGGTATGTGGCTAGTCCACATGGAATTAGTGGGGTGGAAGGAGGGCTCATGTAGGGCCTAAAGAAGGCCGACACAAAGCCTTGTCCAACCTAATTAGGCAGGAGCCAATCTATGAAATGGGGGAGCTCCAATGATTGGAGCTATGGCTACCCTTTCCTATTGTACCCTAGAAACTAGAATAAACACTCAAAAGAATGCATTAATATCTATGAAGGAATCCCCTAAGGGTGACCAAATGGGTAGGGTAGGTGCTCAGGACACCGAGGAGTGATTGAGCTGGAAGGAGTCAGATATTACAAGAAAATATTCAAGAGAGTAGCTTGGTAGCCAAGTATGATAATGGACAATCTCTTCTTTAAGTCGAACCAAGCATGAATATAGCCTTCCCAATAAATTTATTTTTTAAAATGCAATCTAGCATGGAAACTACATGTTAGAAACTATCACATCCATGATAAATATGGTCATCTATTCATAGAGGCTACATCAATAAACTAGCATCAACCAACAAGGTCTCTTCCTTGCTAGCATTCATTTCTTTAACCTAGTAGGGGCCTAGTAGCCATATCTTGAAATACTTACTGTTGGTTGGGTGCGGAGGAAAGGAGTGTTTCCTCACTTGGATTCTTTATGTGGTGCAATGCTTTCATATTTCAGGGGAATATATTTATTCTTAATGAAAATCCTAAATTATCTTATCATATTACTTTGAAGTGTATCAAACGTTGGGAAAACTTTTGGGATTATAATGAATTGAACTAGGTTCCTTTACAACAACTACTAATTCATAGCTACTCCCTAACATCAAAGAAAATGAAATTATGAACCCAAATCATGCCAATGATTCAAGGACATGTCACCTACTTTGCCTAAGATCACACCCCGCCAATTCAAGCCAAAACATTTAAATATTCCATTACGAATGTCAAAAAATTTGAGAAAAATGCCTAGTATAAGTTAGTAAAAATTGTAACTTTGCTTTGGATTGATGCTCTATAATTACTAAGACTGTGGGCACATGCAAGTAGAGACACATGAAACTTCCAACCTATCAAGTTCAATAGTTGCACGCACATATAAGTTAAGTCTTAGTATGTGTTGGGGGTAAAGGCACCTCCGCCTAGCCGCTTGTACATTACTACATTGACAGTACTGGCACCTACACACTGCACGTGGCACGCGCGCATCACTGTCACTTTATTATTTATTCTTTTAGTGATAGATGAATAAAAGGAAGGCCAATCACACATTGTGACTATTGGAGTTCCCACATCATGAGTCTCTCTCTCTTACTGTTGATCTCCCGTCATAGCTCTCCCATGTGGAAGCTTTGATTCTTCTCACCTTTCAATTGGTATCAGAGCATGGTTGCTTGAGCATTCGAGCTTAGTCCATGAATCCTTCAGCATTCATTTGAATCCCTACACTATTTTTTCTCACTTTTCTTGGAACTCATATTAAAATATTTCATCCTTCCTACTAAATGTCTTATATGTCTTACTAAGCCAAGTCCTCCTACATGGCAACATGGGGAGCCATTCAACATAACCACCATACACAACCACTTTGCTTACATACATATATAGACCCACATATTAAGTGACAACTGTATGTATACATATGCAAGTGTAGGATGATGTATCACTTTACATACTATTACTTATCTATATGTCCACTTACTACAAAATTAAAAAAATGTACTCCATTTGATGTGTTTTCTTTAGATCCACCAATCTAATGTGCTTTCTATAGGTCCATGTGAACATTTATGTGGGAGAGTTCTAATGTACTTCTACATGGGGGGAACATGTTGGGGTGCCTATTTATGTTTTGGGATAAGTAGTTTGATTTCATTGATGGCTTAGTAGTGGCTAGTATAATGCATGATTGTCACTTGTCTCTTCCTTTGCTTGCTCTTTAAATCATGCCAAAGCTACTGTTTAATCACTCCTAGTACTAAACTACCAAAGTGGATATAGCATAGTACATGCTACTAAGGTATACATGGCACATATTAGGTTTCTAATTTTTTACTTCTCACTTGTTCCTTGCATTAGAAGGTGAGACAATGCTTGAATAAAACATACACCATAATATTCATAGAGGAAATTAATCACCTTGAAGAGGAGAGGCCTATCAACATAAGGGCTAAAAAGTCCAAGTGAAAGTGCACTATATCTTTAATCAAGGCTGCATGAAATTGTAAACATATGCCACTAGGAATCATAGTTGTCTCATTTAGAATTGACGACAAAACAACACCTGTGAGATAGGTTGTTTGCTCTTTTTGGGGCCATTGTGGCCATAGCCTTTTTTTAAACAATGCCCTAGCTAGTGGCTTGAAGAACATGATAGGGGTAGTTTCTTAAACAAGTTTACCCTAGCTTGCCAAGTCCCAATTATGCCCCAATAACAACAAAGAGTGCCTTCTGTGGCAACACATTTATAAAATACTTAATCTTCTTCAATTAGGTGAGATTCCCCTATGTTTCTTTATGCTAGTAGACCACTATGCCAAAAAATGGGTCTAGTGAAAGAGATGAGGCTATGATGTTGGCCATTTTAGACAATAACTTTTTTCTAAAGAAACTATCTATCTCACAAATTAAGTTTTTGCAATGTGAAAATTTAAAACTAGTTTGCAAATCACACATTGCTCTCAATCCAATACAAATGGCTTACAATTAATGGTTCATTTCTTTTTATAAACATAATTAAATTTTAAAAACCTTATTCATAGCTATTTTTATGACAAGATAGTTAAAATTTTAGTGAATAAGCCATATGGGCTCTAGCTAAACCTTTCAAAAGTTAAGCATGCAAAGTAAGTTGTGTGGCATATGTTCTCCACCCCATGGTTCCATTTTAACAAGTTATGTTTACCTCTTAGGCTTTCTTAAATGTGAGCTTGTGGCATTGCTATAAAAATGTTGAAGAACATTTTTCCACACAAACATCTCTATATCCTCTAGGAAGCCCACTAATACAATTCTCCACAAGCATGTTATTGAAGCATAACAGTACATGTCCATAATACAAGCATCATACAAATATCATAGCACCCAATCATATCTTGATTTCCTTATGATTCATGCTTCACAATCGTGATTTCTCAAGATTCTATAATTATACCTCAAACTTTTAGAAATAAAGGTTAGAGATATCAAAAGAAAAAATTTCCTTGTTTAGAACGTTATGACTCACAAATATACTATAGATGCACGATTTTGAATGTTAGGACTTAGAAATGCATGTATATGCACGTCTAAGTTTACGTAAACGCGCTAATAGACACGAGGTTAGATCCACACACACACACACACACACACACACAGAGCAAAAAACCTAGACTAAATCCATGTCTCAATGCTATGCACTTGAACTTGAGTATAATTCTAAATTCTAATACTCTGATCTAGTTTATCCACATTGGCCTAGCCCAATCCAGTATGACACTAGTGCTTAGGACAGAGTCACCATCTGAGTTGCGACCACAAAGGGAGACCACCTCTTCTAGCAAAGGCAGGGAGTTCAACTCTTAGTCGGAGGTAAGTTTAGATTACGACCCAAAGATACCAAGGCTGGCTTTATTTCTTGAATGTAAATCCTAGTAGGTCCTATGTAGGTTATCCTTCAATTTATCATGCATTTTGACTTTAACAAGGAAGGATAGGGTTATTGCAAATCTAGCGGTATGTAGAAGCAATGAATCGTGTGAGATTGAATTATCTAAATCACCTAACCCGCAAGGAATTAGTATAGGCATGGTTCAATCAATACGATAAATACCCCAAGTGCTAACTAGGGGTTTAGCACATTGAGGATTTGGCCTAGTTTCGTACTTGTTGCCAAGTCAAAACCCTCATACCCAAAGGTCCTACCAACATTCACGCAATGTTGGGTCAATTGGATGCTCATGCAAGTAACGATCTAGGGTTTCTACCCTAAGGATCATTCATTCAAATGATAAAACTTGGATTGAGTTGGAATCCCTAGGTTGGCCTAGTGCAATTAGAATTCGGTTGGGTAAGAAGACACCCTAAACCCTACTTCTCATCTAGAGATAATTCCGTGACTAGAAAATGCCACTCAATGGGTAAAATGATCCCATGGAATTGATGTGACACTTGTGCAACAAGTTGCAACGTCGCATCGCCTTATGGTTTGATCACAATAGATTTTTTCCATTCCTTGGAATGAGGTTGGTCGGTTCTTGCGCAAGTTTAAATTGCAATAGGATGAGTAATCATCCTGCTACATCACCTTTCTTGGGAAAAATTGCCAAGTTAAGGGAAGTTAGGTATTTTCTTAGAGGCAAATGATCAATCAATTTAGAGCGACATGGTTGCCAGGATTTACTATAAAATTAACTTGCAAGAGGATGAGTAATCATCTTGCTACATCACCTTTCTTGGGAAAATTTGCCAAGCTAAGGGAAGCTAGGTATTTTCTTGGAGGCAAAGGATCAATCAATTTAGAGCGACATGGTCGCCAGGATTTCCTTTTAAATTATGAACCCTAAGGTATTGATTAAGTTGGGTTAACATGGTATGGCCCTAACCCAAGGACAAAAGGGTGAATAAACGAACCCTTGGGGATCTTGCCAAGTTGCAATTGATCCCGGATCGAATGCTAAATGCATTCGGAGAGACGGATTCACTCCTTAGCAGTTGGCCAAAAATAAATGACCACTGTTTTGATTGTGCTTGTAACAATTTAGGAGCATTGTTTGCATTGTTTGCTCAATGAACTAAATGATGGAAAGTAATTAATGCTTTAGGTTGAAGGCCTGAAGGGAGAGGTTGCATCAGTTACCCCCGACTATCTGCCTAACCCTAACCAAGGGGGTTGTTAGCCGCATTGTGAACGTGGACCGATTCCGCCACGTGAGGTCTCTCCATTGGGCACTACTTGGAGCAGGAGAACGCTTGGGTGCCAGGGGGCTCTGACCATAAATACCTCACCTTTTGGGCCCTACACAAGAGCCCAATGTTACTTGGGATTAGATCTCAAGGCCTGCATACTAGTCTACGGGTAGAATCTTGGATTAGTAATCCCTTTCGATTACTGGATAGCCTTCGAGCGGATTATGGATTAGCTTGCGGACTGGACTTTATGGATGTATTCCAAAGATAAATAAGATAAACTGTTGAAAAGGAACTTGTTTGACAATGTTTTTCTATATCAAGTGCTAAGATTACGTGAAGGAACCAGTGTCTAATTGGCTAATTAAAGAAGATGCTTAATGCATGTCCAACTAAATGAGGTAGGTAATTAGACAACTAAATTAGCCCTGAGAAAAGTGTAGTGGATGTGGCCATGGGTCCGTCCTACGGATGGGTGGTCCTGGTTGGCCTGAAACTTTTCTCAATCGAAATGGACAGCAAGGAGCTCTTCTCGAAGGAAATGAACAGCAATGGTGCTGATCTAGGGTTTAGGTTATTGGAATCCCGATATATGTTGTTTTAGGGGAACGGAATGGGACTATGCCTTATGGGAAGAGAGGCTGAGCCTTGCATCCCTCACGTTTCCCATTCTCCTTGAACTAAGTATAGCATGAATCCACTTCGTCCTTGGTGTTTCTGCGTAAAGTAGTTCGCTTGGGGTTCGACGCTAACTGCTGTTTAGGAAAGTGACCATTACGGGAAACCATGATTGAAGTGGGTCCTAAGCGAGAATGGCTGGCATACTTCCGCTACGTGGCAGATGTGGAAAGTCCTAGATTGCAAAACCCGTAACATTCCTTGGGAGTGCCAGGTGGAGCTTTCTAGACTCTCTTTTCGATGGACTTCTAAGACATGTCCTGAAAGAGAACAAGTAGACACGTTACAGTTGGTATCAGAGCCAACCAACAAAGGATTTGTCTTTATAAGAAAACTTAAGAAGTAAAGCAAATGTTGCTATTAGGAACATTTTCTTACTTATTGATGCTATCTTGCAGAATTATGAAGCATGGAATAGATTCTTAGTATTCCAAGTCATGTTTATGACCGCGATCCATGCTTCGGATTATCGATGAAGGATCGATATGATGAGCATCCTAGACCGCATTTACAATCTATCGCCTCTGTACATGAAATGGAGATGGATGGGTGTTTCAAAGATCTATTACATTGCTGCCCACTGACTTGCATACCTTCGAATCAACTTGAAAAGAATCAAGTGGATGGAGGACTTAAAGATCGTGAAGCTATTCATCTTTCTTGAGGCTCACGCAAACGCGACCCTTTAGGTCGGAGGTAGAAGGGTTAATCAGAATAATTATATGTATGGGGAAGTAACTTGATTAACAAGGTGTTGGGACATCATGAGAAGAACAGATATCAAAGGAAAAGATACCCTAATCTTCCAATGACCTATCAATTCCTGAAAATTGATGACCCCAATCCGTACTATTACTTAGTTCCAATAGCGAAATGCAACAACATCTTATTCTCCTCGAATTAATGTATCAGCTTGTTCCATTGCCACAAGAATACTTGTACTTCGAAAGGGATATGCCCATCTGAATGGAATAAGACTTCTTTTTATCAATGACTGTGAATGCTGATAAAGAAGTAAAGTGATTTGGTCACTTGGCTAAAAGCTGAAGTAGATATGTAATGTAATGTGGAATTCTACTGGGAGGAAAGTCGACCTCGGTTAGATTTAGGATCATGAACCTAGGTATCCATGAGTGTTTGCTCGGAATGGATTGGCTTAAACCTAATGACATCCACATTCATTGTGGAAAGGGCCAAGTTTCCTTTCAAAACTGTGAAGGAGAATTGGTCACAACTCATGGAGAGGCTAGAAAGCCAAAGATTCAATTGGCCAAAGCATCTCAAATTGTAAAGGGAGTTAGAATGGGACTACCCGTCTACTTGATTAAGCCTAATAAGCTAGATCAAAAGCAGAAGTCTAGTGAAGGACCCTCATGGCTAAAGGAGTATGCGGACATATTTCATAAGGACTTGACAGAACTTTCACCTCAAAGGGAAGTTGATCATGAGATCAAGCTAGTACTGGGAGCTGTGCCAATTGCAAAGAGACCTTATAGAATGTCCATCTCGGAAGCAATTGAGCTGAAGGAGCAACTCAAAAAACTATTAGATCAGGGCTACATCCGCCCTAGCAGTTCACCATGGGGAGCTCCAGTGCTATTCCAGAAGAAGAAAGATGGAATGCTTCAACTGTGTATTGATTACAGACGGTTGAATCAATCAATGATTAAGAACAAGTATCCTATTCCTAGAATAGATGAAATTCTTGACCGTCTTCAAGGTGCGAAGATCTTCTCCAAGATCAATCTCAGGTCTGGATACTATTAGATAGGGATCAAGGAAGAAGATATCCCAAAGACGGCATTCAACACAAGATATGGAAACTTTGAGCTCGTAGTCATGTCATTCGGGCTAACGAATGCACCTGCCACCTTCAACAGGTTAATGCAGGATATCTTTAGGCCATATCTTGATGACTTCGTAATCGTCTTCTTTGACGATACCCTAGTATACTCCAAACAGGAAGAAGATCATGAACCCCAACTTTGGATTGTCCTTGAGACAATGAGGGCACACAAGCTTTCTGCCAAGATGAAGAAGTGTGCATTCTTCAAATGTCAGATTGAATATCTAGGATTCATCGTATTAGCGAAAGGAATCTTAGTGGATCGTTAGAGATGTTCTAGAATGGCCAATACCAATAACTCTCAAAGAAATATGTAGTTTTCTTGGATTGACAGGGTGGTATAAGGTCCTTATCAAAGATTATGCTTTGATTGTAGCACCTCTAACGGATCTACTGAAGAAGCAAACATCCATTGCATGGTTGATTGCCGAACAATCTAGCTTTGATAGATTAAAGAAAAGTTTGATATCAACACCTATCCTGAACCTTCTGGACCTCAGTAAAGGAGTTCGAAGTAGTAACTCATGCCAGCATGCTTGCCTTAGGATGTGTGCTTATGCAAGAAGGTCATCCTGTAGCATACTCTTCAAGGAAATTGAAGAGCCATGAGAAGATATATGCTACCCATGACCTAGAGCTGTTAGCTGTCATCCATGTTCTCAAGCTATGGAGACATTACATGCTAGGTAACAAGTTTACCCTAGTGATGGATCATAAAAGTCTCAAGTGGATCTTTACCCAGAACAAGCTCAACATGAGGCAATGTCGGTGGATTGAAGTGCTAGAGGAGTATGATTTTGAAATCAAATACCGGCCTAGAAAGGAGAATGTAGTTGCCGATGCACTCAGTCGCAAGGCATTACTTAATTCTCAAATCTTGCAAAATCCATCAACCACTAAATCTCTATCCACAAAGGTATCCATACAAAAGAACCCAATACTTGAGCTAGCTAGAGAAGAAGCATACCATGATCCAACCTATCAAAAGATGCTAAGGGAGATCCCTATCAAGGATCAGGACCAAAAACTACAAGCCAAGTATCATGAATTCTCTATCAATAGTGGACCTGTCTATTATAGAGCGAGATTATGTATATCGGCAAGCTAGTTGCTCAAGAAGAAGATGCTGGGAAGCTCATGATTCCCCTTTTTTCAGGACATCCTTGCTATGCCAAGACCCTCAATGCAGTCAAGAAGAGCTACTATTGGGAGAGGCTTAAGGGTGACGTTCTCAAATATATCACCGAGTGTTTGTCTTGTCAACGTATCAAAGCCGAACATGTCAAAATGCCAAGAAAGTTGCAACCATTTGACATTCCCCAAATGAAATGGGAATTCATCAGTATGGACTTTGTTGTTGGTCTACCCCAAGTTCACGGAGGATACAACTCCATCATGGTTGTGGTGGATATACTTACTAAGGTTACACACCTTATTCCTGTTAAGACAAACTATAAAGCCTCAGACATTGCAAGGTTGTTCATCAAGGAGATATTCAAGCTACATGGGTTGCCCAGAAGAATCATTAGTGATCATGATTTTCTCTTCACATCACACTTCTGGAGAGCTATCTTTGAAGCCATTGGGACTCAACTCTATTTTAGTACAGCTTACCATCCCCAAACCGACAGTCAAATGGAGCAAGTCAACCAAGTCATCGACGATATGCTAAGGGCACACTACTGTCGTGAACCAAAAAGGTGGATTCAATACTTGCCACTGGTTGAGTTTACCTACAATGCTTCTTACCAACAAAGCATTCAGATGACCCCTTTTCAAGCATTGTATGGGCATGATTGTCGAAGTCCTTTAAAATTCTCACATCCAACCTTGAGGGTTGAAGCTTCAAGGCAGATGCTGGAAGAGATGGATGATCAAATGAAGTCAATAAGAAAGGACATCCAAGCCACCAAGGATAGACAGAAGGCATATGCGGATTTGAAACGTCAAGATAGAGCCTTCGAGGAAGGAGACATGGTCTTCATTCTCGTACGCCCAAAAAAGAGTTCCCTATTCTTAGGAGATTGCAAGAAGCTAAGTCCAAGGTATTGTGGACCATACAAGATCCTCAAGTCCCTCGGACCCAATGTTTATAGATTGCAACTCCCTGAGAACCTAAAGGTTCATAATGTATTCCATATCAGCCTACTGAAAAAGTATGTACCTAATCCGAGCCATGTACTTGATGACCAACAAGTTGTAATCCCTAGCCAAGGAGTCCTTGAGCTACGGCCTAATAGGATCTTAGATGTTAGGGAGAGACAATTGAGATCCAGAACCTTGAGAGAATGCCTCGTCTAGTGGAAAGATTATCCAAAGGAGGATGCCACTTGGATGGATGAAAGTACTCTCAACCAATAATACCCCTATTTCTTCTGGAGATGAGGACATCTCGATTCCTCCAAGGGGGAGAGAATGTAATATTCCCACTCCAAATATTACCAAACTTGACTCCCCGCATGCCCCGTAGACCATTGCAAGGTTGTCTTCCACATTGTAGTTGCCGGCGGTTTAATCCGTAACCCGCATGTGTAAAAACAGGACCTCCGCATTGGCAAATCGAGCTCGGGGGTTCAAATTCACATAACCGTGGGGAAACACCCTCTTGGAAGAGGCAAAATGGATAATATTAATGCAAATTTTTTTATGTTTATCCCTTTCCCCCAGCCGATGTATGGCTGGAGGAGAGGGAGTGTCGGGAGGGATGGGCTAGGTGGAGTTATGGGCTGCATGAGGAGGGGAGGAAGCCATGCAGAGGTCACGTGGGGAGCTTCTCTCCCCAACCCCCTTAAGCCCTATATAAACCCCCCCTTAAACTTGGGGGCGGAGGAAGGAGGGAGTCATCGTGATGGGGAAAAATGCTAGTTTCGTGCTGTAGCCACCGTAGCTGCCGCCCTGCTGCGTCCAACGCCAACAACTGCCTTGCTCCTCGCCAGTAGCGAAATCTGATTCGTCATCTCCTTCCCATTCATTACTTATCTCACATTCTCTGACATCAGAATCTTCTTAGAAGCTTCTTATTAAGCTTTTAAGGGAGGAGGGGTTTCCATAAGGCCCATTCCCACAGCTTCTAAGGGATAAGGCTTTAGGCCTTGTTTTTGCGGCCTTCCCGGGTTTAAAATCGAGGTCATTAAGATTTATTTATGTAGCTTCCTCCTAAAAGACCAAATCCCATAAGGTTGCCTGTAAAAAGCCCAATTCCTGCAAGCCCATCACAAAGCTCCATTCCCGCAAGTTTTGGTAAAGCCCCAAATCCCATAAGTTTTTTTCCACAAGGCCTCCCATAAGCCCAAATCTTGGAAGCCCCGGTATTCTCAAGGATCTGCATTTCGGTGAAGGGATCTCCTGCATACGAGGGAGAAGGGCAAGATCTTGAGATTGCTTACCAAGGCTGAGGTGATTCACCAATCATGTAAGGGTAGAGGCAAGCCAGAAGTCTGTAATCACGCCTACAATGGCCCCCAAGAAGTTGCAAGGTGCACCTGCGGGAGGGTCTTCTCCTAACATTCACGTAGATATCTCCCCAAGCCCACAAATCTAGGTTTTTTTTTGAGTTTATTCTCACATAAAGAAATGATTTAGGCACGCCTAATTTCAAAAGGAAGAATGCATTTTGTGCTTATCATTAATGCATGTGGTAGCGATAAATGTACACTTGATAAATTATCTCTTTAAACGTTAGACAAGGTTGGTGCATATCATGAAATTAGAACTTTGCATTTCTAGAATTTTCCGTCTTAGGAGATTACCTGCATGTTGCTAATTTTGGTGAATTTCCAAAGTAATGAGTCTAAATGCCAATTACTTAGGGCAAAGCAATGAAATTGTTAAGTGCATTGGCTGTGAAGGAAAGGAGTATCTTGCATTTAGCCACTAATTCCCTTCGTTATGATTTGCACGAGGAAATTATTAATTTCCATTTCACGGCATGAAAATGAACTCCGGTCTTGTAAGTTGCATGGAAAAAGGATGCTTAGAAATGGATTAAATCAATACTAGCCTTAGTGTCGCATGAACTTCATTTTCGAGGTTGTTGTATCTAGGGGTCACAGGTTACAAATTCGCAAACCTCATTTTGTCAAGTTGCATTTGGAAAAGATTGCATGGCTTATTAAAGTATGGAATTCAAACACTTAGACAAAAGGTTGTAGGCATTATTTCTTGAATGCAAATCCTAGTAGGTCCTATGTAAGTTATCCTTCAATTTATCATGCGTTTTGACTTTAACAAGGAAGGATAGGGTTATTGCAAATCTAGTGGTATGTAGAAGCAATAAATCACGTGTTTACGTGAATTGTGACATGTTGCAACTAGTTTCTCCTTTAGATCAAGTTCATATCTCTAGGAATGGTTCGTCCTTGTCGCAAGACAAGTAGATTGGATTATCTAAATCACCTAACTCGCAAGGAATTCGTATAGCCATGGTTCAATCGATACGATAGATACCCGAAGTGCTAACTAGGGGTTTAGCACATTAAGGATTTGGCCTAGTTTTGCACTTGTTGCCAAGTCAAAACCCTCATACCCAAATGTCCTACCAACATTCACGCAATGTTGGGTCAATTGGACGCTCATGCAAGTAAGGATCTAGGGTTTCTACCCTAAGGATCATTTGTTCAAATGCTAAAACTCGGATTGAGTTGGAATCCCTAGGACCAAATGCTGCTCAATGGATAAAATGATCCCATGGAATAGATGTGACACTTGTGCAACAAGTTGCAACGTCCCATGGCCTTGTGGTTTGATCACAAGGGAGTTTTGCCATTCCTTGGAATGAGGTCGGCGGGTTCTTGTGCAAGTTTAACTTGCAAGAGGATGAGTAATCATCCTACGACATCACCTTTCTTGGGAAAATTTATCAAGTTAAGGGAACCTAGGTATTTGCTTGGAGGCAAAGGATCAATCAATTTAGAGCGACATGGTCGCCAAGATTTACTGTTAAATTATGAACCCTAAGGTATTGATTAAGTTGGGTTAACATGGTATGGCCCTAACCCAAGGACAAAAGGGTGAACAAACGAACCCTTGGGGATCTTGCCAAGTTGCAATTGATCTCGGATCGAATTTTGGATGCATATGGTGATTCCTTTCTGTCATAGGATCAGTGCTTGGGACGATCATCAGTACCCCTGCTAGGGCTTCTACTACGGCTCCGGCTTGGACTTCGAGCAGGGCTTCGGCTCCTACTACGACTAGGACTTCGAGTTAGACTGCGGATGCGGCTCCTGCTGCGTCTGCGATAGGAATCCCTGTTCTGATCATGATATCGATCACGATCATACTTGTCCCGGCTACATCCATGTCTAGCTACATCCATGTTCCATAAAACATTATCTTCCTGGACCAAGTGCTCCAAAACTCTCAAGTCCACCTTCAACAAGAAGTTCCACCACTTACACTTGATCTCATGGGAGTTTCGCAGGATCAGGAAACCAACCTCATCCCACTTTTGAAACAAAATCGATTATTTGAATTAGAATAGAGAAGTGAGCAACCTTTAGCGTACATATCCACCAGACTGTTACCAATTTATTGGTCATTTTCCAGTCCATTTTTAACAATATCAACATGTATGCCTTTGTTTCGTTCCATGTCTTGTAGCTTAGTAGGAGCTTTGAGCATGGCAAGAAACGTATAATTGTTAGGTTGTATGCAAGCCTCTTGCATTTTCTGGTACAGATGGAAAGCATACTCTGTTTCCTCATAATTGATATAGAAGAAAATAAGGGAAGTCCAGGAGTACACATTGTGACAGGCATTTTCTGGTACAGATGGAAAGCATACTCTGTTTCCTCATAATTGATATAGCAAAAAATAAGGAAAGTCCACGAGTACACATTGTGACATGGCGCTTCTCCACATTCTGCAGCAGCAAAGATGAGGGATGTCCAGGAATAGACATCGTGATGGGGCAATTTGCCAAAGATCTACAGGGCATCGCACAGGGCACCACACTCGACAAGGAGTGGCACAAGGTAGTTGCCCATGAATTGATGATGAGTATCGAGGTCACGTGCAAGCATACAGGTGTGTAAGTGTCGAGCTATACACAGGTTCTTCTGCTGCCTGCATTTTTGCAACAAGGAGAGGCTCCAGGGGGATGGAGCTGAAGATCATGAGCATGGCCGTGATGCCGTAGACCCTCTTGCGGCCTGGCTTGTCGCCCAGCCAGCCGAAGAAAAGCTGCTCGACGAAGGCCCCCAGGAGGGAGATCCCGTTCACAACTGTGTTCAAGCCTGGCGGCAGTGTGCCAACCATGGCTTTCTTGTCAAATCCATTTTCTCTCGTCAAGCCAAAACTGGGGAGAAGCAATGCGATAAAAATTGCAGATTTAATCCCCTCGGATTTGTCCCCCTCCTCTCATGGAACGCCAGATTCGACGCATTTCCGCGTATTGAATCATGCCTACTCACGGAGCTATAGAGTTGATGGACAGGATAGCAAGGAGAAACTCAATCAGCTTTTGAACATCGTAGGGATTTTAGAGGGGCCTCATGCATTTGGCATCTCTCCTGAGGCTTGGGAGGCTGGAAAACTGCGGTTTGGATCGTTGGAGCGGTTTACCGCAGCACAACACGCTCGGTCCAGGTAGGTTGAGGAGCAGCATCAGGTAGGGTTTTCTGGTCGGACATCTGGCGCAGAGAGAGGAAGCTCACTTAGCTCTCAATTGCAACCAATTAGCCCTGTTGTCCAGTCCAGCTCCTCGTCATCAAATGATTCTTTCTCATCGGATGCAAGCACATCTGATACCATGTTGGAAACTGCGAGGAAGACAAGAGACAAAAGGAAGAGAGGAGAGAAGAGAGATATGAGACACTAGAAGTGGAACCCTGGAAGCGTGTAAACTGAGCACACATGACATATATAGCGCCCTAGGTCCCCTCTATATATTCCTATCATGTGTGCTCAGTTTATACACTTCTGAGGTTCCACTTCTAGTGTCACATATCTCTCTTCTCTCCTCTCTTCCTTTGGTGTCTATATATAGCGCCCCAGGTCCCCTCTATATATTCTTATCATGTGTGCTCAATTTACAAACTTCTGGGGTTCCACTTCTAGTGTCGCTCTTCTCTCCTCTCTTCCTTTCGTCTCTTGTCTTCCTCGCAGTTTCCAACAGGCACTTGGTTCAAAGAGAGTGAGAAGTGGAAGAGAATAAAATGTTGATCCCCTTGCGGATAATTAGGCATCATCTCACATTAGCCCCCCAAAAATGAAGTTGAGCCTCATATATGTCCTACTAAATTTGGAGGATCATGTATTAATAACTCCATCTAATGCTTAGAACAGCTACCCAAATTATTAGGTCCATCTAGCCATAGATGATTGGTCATCAAGATTGAGGTATTCTCACGTTCCTTGATGGGATTTATTTTACTTATCTAATTAGAAAAGGTACCATACTATTACAACATAAAAAAGCAGCTTCCTTTTATTATCATGTTACATAGGGTCCATTAACACAACATCTAGCACATGACAAACACTTTGGAAAACAACATTCTATTGCACAAAAGATAATATATAAAAACACCATTCCATGTAGTATAAAATCCATATCCCTACAGAGAAAACAATTATCTAGCCTAGGATGTGAGCTTCCAACCCCATAAGATTGGGTTGTATGTGATTACACTACTTCTGTCAACAACACACAGTAGGGAACTTATTAACTTAGAGCCATGATAAGCTTCCCTCAGCATTAAAGGTATCCTATATAATAGTATCACTTGGCCTTTTTCCTTCTCAAGCACTCATGTAATCAAAAACACCTATCTCCTAAAAGATCATGGGATCCCAACCCACTAGTGAGTATTTTGGCATCTTATAGGATGCTAAGGCATATTGGGATGGAAATGCCAATGGCTTGAACTACAATGATAAAAAATTTGTCAAATTGTTCCATGAAAAATAATAATTTTAGAGAATAATTTCAAAATATTTGTTATAATTAGAAAAAATGATAATTTCATAGATTAATTTTATAATATTCGTAATAATGGTTTTTGGGGCCATAAATATAGTCATTGGGATATGATCTTCACAAGTATATATGAATGGTCTTGCTAAAAATTCATGTATCTATTATTTCTAACGGTAGAGAAGGGATATGATAGTCCTCATGAATTTTCTTGAGTTGTTCCAAGATTTTTGGGAGCTTTGAATTACCTCTAAGGCTTGACTTATAGGAATAAGGGCTAGAGCAGGTTAGGAGGGATTAGAGGGTAGCATAAATAGACTTGTCATGGATGTTACACTTGATGTTTGTTATGACCACAAGATGATACTAGCCAAATAGGTTCCTATAGGAGAAGTTGCTACACAAGATTGCACACATCATAATTTTTGAATTGCCAAATGCATAGCATGATTGAAATCCTCACAGAGAGTACATTAAGATCCTCTAGGGGTTCAGCCTCTCTTGTAGAGATTCAAACCTATGGTTTTTTACCCAACATGGAAGGTTTAAGATGTATAGGAGAGAATAGCCCAACATGCTTTCCTCCCCTCCTTGCTTTTTATAGTACTCTATTTTAATATTGGCCTTGTTGAGCATGTTCTTAGCACAAAAAGCATGCCTTTCTTTTAGCTCTCTTATTTTTTCTCAAAAGATAAATTCAAAATTTTTCCAATCTTAATTTGATCTTCTTTTCCTCTTGTGTTTTCCTTTTATTATGATGCACTTTCAATGTTCCATTGAGAATTTGCAAGAGTTTCTACATTGTTTGAATTATTTCACCTACCTTTGAGATTGGTGAGAATTTGATATGCTCCCATCGATACTTTTCTATGGAATTTCTCAACTTCAAACCCTAATAAAATGAGAATATCCAATGAGGATTTCTTTGTTTTGGAGCACTAGTTCTTTGTAAAGGTAATATACTTCCACCCTTGTCAGGCTATTTAGGTGTAGTCTTCTTGTTATTCAAGTCACCTCATAGTGAACCTTAAAGTAGCTTCCCATCTATCATGTTGCAAGCTTCCACATAGAGCTAGCTACAATAGTTGGCAATCACTAGAATCCTTGGTACTTATATTTTTGCGTTAAGACATGAAGTTTATAAATTTAGTGCTAGTTTGAAGGTGATAATATTTCATCATACAACTAGCAATGTAGTTTGCTTTGTTTTCTATAGCCACATGTTTTGGGCAATGCAATTTAGCTTTTTCTCAATATGGCTACGCCCTTTACCTTGGTGGTTCTTTTTTTCCATGTGCACTTCCATGACCAATATGGTCATGCACTTGGTAATGTGCTTTCCTTTATAATATGGCTATCTAATTTTCATGATAGGGTATATATGATTGTGTGGTTTTCTTGCCATGCACTTTGAATGTTTGCTCTTGTTGCTCATTTGGATAGTAGGGAATATGATGTTAGTGTGTGGAGTTTCTATTTAATCCATTGGTGCAATATGCTTTTTTCTCACTAATATAATCATGAGCTTTGCAATAAGATGGATGTCATGGCCATGATATATGCTTGGTCAATGTGGCCATGTACTTTGCTTAATTTTGTAAGTGTTATTGTTGCTAAATGCAATGACTCTGTTGTTGGGGCCACACAGTTTGTGTTATTCATGTGTACTAAACATCTTTCTTTTAATTTTCTTTTTTGTTATTGTGATTACCTTTCAACAATTGTGGTCTTGCTTTTGTGTCAATGTGAAAAGCTTAACTGTGAGGAAGTATTATACAAATGTAAATGTCTAATCAATGAATATTTATTTACTAATTATACCTAGAAAAATCATGAGTTCCAAGTTAACTTGATATAATATCTATAATTCCCTAGTTAGAGGATAGTACTTGCTAGTTATGACTAGTAAAAAGTAAAATTTTCTAATTAGGTTGATATTATTACTAGTTATACAATAACTTGCTAGATAATGTTGTTAGATAGGGCTTCAATTTTCTAGATACTATCTAGGAAAAGGATGTTACTTGTTAGAAGAGACTAGTGATGGCAAAATTATCTAGTTATAACTAGAAAATTCTACATTCTTCCTAGTTTGGTTAGTAATCTTCCTAGTTATAATGTGAACTTTCTATATAGTAAGTGGTTTAGAGTTTCTTGTGACCTTTGTCCTTACCTTCTCGAAACCATCATTATCAACTTGAATTGAGAAATAGAGAATTGTGATAAACATCATCTTTATCTTATCCTCATAGTACCTTTAATTCCCTATTACATAAAAGTAGGGAATCACATCCTTATAATTCTTTATGTAGGGATTTTCAAAGGAATGTGGGGAATGCTCTATATTCCCTATTATAAGATGTAGGGAACGTAGGGACTTTCAAAGGAATGTAGGGAATGTTCTATATTCCCTATTATAAGATGTAGGGAATGCAATTTCCTAGTTATAGATGGGGAATACACACTTGTCTACATAGGAAATATTGGAGAATTTCCTATATTTCACCAAATTGCCTATGTGGGGAATGATTGAAAGTTCTTTGTGGAAGTTCATCTATTCTAGGAATAGAATACTTGTTCTTGAGTGTTGATTGATTCAACCCCCGGTAATCAATACATAGTCGAAGTGTCCCATCTTTCTTTTTCTGGAATAGTATTGGAGCTCCCCACGGTGAATTGCTAGGCCGGATGTAACCCTGATCTAATAGTTGCTTGAGTTGTTCCTTCAACTCAATTGCTTTTGGTATGGATATTCTATAAGGTCTCTTTGCAATTGGTGCAGCTCCAAGTACTAGCCTAATCTCATGATCTACTTCTCTTTGAGGCGGAAGTTCAGTCAATTCCTCAGGGAATACGTCAGCGTATTCCTTTAGCCAAGAAGGACCCTCATGAGACTCTTGCTTTTAATCTTACTTGTTGAGTTTGATCAGGTAAACGGGTAATCCTTTTCTAACTCCTTTTATGATCCGAGATACTTTGGCCAATTGGATTCTTGGCACTCCTGCCTCACCTTGAGTTGTAAAAAATTCCCTTTCAGAGTTTCAAAAGGAAACTTGACCCTTTCCACAGTGAATGTGGGCATCGTTGGGTTTAAGCCAATCCATCCTGAGTAGACACTCATGGATACCTAAATTCATGACTCTGAATTTGACTGAAGTCTTCTTTCCTCCTAGAAAAAATTACACCTTAGCAGTTTGTGAGATAAAGGAATGTGTGTTGCCACAATCAATCAAGGTTTTGAAATGTTTACCTTGATATTCCGACGATGTTGTGAATCACCGAGAACTGGTGATTCGGCCCTTTCTTGTGTGAAGCGGCATGGACTGTCGCTCTTTCGAATTCTGCTTCCATAGTCAGATCTTCCTCTTCTTCTTCTTCGCATCTTTGCCTATTGGAAATGCAGGCAGTTCTTCCTCTTCCACGGGTGGTGGCTCCTTGACCGCAGCCTGCTCCTTGGAAAGGCTTTTGGCGATGTTCTCCGTTGAGCTTGGGACATTACCTCTTGAAGTGACTGGGTTCGTTGCAGTGGAAACAACGGAGGTTTCCGCCATTACTTTGAGTAGGAACAAAGTTGTTGACGTTATTTGTCCTTGCTTTCTTTCTTTCTCCCTGATTATGACCTTGAACTCTCTTCATTTGAGGTCTGAATGCTCCTCTGCTCGGGTCACTATAAGACCAAGTTTTGTTACCCCGTGGTCTAGCTTGCACCTTCTGAATTATAGGTGCCGCTTGAATGAGTGGATCTTGAAGATCTGATGGACGCATAGATTGGAGACGGGTATTTATTGGTGGATTCAAGCCCACACAAAATTTGGACACCTGTTGCGTCATGTCAATCTGTGGCGCATACTTTAAAAGTGAGACGAATTTAGAGTAGTATGCATCAAGAGTGAGTCCTAGTTGTTTTAGCTCGTAGAACTCATTCATTTTCTACGTACGATATGCAGGTTGTAAGTATCTTCCCTGCACGGATTTCTTCAGCTTCTCCCAGGTAAGGAACCCCTCTGAAATCCCTTGATCCCTGCACCATTGCTTCCACTAAAGTCTATCTTCGTCGGTGAGCTTTAACCTGGCGAGCATGGCCTGATTGGCAGGTGTAGTACCAGCTGCTTCAAAGTAATCCTCCATGGATTCAATCCAAATTTCAGCATCAGCCTGGGCAAATCTGCCTCTCCCGTCAAACTCGGGTGGCTTTATCTGCTTGAGGAGGAACTTCTTCTCCTGGATCGCAGCAATACTTGATGTAGGAGGCGAATTTGGAACCTATACCTGGGGTTGTGCCTGGATAAAGGTTTTCTTAACATTATTATATGATAATCGACGTTAGCTTATCTTTCATTTTTAGTTCAGCTATCTCGTAAACAATGTAGCTACTTAACCTTTTTAACAACTCTTATGCACAGCCAAATATTGATAAAAAGAAGTCTTTGTTTGTATTTACATGGGCATAGCATTTTTGAATACAACATTTCATGTAATGATAAGCCAATCATTACATTCAGTTTGGGGAGAACAATGTTGTATTGCATTTGTCTAGAGGAACTGTGTAAATATAGTAGGGTTTTGGGTCATGGATATTTAAGAATCGATAATTCATTGGAAGTTCAGGATACCCTTTTCGTTGGAATCCATACTTCTCATGGTGGCCCAACACTTTAATCTTGTCGGCTGGGATTACATGGGTTACTTCCTCATATACAGATGAGTTCATCTCAACCCTCCGACCTTGAATATGTAAAGTCGAATTTATGTGAGCTTCCACAAAAATGAACAGCTTCACGACTTTCAAGTCTTCCAACCACTTGATCCTCTTTAGGTTGGTCTGTAGATAAGCAAACTGGTGCGTGGCTATATAGTAGATTCCTGAAGTCCCCGTCCATCTTCGTTCTATGTAAAGAGGTGATGGATTATAAATCTGTTCTAGGATGTTCATCATTCCAATTCTTTGTCTATAAAGCGGAGAATGCATTGCAGTCATAAACATGACCCGAAATACCAAAAATTTGTTCCACGCTTCATAACTCTGTAAGACAGCATTGAAGGTAAGGAAATATTTGGACAGCAGCAAATTCTTTACTTCATTTAATTTAGATTTTATAAAAGTAATTCCGTTATTGGTCGGCTCTGATACCAACTGTAACGTGTCCTGGATGATACTAGTGGACACGTTACATGTATTTCGGCAATGAGAAGAGAAACTGCCTATCCGATGAGATAAGAATTATATTCTCAAAGCCTGCTCAAATTAAGAAAGAGAAAGGGACGGCGGCAGCTATGAGTATTGCTCACCAGTGAGGCACAGCCGACAGTAAACGCGGACCTCTGCGAGGTTGGCTGGAGCTCTTGCTCATCCATCACAACGGATTTCCACTTGAAAAGGATCCCCTTGATGAGACCTTTATCCCTCCCCTGCCCTAATTGGCTTCCCCTTCCGCCAGCCTGCTCTATCGGCCTTGTGATTCAACGGCCGAGAGAGAGAGAGAGAGAGAATAGTTGTGCGCAGTAGACTAAAGACTAAAGGATTGCTAGGACATTACTCGCGATAATCTGATTTATACGCGCCATTAAACTTGTCCCAATTTCGAATTGCACGATACAAACAGACATCGCATTGCCAAAATAAACTTGTGTGCCGAATTGCAAATGAAGGGCAATGCTATAATCCATAACAATGGATGTGCGCCACCTTTTTTGGGAAGTAGATAACATACTATTTCTACGTAGAGTCTTGAACATGATTCATACTACTAGCTATCCTAGACCTAAAGATAATGTCAATGGGTGGGCCTACATTAGTTAATTTCTTTATTGGCCTAATAGCTCCAGCATTGCAAAACATTCCACTAAGTATCTTTGTGTACATCTTTCATAAGACTCTTATCAAACTCATGGCTCCTGAGATCATCTTCTTTTGATATCTCTAACTTTTCTTTCTAAAAGTTTGAGGTATCATTATAGAATCTTGAGAAATCACGATTGTGAAGCACCAATCATAAGGAAATCAATATGTGATTGGGTTCTATGATATTTGTATGATGCTTGTATTATGGACATGTAGAGTTATGCTTCACTAACATGCTTGTGGAGAATTGTATTAGTGGGCTTCCTGGAGGATATAGAGATGTTTGCGTGGGAAAATGTTCTTCAACATTTTTAGAGCAATGCCACAAGCTCACATTTAAGAAAGCCTAAGAGGTAAACATAACTTGTTAAAGTGGAACCATGGGCGGAGAACATATGCCACACAACTTACTTTGCCTGCTTAACTTTTGAAAGGTTTAGCTAGAGCCCACATGTGGCTTATTCACCAAATTTTTAACTATCTTGTCATAAAACTAGCTATGAATAAGGTTTTTAAACTTGAATTATGTTTATAAAAGGAAATGAACCATTAGTTGCAAGCCATTGTATTGGACTGAGAGCAATGTGTGATTTGCAAACTAGTTTTAAATTTTCACATTGCAAAAACTGAATTTCTGAGATAGATATTTTTTTAAAAAAGTTATTGTCTAAAATGGCAAACATCATAGCGGCCCTCTCATCTCTTTCACTAGACCCATTTTTTGGTATAGTGGTTTACTAGCATAAAGAAACAAAGGGGATGACCTAATTGAAGAAGATTGAGTGTTTAATAAATGTGTTGCCACACAAGGCCCTCTTTATTGTTATTAGGGCACAATTGGGACTTGGCAAGCTAGGGTAAGCACATTGTTTAAGAAACTACCCCTATCATGTTCTTCAAGCCACTAGCTAGGGCATTCTTCAAAAAAAGGCTAATATGGTCACAATGGCAAAAAAAAGAGCAAACCGCCTATCTCACATGTGTTGTTTTGTCGTCAATTCTGAACGAGACAACTATGATTTCTAGTGGCCTATGTTTAGAGTTTCATGCAACCTTGATTGAAGATATTTTGCACTTTCACTAGGAGTGATTAAATAGTAGCTTTGGCATGATTTAAAGAGCAAGCAAAGGAAGAGACAAGTGGGAACCATGCATTATACTAGCCACTACTAAGCCATCAATGAAATCAAACTACTTATCCCAAAACCTAAATAGGCACCCCTACATGTTCCCCCCATGTAGAAAGGACATTAGAACTCTCTCACATAAATGTTCACATGGACCTACAGAAAGCACATTAGATTGGTGGATCTAAAGAAAACACATGAAATGGAGTACATTTTTTAAATTGCAGTAAGTGGATATATAGATAACTAATAGTATGTAAAGTGATACATCATCTTGCACTTGCATATGTATACATACAGTTGTCACTTAATATGTGGGTCTGTATATGTATATAAGCAAAGTGGTTTTGTATGGTGGTTATAGTGAATGGCTCCCCATGTTGCCCTGTAGGAGGACTTGGCTTAGTAAGACATATAAGACATTTGTTAGGAAGGATGAAATATTTTAATATGAGCTCCAAGGAAACCTACACATGGCATTCTAATACAAGAAAATATTCAAGAGAGAAGCTTGGTAGCCAAGGATGATAGTGAACCATCTCTTCTTGAAGTTGAACCAAGAATGAATATAGCCTTTCTAATAAATCTATTTTTGAAAATGCAATCTAGCATGGAAACTACATGCTAGAAACTATCACATCCATGATAAACATGGTCATCTATCCATAAAGGCTAAATCAATAGACTAACATCAGCCAACAAGGTCTCTTCCTTGCTCGCATTCATTTCTTTAACCTAGTAGGGGGTTAGCAACCATATCTTGAAATACTTAGCATTGGTTGGGTGGGGAGGAAAGGAGTGTTTCCTCACTTGGATTCTTTATGTGGTGCAATGCTTTCATATTTGAGGGGAAGATATTTATTCTTAATGGAAATCCTAAATTGTCTTATCATATTACTTTCAAGAGTATCAAACCTTGGAAGAACTTGCAGGATTATAATGAATTGAACTAGGTTCCTTTACAACAATTGCTAATGCATAGCTACTCCCTAACATCAAAGAAAATGAGATTATGAACCCAAATCATGCCAATGATCAAGGACATGTCACCTACTTTGCCTAAGATCAGAGCCCAATTCAAGCCAAAAGATTTAAATATTCAATTAGGAATGTCAAATAAATTGAGGAAAATCCCTAGTTTAAGTTAGCGAAAATTGTAACTTTGCTTTGGATTGAAGCTCTATAATTACTAAAATTGTGAGAAAATGCAAGTAGAGACACATGCAAATTTCACCCTAGCAAGTTCAATAGTTATAGATCCACATAAGTGAAGTCTTAGTATATGTTGGGGGTAAAGGCGCCTCTGCCTAGCTACCTAGATATTACTACATTGACACTACCGACGCCTATACATTGCAGGCAGCGGGCACCCATCACCGTCACTTTATTATTTATTCTTTTAGTGAGATGAATAAAGGGAGGGCCACTCACACATTGTGACTGTTGGAGTTCCCACATTGTGAGTCTCTCTCTCTCTCTTGCTCTTGCTCTTGCTCTTCTACCATAGCACTCCCGTGTGCAAGCTTCGATCCTTCTCACCTTTCAATTGGTATCAAAGCATTGTTGCTTGAGCATTCGAGCTTAGTCCATGAATCCTTTAGCATTCATTTGAATCCCTACACCATTGTTCCTGACTCTTGGTAGCCATATCCGACTCCTTTGAGCTGGATCACTCCCGGGCTTCCCGAGCACCTACCCTATCCATTTGGGCACCCTTAGGGGATTCCTTCAGAGGTATTAAAGCATTGTTCTGAGTGTTTATTCTAGTTTTTAGGGTACAATAGGAAGGGGCAGCCATAGCTCCAACCATTGGAACTCCCCCATTTCATATCTTGGCGCTTGCGTGATCAGGCTGGACAAGGCTTTGTGTAGGCCTTCTTTAGGACCTAGTTGAGCCCCCCTTCCACCCCACTAATTCCATGTGGACTAGCAGCATACCCAACAAAATCAGCCTTGTTTAGGCTAGCTTGAAGACTTACAGATTTTTTTTTTAAATTTCAGCCCTCCCTTGGCACTATTGGTAGCTTGAAAACACTTTATGTGTTTGCTTGGATAGCATTGACATTTGATGCCCGATTAGTCTGGAATGGTCCTTGAATGTTAGGGGAATGTATGCCTATTGATTGGCCATCATTTGGAGCTAACTTAGTGGTCTGAAATAATCAATTTTACATAGTAAATAATTGTTGTACACTCCAAGGATGAAGCTTATTTAGTTACTTTATTCTTTGCCTATTGGTTTACAAGTGCTTCCCAGGTGTTTCATATGACTATTGGGATGCAAATGAAGGTTGGCAAATGCTTTGTGGCAAATGCTTTGGATGGTTTCAGAATGCATTTTGAGCCTTGTTTGAGCTCCATATTGGCTGGTATTTACTTGACATTGGTCTACACTAGCATGCTTATATGACAGATATTATACCTATAGTCCATGTATGACCCATTGGTACATGCTTGATACTTATGTTATCTACACATGCTAGTTACATTGTTTGGACTTGACTGCTACTTGAGCTTTCTTTTGGCTTGAGTTTGGATATTCTGGAGCTTATTTTGGTCTTCCTTTGGCTTGTCAGAGATTGATTGGGATTGTCTTCATGACATTGGATGCTATCATTGGATACTTGATCGCTCATATGCTCTGGATGTCTTTTTGATGTATAATCTTGGATACTCTGTCTAGTGCTCTTACATGCTTTGTTTGAGCTTATTTGCTTCACACTTATAGCTTTTGTGCTAGTGAGAGAATCTTTGTATGCTTACTAGACATTGAGCAGTGTGCGTAAACACCATATTGGAGACTATGGGAATTTCCCATAAGTTTGGGACACGTGGTCAAATCTCTGGATTTGTCATAACTTGAACACTATAACTCCAAATTGAGCACTCTATAGCACAATAGATTCCATTTTTCAAAGCGCTTTCCAATGATAGGTCATATTATATGGTTTTGAGAAACTTATGGGTATGTTATCTGGGTGCCACCTTTTTAGTATTCAAAAAATGGAAATTAGTTGATTCCCAAACTCACTAATATTGTGTTCATAATGCATATTGAGCTTTTGGATACTTGAGACTAGGATCCCCTTGTGGATGATATATGATTGATATGCCTTGGTCCATGTAGATAGACTTGGGCTGATTCGGCTATTTATTTATTGAGCAGACACTGACTTGTGTCAAGTTTTGGCAGTGGTATGTATATTTTGACTTGTTGATTGGGGGGTGTACTAACTTTACTAATGGACTTTTTCTGACATGCTTCGATGTTGGTTCATGTCAGTTTGATTGTTACATGCTTGTTTATGCCCATTTGATGTTATTTCTGCATTGATAATTAGTGATTGACTTTGAATATTGGCTCACATCTCGTCCCAAGGAGGAGTGCACATTTTACGGCAAATTAGATGATTTTGTGGGCGTGTGATGGATGGAGTGCTTGAGCCAATCTACCACTTTGAAGGTAATATCCAATCTATACCGTCAATACCTAACGAGACAGACACCATTCGAGATTTACCTACAATCTTGGAGCTTAAGATGGAGGCAATGATCGATGCATTGATTCCCATGGATGTCGAGACTTCTGATCCGCTTAGAGAGGAAGCATCCATATCATTATATGATGGGTGCCGAGTATCTCGCTTGAAGACATACTTGCACTCCTAAGTTTGCAAGCAAAATATGGGTGGAGCAATGCGAGTGTGACCGAGTTGATCAGGTACCTTGTACGTACGCTTCATTGATTTCTTTTTGACACTATCATTAAAAACATTTGTGTTTTTTCAAGGTGTTTTAAGATTTTTTTCAGGTTACTAAAGTATCATATATTACCACTTGCAAATACTATATCTGAGTCTTGTGATAATACATGACATGTTTTACGAAAGCTTGGCATGAACTATAACAGTATCCATGCATATATCAACGATTGCATACTGTTTCGAGGAGAATACGAGACTATGGAGACATGTCCAAAGTGTGGTTCTCACAGGTATCGACAAGACTTGCAAGGGAAAACCATCCCTAAAAAAGTTCATAGACACTTTCTGCTTATCCCCTGCATAAACCACATGTTTTGTACGTCTAGCATGGCGAGCTTGACAACGTGGCATGTGCAGAATAGGTCCATAAATGGAGTTCAACGAATATCACCGAATTCACATGCATGGAGCCACATTGACTCTACCTTCCTAGGCTTTGCCCAAGAGCTAAGGAGTCTTTGGCTCGATCTTGCAATGGATGGCATGAACCCATTCAGTCAACACTCCACTTCTTAGAGTGTGTGGCCTATGCAAATAGAGGGGTCGATATTGCAAGGGCTGGAGGCCACCGAATGCTTGGAGCATGTAGAGGAGCCAACATCGGGTAACAATGATGGAAATACAAGAGTCCAAGAGTTCTTTGAGAACGAGGTGGACTCGTCCTTTTGTGGTAACATGTCTATCAACCTTCTACTAATTTATATCGAGTTGTGTCAGGAGATTGACATGGGACCATAGGATACTTCATACATGGAGCATCCACTTACTCAATTCGTTGACTAATCGCTTATAAGGGTACATAAGATATGCAATTTAAGTAAGATCATTTTTTAAAGATTTATATTATTGTGCTTTGTATGATATAAATTGATTATGCTAACATCATTTTTTATCTGTGCAGGTGACATTTGTGGATACTTAGATTATCAGAATGAGTCGAGGGATGAGTGATTAGGAGTTGTAGGATATCTTCACGCGCATGTCTCCAGATTAGATGGCGAGATTTAGAGACATGGTGGACTAGAAGCTGTCTTGGACATCGTCAGGCCGCTCTATTAGATTTACTTCGGTGCGATCAGATGCTTCAGTTTCGAGCAGACAAGGTCGATGCTCCAAACTTGGGCCAAACGGAGAGAGTGCTTTAGGGTCTAGGGGATACTGTAGAGATCCTAATGTAGTGAGCCTATGGTCGACTCAGGATGTAGATGCTACTCCTTGCTCTCGTGGCGGTTCTAAAGAGTGTGACTCACGTGGTTGCTGTGGAGGCATGGACACAGTCTCTCTGTCTCGTTGTTCTGCTGGAGTTGCGTCACCTCCGGGATTTGTCACACTTGTAGGGATGTCTACTCCAGTCACTCCGGCTTTTTCTCAGTCATCCGTAGATAGCACCACTATGGGTGCTACTCCGATAGATACTACCCCGGTCGGTACACCAGATGTACAGGGGTCTCTTAGATATGCCCAGGAGCATGGTTGTAGGTGGGAGATGACCCATCTTAGGCATACCCCAGAAGGGTATGCCTACCTTGTAGATGCTAGGTTAGGAGCCATCATCATGAATAATGAGGGGAGGAGGGTGATGGCTCGCATGAGAGAGTTGTGCCAATAAGTGTTTCAGCACAACATCTTGGATCATTGGAAAAACATACCGGAGGGGAGCAAGGACTACATAGTAGCATCCTTGCATGAGGAGTTTCCGGTACCAGCCACACTAGAAGAGTTTTCTACGGGCTAGATGATGAAGTGCATGCGTGCATATATGTCAGACAGACAATTGGACGCATTCAAGGCACTCAAGAGTGGGGCTGCAATGTCTGAGTGGCTAGACGTAGACGAGTAGCATGGACTGAGGGAGGAGGCTACAGATTCTCCAGGATGTTGGAGACAACAAATTCTCTTAAGAGCCTTTTGTACATTGTCTGCAGCATAGTACCATCCATTTCAATATTAGGCTCCTCCAAGTTTCAATATTAATCTTCTTCATTCAAGGTAGAATCTTTCAAATAATATCTTTCCCAATTATGTCTAATGACTTTGTAATATTTCCGCGTACCGCGTACCGTAAATATTAACTTCCCGCACGCCGTGTAAACCCTGTGCGAGGGTATCCCCTACTTCGTAATTATTAGTAACTTAATCCATACCATTCACGAGACCGCCGCATTGTGAATTAGAGGCCGGGGTTGAGGACCGTAAAAACCGCAAGGAAACGACTGCTTGGGAAGGGCAATTGGATAAATTCAAGGCAAATTTTTTTATTATTATCCCTTCCCCCAACCGACGCATGGCTGGAGGAGAGGGAGTGTGGGGGGGGAATGGCCAAGGAGGAGTGAAGTCGGCTGCATGAGGGGGAGTCCTCCACGTGTGTGGAGGCCCTCTTCCCCACCCCCCCCCCAATGCCTATAAAAACCCCCCCAAGGCTGAGGGTAAGGGGTGGACGGGCCGTGGAGAGGGAGGTGAGGTCGCTGTGGAGAGGAGGTCATCGTGCAGGAGCCGCCGCGCTGCCGCCCAGTCCGCCAGTCACGCTGCCGCCCAATCCGCCAGACGCGCTGCCGCCCCGTCCGCCTGTCGCAGGCCACTCCAATCCGCCGCCACGCTGGATCACGACCCCCCCCCCCCCCCCACGTGGCCTGTAGAAGCTGGAAGCTTCTTAGAAGCTTCTAAGGAGGGGGCTTCCTTAAGACCCTTCCCACCACATTCCCCAAATATCCCATTCATACCCCTTCCCGGAAATTGAAGAGGAGAGGGTGAAGGCCGTAAAGACTCCCACAAGACCCTTCGAAAAAGGCTTTCGCAAAAAGGACTTTAAAGCCGCAAGCCATCCAAGAATCAACTCCATGCCAACACGGGGTTTTCCCTAAAGATCTCCTAAAGCCCTTTTCGGTAAGCGCCATTCCGCAAAGGAATCTTCCGCATACGAGGAAAAGGCCAAAGGTCGGGAGGTTGCATTCCGAGGCAAGTAAATCCGTAGACCACAAAGGCAAATCAGAAGCCGACTCTACACCTACGATGGCCCCAAAAAGGACACAAGATGCGACTGCGGGAGGTTCATCTCCGAGTATACAAGTGGATATCTCCCCGACCCCTCAAGTCCAGGTTCTTTCGAGTTATTTTCGCATAAATAAATGATTAGGCGCGCTTAGTTCATAAGGGAGATTGCATCTTTACGCTTAATTTTAATGCATGTGGAAATTGGAAAAAAATACATTTGGTAAAGTATCTCTTGAAACATTAGGCAAGATTGAAATATGTCATAAATTTGAACGAGTTATCCACCTTAGAAGACTAGTTGCATGTAGTTTCTTTGGTACATTATCAAAGCAATGAGTCTAAACTTAGGGCAAAGAAATGGAATTTATAAGTGCATTCTCTTCCGTCCTAGACATGGTAGGAATAAGCGTGTGCCGCATGTTAGGCAACATCCTCCTCGTAATGATTTCATGAGGCAAGGTTAACACCAAAAGATATTATCCGAAAAGAAATAATAGAGTACGGAAATGATCTTATGGACTTGCAAATAACATGTAAAATGGAATTAATTAACACTAGCTTTAGTTTGGTATAAACTTCGTCAACTAGATTGTAGCTAGGAGAATGTTGCGTATTGCATAGTCATCATGCGGAAACGTCACTCATCAGTAGCCGCATTTAGGAAAGGTTCCATGGTTCGTCAAAGCATAAGATTCGAAAGTATAGACTACAAGGTTGTAGGCATGATTAATAGGTCTTAGGAAAAGTTAGTATCCAGATTATCATGCATTTTTGCTACACCAAGGAAAGATAAAATTATCATAAACCATGTGATGCGTAAAAGCAATAAATCGCATGTTTAAGCGTATTGGTGTAGTTGTAACTATTGTTCTCCATTAGATGTAGTTTATTACCTTTAGAAGGTTCATCCTTGTTGCAATACAAGTATATTGAGTTGTCTAAGTAACCTAAAACACAAAGGATTCATATGGGCATGGGTGAGTCGATATGATAGGTATCCCAAGTGCCAAGTGCAATAAGATTTCGACCTAGTTTTACACTTGTTGCCAAGTCTAAAACCGCAAACCCAAAGATCTTACACACGTTCACGAAATGTCAAATCAATTGGATGTTCATGCATAAAATGATCTAAGGATTTATCCTAAGGATCATTCGTTCAAATGATGAAACTCCGACGGAGTTGCAAATTTCTAGGACCATGGGCCAACATAATTAGAAATGGGTTGGAGGATACCCTAAACCCTGCTACTCGGTTAGAGGTAATTCCGTGGCCGGAGGACGCCATTCAATGGGTGGAATGATCCCGTGGAATGATGCAACACATGTGCAAAAAGGTTGCAACATCGTATAGACTTGAGATTTGTCCACAAGAGAGTTTTGTCATCTCTCGAAATGAGGTTGGCAAGTTATTGAAAGAATTTAACTTACAAGAGGATGAGTAATCATCCTGTTACTCACTTTTCTTAGGGAATAATTGCCAAAGAAAAGGAAAGTTAGGTATTTGCCTTGAAGCAAATGACCAGACAATAAACTAAAGCGACATGGTCGCTGGAATCTACCACAACAAGACCTAAAGTATTGGTAGGGTATGACCCTAACCCAAGAATGATAGGAATCTTACCAAGTTGCAATTGATTCCGGATCGAATGCGGGTTGCATTCGGAGAAAAGGAGTCACTCCTTAACAGTTTGCCAGCTAAACGACCATTGGAAATTGATTGTGCTTGTAACAGTTTGGAAAGCACTGTTTGCATTGTTTGCTCAATGAACTAAAGGACGAAAATATATCTAAATACTTCAGGTTGAAGCCTAAAGGGAGAGGCAGCTTCAGTTACCCCCGACTGCCTGCCTGACCCTAACCAAGGGGGTTGTTAGCCACGCCAGGAACGTGGACCGAACTCGCCGCGAGAGGTCTCTCCGTTGAGTTCTACTTGGAGCAGGAGGACGCTTGGGTGCCAGAGGGGGCTCTGGCCGTAAATCCTTCGCCTTTCGGGCCCTGCACAAGAGGCTAACGTGACTCGGGATTGGATCTCGAGGCCCGCATACTAGTCTACGGGCGGAAACTTGGATTAGTGATCCCTGCTGGTTTACTGGATAGCCTTCGGGCGGATTATGAATACGCCTACAGGCAGAAACTCCTTGTATTTCAAAGATAAAAGGATAAAATGATAATAAAGAAGTTGTTTGGCATTGTTTTCTTTATGTCCTGTGATAAGATTACGTGAAGGAACCAGTGCATAAGAGGGTTAATTCAAAGAAGCTGTTTGTATATATCAAACTAATGTGGTAGGTAATTACATAACTAAAACAAACCGAGGAAAGTGCGGAGGATGGACCATGGGTCCGTCCTACGGATGGGTGGTCCCGGTTAGCCGGGAACTTTCCTCAAAGTCTTCGACGAACAGAAGGATGATCAACATCACCGAAACAAGTAATGAGAACGATGACTTGGAATTACCGATTACCCGATTCACGCTGTTTTAGGGGAACGGAATGGGACTATGCCTTTTGGCAGAGAGGTCGAGCCTTGCATCCCTCTCGTTTCCCATTCTCCTTGAACCAAGTGCAGCATGAATCCGCTTCAGACCAGGCGTTTCTGCGTAAAGTAGTTCGATCAGGTCTGACGCTAGTCGCTGTTAGTAAATGACCAAACAATTCCGGTCGATCCTAAGTGGGAACGGCCAGGACACTTCCGTTACGTGGCAGAAGCGGAAAGTCCTAGATTGCAAAACCCGCAACATTCCATGGGAGTGCTGGGTGGAGTTTTCTAGACAACCTTTCCGATGGGCTGCTAAGACGTGTTCTAGAGGATTCTAGTGGACACGTTACAGTTGGTATCAGAGCCGACTTACAATGGAATTGTTTTCATAAAAATTTCATTGAAAGATGAAGTAAAGAAATTGTTCCTGTCCAAACATTTTCTCATCTTCAATACTGTCTTGCAGAATTACGAGGCGTGGAACAAGTTTTTGGTATTCCGGATCATGTTCATGACTGCAATGCATTCTCCGCATTATAGGCAGAGAATTGAAATGATGAACATCTTGGAGCAAATTTATAATCCATCACCGCTATATATAGAGCGAAGATGGACTGGGTCTTCAGGAATCTATTACATAGCTGCCCACAGGTTCGCTTATCTACAGACCAACCTGAAGAGGATCAAGTGGCTGGAAGATTTGAAAGTCGTGAAGCTGTTCATTTTTGTGGAAGCTCACGTGAATTCGACTTTGCATATTCGAGGTCGTAGAGTTGAATTAAACTTATATGTATATGAGGAAGTAACCCGTGTAATTCCAGCTGATAGAATTAAGGTATTGGGCCGCCATGGGAAGTATGGATTCCAGCGGAAAGGATATCCTGAACTTTCGATGAATTATCGATTCTTAAAGATTCATGACCCAAAACCCTACTATTACACAGTTCCTGTAGACAAATCCAATACAATGTTGTTCTCCCCAAACTAAATGTAATGATTGGATTATCATCACTCGAGATGTTGTATGAGGCTACGCCATATAAATATAAATAAGGATTTCTTTTACCACTATCTGATTGTGCATCAGGGTTGTTGCAAAAAGTTAAGATGCTTCATGAGTTACGAAATAGCTGAACTAAAGATAAGCTAATGTCAATTATCATATAATAATGTTAAGAAAACTTTTACGCCAGGCACAACCCCAGGTACAGGTTCCAAATTCGCCCACTACATCAAGTACTACTGTGATCCAGGAGAAGAAGTTCCTCCTCAAACAAATAAAGCCACCCGAGTTTGACGGGAGAGGCAGATTCGTCCAGTCGGATGCTGAGATTTGGATTGAATCTATGGAGGACTACTTCGAAGCCGCTGGCACTGCACCAACCAATCAGGCCATGCTCGCCAAATTAAAACTCACCGGTGAAGCCAGACTATGGTGGAAACAATGGTGCAGGGATCAAGGGATTTCAGAGGGGTCCGTTACCTGGGAGAAGTTAAAGCAAGCCATGCAAGGGAGATATTTGCCGCCTGCATATCGTACACAAAAAATGAATGAGTTCTATGAGCTAAAACAGTTAGGACTCACCCTTGACGCATACTACTCTAAGTATGTCTCACTGTTAAAGTATGCGCCACAAATGGACACGACATAGCAGGTGTCCAAATTTTGCGCAGGCTTAAATCCACCTGTAAATACCTGTCTCGAATCTATGCGTCCATCAGATCTTCAGGATGCACTCATTCGAGCGGCCCCTATAATTCAGGAAGTACAAGCTAAACCAAGGAGTATTAAGAATTGGTCTTATAGCGACCCACGCAGAGGAGCATTCAGACCCCAGGTTAAGAGAGTTCAAGGCCACAATCAGGGACAAAGAAAGAAAGCAAGGACAAATAACGTCAACAACTTTGTTCCTACTCACGGTAATGGCCGAAACATCCGATGTTTCCACTACAATGAACTCGGTCATTTCAAAAAGCAATGCCCCAAGCTCAGCGAGGGACACCGTCAAGGTATTGGCCGCGGTCAGGGAGCCACCGCCCGTGGAAGGGGAAGAGCTGCCTGCATTACCAATAGGCAAAGATGTGAAGCAGAGGAAGAGGAAGATCCGATTATGGAAGCGGATTTCGAAAGAGCGACGGTCCATGCTGCTCTACACAAGAAGGGGCCGAATCGCCAGTTCTCGGTAATTCAAACACCGTCGGACTATCAAGGTAAAGGTTTCAAAACCTTGATTGATTGTGGCAGTACACATTCCTTTATCTCACCAGCATGTGCTAAGAGATTAGGAATAGCCACAGTAGAAGCACCTACCCTACTTGTGGAATTGGCAAACGGTCGTGAGGTAACTTGTGCTAGGCAAACTGCTAAGGAGGAGTTCTATCTGGGAGGAAAGAAAACCTCAGTCAAATTCAGAGTCATGAACTTAGGCATCCATGAGTGTCTACTCGGGATGGATTGGCTTAAGCCCAATGATGCCCACATCCACTGTGGAAAGGGTCAAGTTTTCTTTCGAAACTCTGACAGAGAGTTTGTTACGACTCAAGGTGAGGCAGGAGTGCCGAGAATCCGCTAGCCAAGGTATCGCGGATCATAAAAGGGGTTAGGAAAGGATTACCTGTTTACTTGATCAAACTCAACAAGTTAGATCAAAAGCAAGAGTCTCATGAGGGACCCTCTTGGCTAAAAGAATATGCTCACGTATTCCCTGAGGAATTAACTGAACTTCCACCTCCAAGAGAAGTTGATCATGAAATAAGGCTAATACCTGGAGCTGCGCCAATTGCAAAGAGACCTTATAGAATGTCTATTCCGGAAGCTATTGAGTTGAAGGAACAACTCAAGCAACTGTTAGATCAGGGCTACATCCGGCCTAGCAACTCACCATGGGGAGCTCCAGTTCTATTCCAGAAGAAGAAAGATGGGACACTTCGACTATGTATTGATTACCGTGGGCTGAATCAATCAACAGTCAAGAACAAGTATCCTATTCCTAGAATAGATGAGCTTCTCGATCGCCTTCAAGGTGCAAAGATCATCTCCAAAATTGATCTCAGGTCAGGCTACTATCAAATCAGGATCAAGGATGAGGACATTCCAAAAACGGCCTTCAATACAAGATATGGGCACTTTGAATTCTTGGTTATGTCATTCGGCCTTACAAATGCACCTACCACCTTCAATAGATTAATGCAGGATATTTTTAGACCATATCTTGATGACTTCGTGCTTGTCTTCTTCGATGACATTTTAGTCTATTCTAAACAGGAAGAAGATCATGAACCTCAACTACGGATTGTTTTGGAGACAATGAGGTCTCATAAGCTGTATGCAAAAATGAAGAAGTGTGCATTCTTCAAAACGTCAGATTGAATATCTAGGATTCATAGTATCATCAGAAGGAATATCAGTAGATCCAGCCAAAGTCAGAGATGTGCTTGAATGGCCAATACCATTATCCGTCAAAGAGATACGCAGTTTTCTTGGCTTGACAAGATGGTATAGGGTCTTTATCAAAAACTATGCTTTGATTGCAGCACCTCTTACCGACTTACTAAAGAAGCAGACTTCCATTACATGGTCAACTCCCGAGCAAAATAGCTTCGACCAATTGAAGCAATGTTTGGTATCAGCACCTATTCTAAAACTTCCTGACCTCAATAAGGAGTTCGAGGTAGTAACTGATGCCAGCATTCTTGCCTTGGGGTGTGTTCTTATGCAGGAAGGTCATCCAGTAGCATATTCTTCAAGGAAATTGAAGAGTCACGAAAAGAATTATGCCACTCATGATCTGGAGTTATTAGCTGTCATCCATGCTCTAAAGCTTTGGAGACACTATCTGTTGGGAAACAAGTTTACTCTAGTAACAGATCATAAGAGTCTCAAATGGATTTTTACCCAGAACGAGCTCAACATGAGGCAACGTCGATGGATTGAAGTATTGGAGGAATATGATTTTGAAATCAAGTATCGACCGGGGAAAGAGAATGTGGTTGCCGATGCACTTAGTCGCAAGGCATTCCTAAATTCCCTAATCTTGCAGAATCCATCAACGGCCAAATCTCTGGCTACAAAGGTATCCATGCCAAGCAACCCTATACTCGAACTAGCTAGAGAGGAAGCATGCCATGACTTAGCCTACCAAGCAATGATAAAAGAAATATCTACCAAGGATTAGAATTTGAAGTTACAGGCTAAGTATCATGAATTTTCTGTTGACAATGGACTTATTTACTATAGAACAAGGCTATGTATACCAGCAAGCCAGTCACTTAAGCAGAAGATATTGTGGAAAGCTCATGACTCCCCTTTCGCAGGACATCTTGGCTATGCAAAAACTCTCAATACAGTCAGGAAGAGCTATCATTGGGAGAGGCTCAAAGGTGACGTCCTCAAATATGTCACTGAATGTTTGTCTTGCCAACGTATCAAGGCTGAACATGTCATGATGCCAGGAAAATTACAACCACTTGACATTCCCGAAATGAAATGGGAATTCATCAGTATGGATTTTGTGGTGGGCTTACCCCAAGTCCAAGGAGGATACAACTCCATTATGGTTGTAGTTGACATGCTTACTAAGGTTGCACACCTGATTCCAGTAAAGACAAACTATAAAGCCTCCGATATTGCAAGAGTGTTTATCAAAGAAATATTCAAGCTACATGGGTTACCTAGAAGGATCATTAGCGATCGAGATTCTCTTTTCACTTCTCACTTCTGGAGAGCTATCTTTGAAGCTATTGGAACCCAACTCTGTTTTAGCACTGCCTACCATCCCCAAACGGATGGACAAACAGAGTGAGTAAATCAAATCATTGAGGATATGCTTAGGGCTTATTGCTGTCGTGAGCCGAAGAGGTGGATTCAATACTTGCCGTTAGTAGAATTTGCTTACAATGCTTCTTACTAGCAGAGCATTCAAATGACCCCTTTCCAGGCATTCTATGGTCATGATTGTCGAAGTCCCCTAAATTTTTCTAATCCTACCCTGAGAGTGGAAGCTTCAAGACAAATGTTGGAGGACATGGATGACCAAATAAGGTCAATAAGACAAGACATACAAGCAGCCAAAGATAGACAAAAGGCATATGCGGATTTGAAACGCCAAGAGAGGGTCTTCGGAGAAGGAGACATGGTCTTCATTCGTGTACGGCCGAAAAAGAGTTCTTTATCTCTAGGTAAATGCAAGAAGCTAAGTCCAAGGTATTGTGGACCATATAAAATCCTCAAATGCCTAGGACCTAATGCTTATAAATTGCAACTTCCTGATAACCTAAAAGTTCACAATGTATTCCATATTAGTCTCTTAAAAAAGTATGTACCCAATCCAAATCATGTACTTGATGACCAACAAATTGTAATGCCTAGTCAAGGAGTCCTTGAACTAAGACCGGAAAAGATTTTAGATGTCAGGGAGAGACAGTTGAGATCTAGAACCTTGAAAGAATGCCTCGTCCAGTGGAAAGATTATCCCGAAGAGGATGCTACCTGGATGGATGAAAGCTCTCTCAATCTTCAATACCCCCAGTTTATCTCGAGATGAGGACATCTCGATTCTTCTAAGGGGGAGAGAATGTAATATTTCCGCGTACCGCGTACCGTAAATATTAACTTCCCGCACGCCGTGTAAACCCTGTGCGAGGGTATCCCCTACCTCGTAATTATTAGTAACTTAATCCATACCATTCACGAGGCCGCCGCATTGTGAATTAGAGGCCGGGGTTGAGGACCGTAAAAACCGCAAGGAAACGACCGCTTGGGAAGGGCAATTGGATAAATTCAAGGCAAATTTTTTTATTATTATCCCTTCCCCCAGCCGACGCATGGCTGGAGGACAGGGAGTGTGGGGGGGGGAATGGCCAAGGAGGAGTGAAGTCGGCTGCATGAGGGGGAGTCCTCCACGTGTGTGGAGGCCCTCTTCCCCACCCCCCCCCAATGCCTATAAAAACCCCCCCAAGGCTGAGGGTAAGGGGTGGACGGGCCGTGGAGAGGGAGGTGAGGTCGCCGTGGAGAGGAGGTCATCGTGCAGGAGCCGCCGCGCTGCCGCCCAGTCCGCCAGTCACGCTGCCGCCCAGTCCGCCCGACGCGTTGCCGCCCCGTCCGCCTGTCGCAGGCCACTCCAATCCGCCGCCACGATGGATCACGACCCCCCCCCCACGTGGCCTGTAGAAGCTGGAAGCTTCTTAGAAGCTTCTTAGAAGCTTCTAAGGAGGGGGCTTCCTTAAGGCCCTTCCCACCACATTCCCCAAAAGACCCATTCATACCCCTTCCTGGAAATTGAAGAGGAGAGGGTGAAGGCCGTAAAGACTCCCACAAGACCCTTCGAAAAAGGCTTTCGCAAAAAGGACTTTAAAGCCGCAAGCCATCCAAGAATCAACTCCGTGCCAACACGGGGTTTTCCCTAAAGATCTCCTAAAGCCCTTTTCGGCAAGCGCCATTCCGCAAAGGAATCTTCCGCATACGAGGAAAAGGCCAAAGGTCGGGAGGTTGCATTCCGAGGCAAGTAAATCCGTAGACCACAAAGGCAAATCAGAAGCCGACTCTACACCTACGATGGCCCCAAAAAGGACACAAGATGCGACTGCGAGAGGTTCATCTCCGAGTATACAAGTGGATATCTCCCCGACCCCTCAAGTCCAGGTTCTTTCGAGTTATTTTCGCATAAAGAAATGATTAGGCGCGCTTAGTTCATAAGGGAGATTGCATCTTTACGCTTAATTTTAATGCATGTGGAAATTGGAAAAAAATACATTTGGTAAAGTATCTCTTGAAACATTAGGCAAGATTGAAATATGTCATAAATTTGAACGAGTTATCCACCTTAGAAGACTAGTTGCATGTAGTTTCTTTGGCACATTATCAAAGCAATGAGTCTAAACTTAGGGCAAAGAAATGGAATTTATAAGTGCATTCTCTTTCGTCCTAGACATGGTAGGAATAAGCGTGTGCCGCATGTTAGGCAACATCCTCCTCGTAATGATTTCATGAGGCAAGGTTAACACCAAAAGATATTATCCGAAAAGAAATAATAGAGTACGGAAATGATCTTATGGACTTGCAAATAACATGTAAAATGGAATGAATTAACACTAGCTTTAGTTTGGTATAAACTTCGTCAACTACATTGTAGCTAGGAGAATGTTGCGTATTGCATAGTCATCATGCGGAAACGTCATTCATCAGAAGCCGCATTTAGGAAAGGTTGCATGGTTCGTCAAAGCATAAGATTCGAAAGTATAGACTACAAGGTTGTAGGCATGATTAATAGGTCTTAGGAAAAGTTAGTATCCAGATTATCATGCATTTTTGCTACACCAAGGAAATATAAAATTATCATAAACCATGTGATGCGTAAAAGCAATAAATCGCATGTTTACGCGTATTGGTGTAGTTGTAACTATTGTTCTCCATTAGATGTAGTTTATTACCTTTAGAAGGTTCATCCTTGTTGGAATACAAGTATATTGAGTTGTCTAAGTAACCTAAAACACAAAGGATTCATATGGGCATGGCTGAGTCGATATGATAGGTATCCCAAGTGCCAAGTGCAATAAGATTTCGACCTAGTTTTACACTTGTTGCCAAGTCTAAAACCGCAAACCCAAAGATCTTACACACGTTCACGAAATGTCCAATCAATTGGATGTTCATGCATAAAATGATCTAAGGTTTTATCCTAAGGATCATTCGTTCAAATGATGAAACTCCGACGGAGTTGCAAATTTCTAGGACCATGGGCCAACATAATTAGGAATGGGTTGGAGGATACCCTAAACCCTGCTACTCGGTTAGAGGTAATTCCGTGGCCGGAGGACGCCATTCAATGGGTGGAATGATCCCGTGGAATGATGCAACACATGTGCAAAAAGGTTGCAACATCGTATAGACTTGAGATTTGTCCACAAGAGAGTTTTGTCATCTCTCGAAATGAGGTTGGCAAGTTATTGAAAGAATTTAACTTACAAGAGGATGAGTAATCATCCTGTTACTCACTTTTCTTGGGGAATAATTGCCAAAGAAAAGGAAAGTTAGGTATTTGCCTTGAAGCAAATGACCAGACAATAAACTAAAGCGACATGGTCGCTAGAATCTACCACAACAAGACCTAAAGTATTGGTAGGGTATGACCCTAACCCAAGAATGATAGGAATCTTGCCAAGTTGCAATTGATTCCGGATCGAATGCGGGTTGCATTCGGAGAAAAGGAGTCACTCCTTAACAGTTTGCCAGCTAAACGACCATTGGAAATTGATTGTGCTTGTAACAGTTTGGAAAGCACTGTTTGCATTGTTTGCTCAATGAACTAAAGGACGAAAATATATCTAAATACTTCAGGTTGAAGCCTGAAGGGAGAGGCAGCTTCAGTTACCCCCAACTGCCTGCCTGACCCTAACCAAGGGGGTTGTTAGCCGCGCCGGGAACGTGGACCGAACCCGCCGCGAGAGGCCTCTCCGTTGAGTTCTACTTGGAGCAGGAGGACGCTTGGGTGCCAGAGGGGGCTCTGGCCGTAAATCCCTCGCCTTCCGGGCCCTGCACAAGAGGCTAACGTGACTCGGGATTGGATCTCGAGGCCCGCATACTAGTCTACGGGCGGAAACTTGGATTAGTGATCCCTGGTGGATTACTGGATAGCCTTCGGGCGGATTATGAATACGCCTACAGGCGGAAACTCCTTGTATTTCAAAGATAAAAGGATAAAATGATAATAAAGAAGTTGTTTGGCATTGTTTTCTTTATGTCCTGTGATAAGATTACGTGAAGGAACCAGTGCATAAGAGGGTTAATTCAAAGAAGCTGTTTGTATATATCAAACTAATGTGGTAGGTAATTACATAACTAAAACAAACCGAGGAAAGTGCGGAGGATGGACCATGGGTCCGTCCTACGGATGGGTGGTCCCGGTTAGCCGGGAACTTTCCTCAAAGTCTTCGACGAACAGAAGGATGATCAACATCACCGAAACAAGTAATGAGAACGATGACTTGGAATTACCGATTACCCGATTCAAGCTGTTTTAGGGGAACGGAATGGGACTATGCCTTTTGGCAGAGAGGTCGAGCCTTGCATCCCTCTCGTTTCCCATTCTCCTTGAACCAAGTGCAGCATTAATCCGCTTCAGACTAGGCGTTTCTGCGTAAAGTAGTTCGATCAGGTCTGATGCTAGTCGCTGTTAGTAAATGACCAAACAATTCCGGTCGATCCTAAGTGGGAACGGCCAGGACACTTCCGTTACGTGGCAGACGCGGAAAGTCCTAGATTGCAAAACCCGCAACATTCCATGGGAGTGCCGGGTGGAGTTTTCTAGACAACCTTTCCGATGGGCTGCTAAGACGTGTTCTAGAGGATTCTAGTGGACACGTTACAGTTGGTATCAGAGCCGACTTACAATGGAATTGTTTTCATAAAAATTTCGTTGAAAGATGAAGTAAAGAAATTGTTCCTGTCCAAACATTTTCTCATCTTCAATACTGTCTTGCAGAATTACGAGGCGTGGAACAAGTTTTTGGTATTCCGGATCATGTTCATGACTGCAATGCATTCTCCGCATTATAGGCAGAGAATTGAAATGATGAACATCTTGGAGCAAATTTATAATCCATCACCGCTATATATAGAGCGAAGATGGACTGGATCTTCAGGAATCTATTACATAGCTGCCCACCGGTTCGCTTATCTACAGACCAACCTGAAGAGGATCAAGTGGTTGGAAGATTTGAAAGTCGTGAAGCTGTTCATTTTTGTGGAAGCTCACGTGAATTCGACTTTGCATATTCGAGGTCGTAGAGTTGAATTAAACTCATATGTATATGAGGAAGTAACCCGTGTAATTCCAGCTGATAGAATTAAGGTATTGGGCTGCCATGGGAAGTATGGATTCCAGCAGAAAGGATATCCTGAACTTCCGATGAATTATCGATTCTTAAAGATTCATGACCCAAAACCTTACTATTACACAGTTCCTGTAGACAAATCCAATACAATGTTGTTCTCCCCAAACTAAATGTAATGATTGGATTATCATCACTCGAGATGTTGTATGAGGCTACGCCATATAAATATAAATAAGGATTTCTTTTACCACTATCTGATTGTGCATGAGGGTTGTTGCAAAAAGTTAAGATACTTCATGAGTTAGGAATTAGCTGAACTAAAGATAAGCTAATGTCAATTATCATATAATAATGTTAAGAAAACTTTTACGCCAGGCACAACCCCAGGTATAGGTTCCAAATTCGCCCCCTACATCAAGTACTACTGTGATCTAGGAGAAGAAGTTCCTCCTCAAACAAATAAAGCCACCCGAGTTTGACGGGAGAGGCAGATTCGTCCAGTCGGACGCTGAGATTTGGATTGAATCTATGGAGGACTACTTCGAAGCCGCTGGCACTGCACCAACCAATCAGGCCATGCTCGCCAAATTAAAACTCACCGGTGAAGCCAGACTATGGTGGAAACAATGGTGCAGGGATCAAGGGATTTCAGAGGGGTCCGTTACCTGGGAGAAGTTAAAGCAAGCCGTGCAAGGGAGATATTTGCCGCCTGCATATCGTACACAGAAAATGAATGAGTTCTATGAGCTAAAACAGTTAGGACTCACCCTTGACGCATACTACTCTAAGTTTGTCTCACTGTTAAAGTATGCGCCACAAATGGACACGACACAGCAAGTGTCCAAATTTTGCGCAGGCTTAAATCCACCTGTAAATACCCGTCTCGAATCTATGCGTCCATCAGATCTTCAGGATGCACTCATTCGAGCGGCCCCTATAATTCAGGAAGTACAAGCTAAACCAAGGAGTATTAAGAATTGGTCTTATAGTGACCCAAGCAGAGGACCATTCAGACCCCAGGTTAAGAGAGTTCAAGGCCACAATCAGGGACAAAGAAAGAAAGCAAGGACAAATAACGTCAACAACTTTGTTCCTACTCACGGTAATGGCCGAAACATCCGATGTTTCCACTGCAATGAACTCGGTCACTTCAAAAAGCAATGCCCCAAGCTCAGCGAGGGACACCGTCAAGGTATTGGCCGCGGTCAGGGAGCCGCCGCCCGTGGAAGGGGAAGAGCTGCCTGCATTACCAATAGGCAAAGATGTGAAGCAGAGGAAGAGGAAGATCCGACTATGGAAGCGGATTTCGAAAGAGCGACGGTCCATGCCGCTCTACACAAGAAGGGGCCGAATCGCCAGTTCTCGGTAATTCAAACACCGTCGGACTATCAAGGTAAAGGTTTCAAAACCTTGATTGATTGTGGCAGTACACATTCCTTTATCTCACCAGCATGTGCTAAGAGATTAGGAATAGCCACAGTAGAAGCACCTACCCTACTTGTGGAATTGGCAAACGGTCGTGAGGTAACTTGTGCTAGGCAAACTGCTTAGGAGGAGTTCTATCTGGGAGGAAAGAAAACCTCAGTCAAATTCAGAGTTATGAACTTAGGCATCCATGAGTGTCTACTCGGGATGGATTGGCTTAAGCCCAATGACGCCCACATCCACTGTGGAAAGGGTCAAGTTTCCTTTCGAAACTCTGACAGAGAGTTTGTTACGACTCAAGGTGAGGCAGGAGTGCCGAGAATCCAGCTAGCCAAGGTATCGCGGATCATAAAAGGGGTTAGGAAAGGATTACCTGTTTACTTGATCAAACTCAACAAGTTAGATCAAAAGCAAGAGTCTCATGAGGGACCCTCTTGGCTAAAAGAATATGCTCACGTATTCCCTGAGGAATTAACTGAACTTCCACCTCCAAGAGAAGTTGATCATGAAATAAGGCTAATACGTGGAGCTGCGCCAATTGCAAAGAGACCTTATAGAATGTCTATTCCGGAAGCTATTGAGTTGAAGGAACAACTCAAGCAACTGTTAGATCAGGGCTACATCCGGCCTAGCAACTCACCATGGGGAGCTCCAGTTCTATTCCAGAAGAAGAAAGATGGGACACTTCGACTATGTATTGATTACCGTGGGCTGAATCAATCAACAGTCAAGAACAAGTATCCTATTCCTAGAATAGATGAGCTTCTCGATCGCCTTCAAGGTGCAAAGATCATCTCCAAAATTGATCTCAGGTCAGGCTACTATCAAATCAGGATCAAGGATGAGGACATTCCAAAAACGGCCTTCAATACAAGATATGGGCACTTTGAATTCTTGGTTATGTCATTCGGCCTTACAAATGCACCTGCCACCTTCAATAGATTAATGCAGGATATTTTTAGACCATATCTTGATGACTTCGTGCTTGTCTTCTTCGATGACATTTTAGTCTATTCTAAACAGGAAGAAGATCATGAACCTCAACTACGGATTGTTTTGGAGACAATGAGGTCTCATAAGCTGTATGCAAAAATGAAGAAGTGTGCATTCTTCAAACGTCAGATTGAATATCTAGGATTCATAGTATCATCAGAAGGAATATCAGTAGATCCAGCCAAAGTCAGAGATGTGCTTGAATGGCCAATACCATTATCCGTCAAAGAGATACGCAGTTTTCTTGGCTTGACAGGATGGTATAGGGTCTTTATCAAAAACTATGCTTTGATTGCAGCACCTCTTACCGACTTACTAAAGAAGCAGACTTCCATTACATGGTCAACTCCCGAGCAAAATAGCTTCGACCAATTGAAGCAATGTTTGGTATCAGCACCTATTCTAAAACTTCCTGACCTCAATAAGGAGTTCGAGGTAGTAACTGATGCCAGCATTCTTGCCTTGGGGTGTGTTCTTATGCAGGAAGGTCATCCAGTAGCATATTCTTCAAGGAAATTGAAGAGTCACGAAAAGAATTATGCCACTCATGATCTGGAGTTATTAGCTGTCATCCATGCTCTAAAGCTTTGGAGACACTATCTGTTGGGAAACAAGTTTACTCTAGTAACAGATCATAAGAGTCTCAAATGGATTTTTACCTAGAACGAGCTCAACATGAGGCAACGTCGATGGATTGAAGTATTGGAGGAATATGATTTTGAAATCAAGTATCGACCGGGGAAAGAGAATGTGGTTGCCGATGCACTTAGTCGCAAGGCATTCCTAAATTCCCTAATCTTGCAGAATCCATCAACAGCCAGATCTCTGGCTACAAAGGTATCCATGCCAAGCAACCCTATACTCGAACTAGCTAGAGAGGAAGCATGCCATGGCTTAGCCTACCAAGCAATGATAAAAGAAATATCTACCAAGGATCAGAATTTGAAATTACAGGCCAAGTATCATGAATTTTCTGTTGACAATGGACTTTTTTACTATAGAACAAGGCTATGTATACCAGCAAGCCAGTCACTTAAGCAGAAGATATTGTGGGAAGCTCATGACTCCCCTTTCGCAGGACATCCTGGCTATGCAAAAACTCTCAATACAGTCAGGAAGAGCTATCATTGGGAGAGGCTCAAAGGTGATGTCCTCAAATATGTCACTGAATGTTTGTCTTGCCAACGTATCAAGGCTGAACATGTCATGATGCCAGGAAAATTACAACCACTTGACATTCCCCAAATGAAATGGGAATTCATCAGTATGGATTTTGTGGTGGGCTTACCCCAAGTCCAAGGAGGATACAACTCCATTATGGTTGTAGTTGACATGCTTACTAAGGTTGCACACCTGATTCCAGTAAAGACAAACTATAAAGCCTCCGATATTGCAAGAGTGTTTATCAAAGAAATATTCAAGCTACATGGGTTACCTAGAAGGATCATTAGCGATCGAGATTCTCTTTTCACTTCTCACTTCTGGAGAGCTATCTTTGAAGCTATTGGAACCCAACTCTGTTTTAGCACTGCCTACCATCCCCAAACGGATGGACAAACAGAGCGAGTAAATCAAATCATTGAGGATATGCTTAGGGCTTACTGCTGTCGTGAGCCGAAGAGGTGGATTCAATACTTGCCGTTAGTAGAATTTGCTTACAATGCTTCTTACGAGCAGAGCATTCAAATGACCCCTTTCCAAGCATTGTATGGTCATGATTGTCGAAGTCCCCTAAATTTTTCTGATCCTACCCTGAGAGTGGAAGCTTCAAGACAAATGTTGGAGGACATGGATGACCAAATAAGGTCAATAAGACAAGACATACAAGCAGCCAAAGATAGACAAAAGGCATATGCGGATTTGAAATGCCAAGAGAGGGTCTTCAGAGAAGGAGACATGGTCTTCATTCATGTACGGCCGAAAAAGAGTTCTTTATCTCTAGGTAAATGCAAGAAGCTAAGTCCAAGGTATTGTGGACCATATAAAATCCTCAAATGCCTAGGACCCAATGCTTATAAATTGCAACTTCCTGATAACCTAAAAGTTCACAATGTATTCCATATTAGTCTCTTAAAAAAGTATGTACCCAACCCAAATCATGTACTTGATGACCAACAAATTGTAATGCCTAGTCAAGGAGTCCTTGAACTAAGACCGGAAAAGATTTTAGATGTCAGGGAGAGACAATTGAGATCTAGAACCTTGAAAGAATGCCTCGTCCAGTGGAAAGATTATCCCGAAGAGGATGCTACCTGGATGGATGAAAGCTCTCTCAATCTTCAATACCCCCAGTTTATCTCGAGATGAGGACATCTCGATTCTTCTAAGGGGGAGAGAATGTAATATTTCCGCGTACCGCGTACCGTAAATATTAACTTCCCGCACGCCGTGTAAACCCTGTGCGAGGGTATCCCCTACTTCATAATTATTAGTAACTTAATCCATACCATTCACGAGGCCGCCGCATTGTGAATTAGAGGCCGGGGTTGAGGACCGTAAACACCGCAAGGAAACGACCGCTTGGGAAGGGCAATTGGATAAATTCAAGGCAAATTTTTTTATTATTATCCCTTCCCCCAACCGATGCATGGCTGGAGGAGAGGGAGTGTGGGGGGGGAATGGCCAAGGAGGAGTGAAGTCGGCTGCATGAGGGGGAGTCCTCCACGTGTGTGGAGGCCCTCTTCCCCACCCCCCCCCAATGCCTATAAAAACCCCCCCAAGGCTGAGGGTAAGGGGTGGACGGGCCGTGGAGAGGGAGGTGAGGTCACCGTGGAGAGGAGGTCATCGTGCAGGAGCCGCCGCGCTGCCGCCCAGTCCGCCAGTCACGCTGCCGCCCAGTCCGCCAGACGCGCTGCCGCCCTGTCCGCCTATCGCAGGCCACTGCAATCCGCCGCCATGCTGGATCACGACCCCCCCCCCCCAACGTGGCTTGTAGAAGCTGGAAGCTTCTTAGAAGCTTCTTAGAAGCTTCTAAGGAGGGGGCTTCCTTAAGGCCCTTCCCACCACATTCCCCAAAAGACCCATTCATACCCCTTCCCGGAAATTGAAGAGGAGAGGGTGAAGGCCGTAAAGACTTCCACAAGACCCTTCGAAAAAGGCTTTCGCAAAAAGGACTTTAAAGCCGCAAGCCATCCAAGAATCAACTCCGTGCCAACACGGGGTTTTCCCTAAAGATCTCCTAAAGCCCTTTTCGGCAAGCGCCATTCCGCAAAGGAATCTTCCGCATACGAGGAAAAGGCCAAAGGTCGGGAGGTTGCATTCCGAGGCAAGTAAATCCGTAGACCACAAAGGCAAATCAGAAGCCGACTCTACACCTACGATGGCCCCAAAAAGGACACAAGATGCAACTGCGGGAGGTTCATCTCCGAGTATACAAGTGGATATCTCCCCGACCCCTCAAGTCCAGGTTCTATCGAGTTATTTTCGCATAAAGAAATGATTAGGCGCGCTTAGTTCATAAGGGAGATTGCATCTTTACGCTTAATTTTAATGCATGTGGAAATTGGAAAAAAATTACATTTGGTAAAGTATCTCTTGAAACATTAGGCAAGATTGAAATATGTCATAAATTTGAACGAGTTATCCACCTTAGAAGACTAGTTGCATGTAGTTTCTTTGGTACATTATCAAAGTAATGAGTCTAAACTTAGGGCAAAGAAATGGAATTTATAAGTGCATTCTCTTCCGTCCTAGACATGGTAGGAATAAGCGTGTGCCGCATGGTAGGCAACATCCTCCTCGTAATGATTTCATGAGGCAAGGTTAACACCATAAGATATTATCCGAAAAGAAATAATAGAGTACGGAAATGATCTTATGGACTTGCAAATAACATGTAAAATGGAATGAATTAACACTAGCTTTAGTTTGGTATAAACTTCGTCAACTACATTGTAGCTAGGAGAATGTTGCGTATTGCATAGTCATCATGCGGAAACGTCATTCATCAGAAGCCGCATTTAGGAAAGGTTGCATGGTTCGTCAAAGCATAAGATTCGAAAGTATAGACTACAAGGTTGTAGGCATGATTAATAGGTCTTAGGAAAAGTTAGTATCCAGATTATCATGCATTTTTGCTACACCAAGGAAAGATAAAATTATCATAAACCATGTGATGCGTAAAAGCAATAAATCGCATGTTTACGCGTATTGGTGTAGTTGTAACTATTATTCTCCATTAGATGTAGTTTATTACCTTTAGAAGGTTCATCCTTGTTGCAATACAAGTATATTGAGTTGTCTAAGTAACCTAAAACACAAAGGATTCATATGGGCATGGGTGAGTCGATATGATAGGTATCCCAAGTGCCAAGTGCAATAAGATTTCGACCTAGTTTTACACTTGTTGCCAAGTCTAAAACCGCAAACCCAAAGATCTTACACACGTTCACGAAATGTCGAATCAATTGGATGTTCATGCATAAAATGATCTAAGGTTTTATCCTAAGGATCATTCGTTCAAATGATGAAACTCCGACGGAGTTGCAAATTTCTAGGACCATGGGCCAACATAATTAGGAATGGGTTGGAGGATACCCTAAACCCTGCTACTCGGTTAGAGGTAATTCCGTGGCCGGAGGACGCCATTCAATGGGTGGAATGATCCCGTGGAATGATGCAACACATGTGCAAAAAGGTTGCAACATCGTATAGACTTGAGATTTGTCCACAATAGAGTTTTGTCATCTCTCGAAATGAGGTTGGCAAGTTATTGAAAGAATTTAACTTACAAAAGGATGAGTAATCATCCTGTTACTCACTTTTCTTGGGGAATAATTTCCAAAGAAAAGGAAAGTTAGGTATTTGCCTTGAAGCAAATGACCAGACAATAAACTAAAGCGACATGGTCGCTGGAATCTACCACAACAAGACCTAAAGTATTGGTAGGGTATGACCCTAACCCAAGAATGATAGGAATCTTGCCAAGTTGCAATTGATTCCGGATCGAATGCGGGTTGCATTCGGAGAAAAGGAGTCACTCCTTAACAGTTTGCCAGCTAAACGACCATTGGAAATTGATTGTGCTTGTAACAGTTTGGAAAGCACTGTTTGCATTGTTTGCTCAATGAACTAAAGGACGAAAATATATCTAAATACTTCAGGTTGAAGCCTGAAGGGAGAGGCAGCTTCAGTTACCCTCGACTGCCTGCCTGACCCTAACCAAGGGGGTTGTTAGCCGCGCCGGGAACGTGGACCGAACCCGCCGCGAGAGGTCTCTCCGTTGAGTTCTACTTGGAGCAGGAGGACGCTTGGGTGCCAGAGGGGGCTCTGGCCGTAAATCCCTCGCCTTCCGGGCCCTGCACAAGAGGCTAACGTGACTCGGGATTGGATCTCGAGGCCCGCATACTAGTCTACGGGCGAGAACTTGGATTAGTGATCCCTGGTGGATTACTGGATAGCCTTCGGGCGGATTATGAATACGCCTACAGGCGGAAACTCCTTGTATTTCAAAGATAAAATGATAAAATGATAATAAAGAAGTTGTTTGGCATTGTTTTCTTTATGTCCTGTGATAAGATTACGTGAAGGAACCAGTGCATAAGAGGGTTAATTCAAAGAAGCTGTTTGTATATATCAAACTAATGTGGTAGGTAATTACATAACTAAAACAAACCGAGGAAAGTGCGGAGGATGGACCATGGGTCCGTCCTACGGATGGGTGGTCCCGGTTAGCCGGGAACTTTCCTCAAAGTCTTCGACGAACAGAAGGATCATCAACATCACCGAAACAAGTAATGAGAACGATGACTTGGAATTACCGATTACCCGATTCACGCTGTTTTAGGGGAACGGAATGGGACTATGCCTTTTGGCAGAGAGGTCGAGCCTTGCATCCCTCTCGTTTCCCATTCTCCTTGAACCAAGTGCAGCATGAATCCGCTTCAGACCAGGCGTTTCTGCGTAAAGTAGTTCGATCAGGTCTGACGCTAGTCGCTGTTAGTAAATGACCAAACAATTCCGGTCGATCCTAAGTGGGAACGGCCAGGACACTTCCGTTACGTGGCAGACGCGGAAAGTCCTAGATTGCAAAACCCGCAACATTCCATGGGAGTGCCGGGTGGAGTTTTCTAGACAACCTTTTCGATGGGCTGCTAAGACGTGTTCTAGAGGATTCTAGTGGACACGTTACAGACTTCTAATGAGATCTCAAACTATTTTAATGAGGTTTCCCTATGTCTATGTTCTCGAGGATTATATCAAGCTCATGAACCCTATCAATGAGATGTGCTAAGAAATCTTTATTTCTCTCAACATTAAAGTCATAGCCAATCATCAATTGAGCCATTTTTCAGGGATCTCCACACCGCTTAAACATTTCTTTGAGTCACTTAGGAGTCACAATATCACCAACACAATTCACAAATGTGGTGTCTCTCCTAGACTCCTCTCACAAATTAGAATAGTCTATGGCACCTCATCATCAACCAAACAAGGCTCGAACAAGTCTCTACTACTCGTCCTAAAGGTATATCAGCTAGGATAATACAAGCTAGGAGCTTTAGTCTTAAGCTCATTTTGCTTTGGATTCTCCTTTGTCTTATCCTTTGAATCTCTATATCTTATTTTTCCTTTCCTTTTCGTTCCACTCTAGCCTTGCTAGTCTCTATCTGATCATAATGTACTTCTCTCCTTCTCTTACTAGTAGGTGCTAAATTAACCTTTTTGTTGGCAACTAGAATATAGATTAATCCAATCTTCTCTTTCTCCTCAATAGCAAGACCTCTAGAAATCGAAGGTTCATGAATCTCCCTTGGATAGTCAATTTTCTTGTTAAGTATGTTCTTCGGAAGTGCATACATATCACCTCCTATTCTTCTATGTTGTTGTGCACAATTCAAACTTATGTGATGAACATCCCCTTAGTTAAAACATTTTGGAAAACCTCTACAATTTCCCCCTTGCAATTCTCCCTTGCATTCCTTGGTTGATGAATGTAGTAATTCCCTTCCACATTGCGTATATCTTAAGGCAACAAGCGTCACGTTCAACATTTCATGAGCTAATTGGTCCTCAAGTTGAGGGGCTAGTCTAGCTCCCTGTCTCGTTTGGCCATTGGCTTCTAGGAAACATGCCTTAGCTTCTACTTTTGGTCTCTTCTCTCTAGGCCTCTCAAATTGATATCTAACAACACAACACCTATTGATCCACCAACACATTACCACATGCTCATCTATATTTAGTACATCACGAAAGTATGTTAAGTTATGGAGGCTTCATAACACAGTTATTTATCCATATAATCGAAGTAGTGTATTCTAGGCTATAGTCCATACTATTCCTACGGCCTGCAAGGTTATGTATAGTTTCTAGGTATGCATTGGAACTTGATTCTTCTCGTTTCAAACTAGTGTGTTAGTGCAAAAGGTTCAATTACATGAACTAAATCCCCTTCAAGGCTGTACTAAAAATTATGAGCACTAGTGGGTCGATAATTAAATGCTAATCTAGATTCGTGAAACTGTACTATTCGGGTACAAAAAGAGAGTAGAAAGCCATGTTCTTATACTTCTATCAGCGAATACTGAACAGAAATTCCTCTATTACATGTGTAAGGTGACGAATACTGAACTCTTATCAATATTCCAATGGTAGGACTCCAAGTTCCTTGTTCTACCCACAAACGAAACTCAGTCCATCATGCTAATTGTTTTTTAGGCACTTTAAGACGTCTGCCGCGGCCGTTCTGGCCTTTTCATACTGAGCGAGCTGCTTACATTTTATAAAACATGGATATGCTGAGTTCCATCACAAATCTGCTAGAATTATGTGCGGGGTTAATAAATGAAGATGAATGAATATCAAGCCTTGGAAGATTTTGCGCCGATTAATAGTTATAGTTTCTGAATTCTGGTGGAAGAAGTGTATAGAGTATTAGAGAGCGAGAAAGAGAGTGGGAGGGGGGGATCTTTGATATGTGCAGACAAGTACTGATAGGCGCCGATCTGAGAGAGAGAGAGAGAGAGAGAGAGAGAGAGAGAGAGAGAGAGAACTTTTTACGGGACATCACCGGCAGGTGCACCCCATTGACCTCTAATTAAAAATTTGCATGTGGCCGTGTATCTTCACCAACGCCAACTTAGCTGGCGTCTCTCTCATAGTCCATATCTCTGAAGGCGCCATGCCATGCATCGAAAATTATTCAGATGAGGACTTGGGAAGGAGGGCTTCACTTGTGTAAGGGGCCACTCCCCCACCAGAGATGGTACCTTTGAATAATTTGTCTAGCTCTTCGTCTGTCCGGATTGCAAGCTGGAGGTGGCGAGGCGTGATTCTCTTAAGCCCGTGGTATCTGCATACGTCTCCCGCCAGTTGAAGCACCTCGGCTCCCAAATACTCCAACACGGCCACTGTGTACACGGCCGCCGTTGCGCTTACCCTTCTTGCTGCCGTCCTTGACTTGAGATGGCGATGCAAGCAGCCTACTGGAAACTGAAAGCACAACAAGTTAGACGGCGTCAAGTCAGCATCTGATTCTGTTAAGGGGTCCAGCTCCCGCCATAGCGCTAATTAATCATGAAAACTTGGCCATCTCAAGAAGATTTCCTAACGCAAACTTCTTAATCACCATGGAAGCTTCAGCAAACTTGTTATTCACTATGGAAGCTTCCGTATTTGTTTGAAAAAGAATATTTTCCAGCGTTAAGCATGAACGCTTGATCCATCTTAAAGGATTTCCTTACGCTAAACAAAACGTCTCAAAGGACAGGATAAGCTTTATAAGGGACTGCTGATTACGGGATTTCCGGACGCAGAAAGCGTTCATAAACGTTTCAAGAATTGAGGCGGAATCAGAACTGTGTCCTGTCCATGCAATACCCATAATTTCCGATTAAACTGAATGGCAGAAAGGTTCGGCTTACGGTGCAGAAGAAGCTGGGCGCAGCGATTCGATATTGATTGAGAACCTCGTCCAAAAGCTGATAATCAAAGAACGATTGCCAGATGAACATGGTCATTACCTGTAAGCCAGAGCGAGCTGCCCTATTCGACGGCTTCGACCTTCGGTCCTCCTCAACTTTCCCGCCAGCCTGGCTTCCATCAACCTGCACCAAAACGCCACGACATCAAGCTTCTGCTGCACGAGTGAGCTGGAGTCAAGCCCAGTACTGTTGCCTGTCCACGCATTAAAAGGCTTTTGGGATTTAACACCTTATAAAATAAGAAGAGGACCATGATAAGAGAAACCGCCGAGTCTAAGAACAAAAAAGAAAAGGATGGCGAGCCATGAATACTGTTCACCTGTAACGCACCCCCACTAGCGGACGTCGACGTCGACAACGCACTTGGCTGCAGCTGTTGCTCGTTCATCGCAACGGATTTCTGCTTGTGGAGGCCTTGGACTTCCACGGGCGACACAGAGCAATCTCCGCGCACCAGATGAAAGACTACAGGATCGAAAGGACGTCGCTCGCGATAATCTGATTTGTATACCGAGCAAACTTATCCCCATTTCGGATTTAAAAAAACCGACAAGCATAACATTACAAAAATAAAACGTGTCTCTCTCTCTCTAACAAACGCACGCACACATCGACGCGCACATACGCGCCCATACGTGGATATATATATATATATATATATATAAATCATATTCACAAATGTTCATTTTTCTCTCTTTTCTTCATCGTCACCCATTTAAAAAATTTCACATTTTTTCATGGGACAAAAAGGCTTTTTTTCCTTAACATAGAGGCTTGAACATCATGTGCTTCTACTTGGAAGACATTGCAAACCTAGCTAGGAACACAGAGGGGAGAAGATAAGCGAAAGAGATGGGGGGGATAGAGAAACAAAGAGGGAGAGAGAGGGGGAGAGAGAAAACTAGAGAGTTGGAGAGAGGGAGAGAAAGAAATACAAACAAAGAGAGGGGGAGAGACAATGATAGAGAAGAGGGAGAGAAATAGAAACAAAAAGAGAGAGGGAGAGAATCAAAGGAAGAGGGGAGAAGAGAGGGAAATAAAGAGAGGGATAGGGAGAGAAATAAAGAGAGGAAGGGAGGGAGGGAAAGAGAGGAGGGAGAGAGACAAAGAGGGGGAGAGTGAGAAAATTGCAGAGGGAGGGAGAGAAAGAGAGAGAGAGAGAGAGATGTTGAGATTCAAGCTCAGGAGTTAGTCACTAACACCAACTGTATCTAGATAGTTGTAGACCTAGCTACGATCATTCATGTGTGTTGTAATAACTGAGTCCTTGAGACTCAATGGCAATTGGTAGTATGGTCAGATAGTGACCTAGTTCATTCAATCATGTGTGGCTTATACCTCTTTGTGTTACTCAGTTCAGTATAATGTACGATTAATTGAAACAACAAGAGCACGTTGCTCTCTCTATTGGCAACTCCATGCCTTTGTCTGCCTCTTTCCCTCTCTTTGCATATGCTATTAGAGCTAGAGAGCTCCATTTCGTAGTGCACAAGAGTTCAGACTTGAAGGAGTTGAAATCTGGAGAGTAACTCAAATCTGTAGCCTATGGAGAATATTGACTTGCAACATTGGAAGCCATAGCTTGAACTTGGAATGGTATGTGTTAGCATTTTGAAGCCTACATTTGATAGAGCCTATTGAGGCTTGTAGGAGGGATCATTGGCTTGCATTGCAGCTTGTGAATGAGCTCATAAAGACAAACACTTTCATCAATCTGTTAGCATAGGTTTCCCTAGACTATGCTTGTTTTGAATGGAAAGAAAGGGGTAGCACTAAGCTATTACTATGCATTAGTGGTTGTGGGTATTTTGACTACTTGTGATGGAGCTTATTTAGCTTAATGGAATGCTAACCATCACCAACATTAGCAACATGATTGGCAATAACCATAACAAATCTGAAATCAATGTGACAAGACTTTAAAAAATGCATGTATTTTATTGTGGTATAGGTAAGATTGGTTCAACCATAAAATGCTTGGTCTTCGGCATACTCAACCATCTTAGATGCTTGGCAACTAATGTAGCATCATGTATGTATACTTGGGGCACTAATATGAGGACCTGAAGCTTGGATCTGAAGATGTATTCATAGGGAGGGTGCTTTCTTGAATTTATGACAGCTTATAGTTCTTATAGCTCATTTAAGCTTGGTACCTACTGATGCTTGGAAATTGACACATGAGTTATGAATGGTCAATGAATTTAAATGAGCATTTATGCTCAAATCTCAACTAAGCTATAGCTTGTTAAGATAGAGCCTTTGCTCTTGACAACCCATGAGAGAACTTTTGATCATTGCTACTACTTGTATGGACAAGCATTGATGCTTCTACGGCCTTGTACTGAATCCCAGATGATGTGTTACATGGGTAATATGTTTTGAGATTTTTTTGACCCAAGAATATCTTATTTTTAAAAGAGAATTCACTATTGGTTATCTCCTGTCATTGGTTGGAAGACCTGCATTCATGTCTACTATGCAATCAATGAGATCTACATGCAATGTTGCTATCCTTAGATGTTAGGAAAAATGTTAAAAGCCATTTGATATGTTCATGAGTTGAAATGTCACGAGTTATTGCTGCAGAGAATTAACTATTATAAACCCTGGGACTAAAACTCTCCCTGATGTCTACTACATGTATGAGCTATATTGAATTGAATGCAAAGTACTTGCAAATACACTTATGTTTCTTGAATGTTATGCAAACACTTTATTAGTTAAAAGACATCTTGGAACGCAAGGAGTTAGGCAATGATAGGCTAAATACTACATTGAAGACCTTCAGCTCTAAAGATATGGGAAATGCTATAGGTATCAATAATATCAATCAAATTATGGGAGAGAAGCTTGATTACAAGAAATTTTTTGTATGAAATTTTAGAATGCAATACTTTTTATCAACATAGGATATTGAGATTTATGTACTGAAGTTGAAGCTGAACCCGAACTGCTTGAAAGAGATCTGACTCCTAATCAATGGAGGGCTTATTGACAATGGTAAGAAATTGTGAGCAAAGTGCTACATTGGTTTTGTTTATGCATTATGGATGCACTGGCTATGAGAATTATTAGTTGTCAGTCGGCAAAGGATGCTTGGAAAATTCTCATGAAGAATTATGGCAATGTAACTCATACACAAAAGATAGAGTTGAAGCAATAGTTCAATAATATGACCAAAAAAGGCAAGAGCATCCAGGCTTATCCAATGGAGACCATTGCATATTAGCTTACTACTATTGGTTCTAAAGTTTTAGAGGATGACATGATTGTAGTTAAATTGAATGGCTTGGGCAAAGAGCACAAAGCCTTTGACACATTGATTTCTATGAGAGCAGACCCCCTTGGTTGGGATGAAGTACTTGTATTGTTGCTACTTGAGGATGTCAAGCTTGAGTTGAATACAAGTTCGAGTACCTCTCAGAGTAGGGATACCGTCTTTTACTCTAATCAATGAGCTAGAGGTGGTAGAGGTTGTAGATATTTTCTAGGTCATGGTGGTACTCAAAATACATATGGACTATAATAACAAAATTCTTGGTAGAGTTTAAATGCACAAGGATTGAATGGATCTAGAGCCTTTAGAGGAACGGAAGATCACCTAGAGATAGAGGTGGTTCTTGGCAGTCACATGATTACTCAAATAGGGATAAATATTATCATTACTATGGTAGATATGGACAGATAGCAAAGAACTATCATAAAAAGCAAGCTAACATAAAAGAAAAAGGAAAACAACATGGCAACTATGCATCTTTTAGTAAAACTCATAATGATTAGATAGATAGGATGTTTGCTATGATGCATGTTGCAAGGGATATACCTAAGAAAGGTATAGATGATGAGAAGTAGTATATAGACTCAAGTACATTCAATCATATGATTGCACATGATGGGCGATTTGGTGAGATAATAGCAGGCTCTCATGGTTATGTATGCACTAGTGATGACACTCGACATGATATTCAACATACATGTGTGGTACCGTTTGTCATCCAGAGTGGCAGAAAAAAGAGTCTTTGTGACGTATTATATGTACCATCTATCACTAAGAATCTATTATGGGAGCACTAGACTATGCTCAGATACAAAATTTGTTACAAGATTTTTGACTTCAAGATAATCCCATGTAATGGCACAAGGTGCAATGATAACCTGAGACTGTAGGTATAGATAACAAGACTCGATAGAATATGAAGGGTCCAACAACTCGAGACCGTAGGTATGGATACAAGATATTAGAATTACTGGACCTCCCTCAATGGGGATAAACAAGATACAAGATAGTACTAGACAAGCTCTCGTAGTACAAGATTACATGGTGACAAGACAACATGAGTATAATGGAAACAAGATAAGCTCTCATAGTACGAGATTACATGGTGACAAGACAACATGACTATAATGGAAACAAGATAAGCTCTCATTCTATGATGAAATGGCAAGGGTGGGTTTGTATGATTGGCTCAAGGATGTCCTATTAAGGGCGCATTGCATGGGGTGTGGATTCATATGGCATGAGCAAGAATTAATATGTACACTTGATCATGGTGTATATGTGACATCACCCTCTCCTCTAGTGACGAGTTCCACAACGAGGGGCTTAGTGGTTTGGTCAAAGTTTCATTGGATTTCTCTTGTGAAATTATTTGACTTTGAGAAGTGCTCTTTGGAGATATTCTATAGGTTTTCAACTAGGATCATTGATATCATTGTTAAGATTGTGGGAGAGAAGGAAGGAGTCTCACTTATAGCTTTCTTGCTTGCGCAATGGGGGAATACACACAGGGGTGGAGGCTGAAAATATTTTTCCTCTTCTTAGTTGTGTAAGCCAAAAGAACTCTCATACAAAGAAATAGAAGAACCCTATATATGGGTCTCAAACCAAAGACAACTAACTAAGGTAGCATACTAACTGAGCCACGAACTAGAGTAGATAAGGATAGCTGTCATCTAGCTATTATTCATGGGCGGTGTACCAACCGCATCTGCAACTGACAAGTCGGTGACATCAATGCACAACGGTCACCTTGGCATATCACGAGTGGAGCTCGATATCTCAACACTCCCCCTCGAGCTCAATCCCAATTCCTGCACCACCAAGCAGTTCTCTGAAGTTGCGCAGCTTCTCTGTGCCCAATGCCTTCATGAATATGTCAGCTACCTAATCCTCTGTGCTGACATAAACTAGATCAATAAGACCTAGTAAAACCCTCTCCCGCACATAGTGATAATGCACCTCAATGTGCTTTGTTCTAGCATGATAGATTGGGTTATTTGCCAAGTGTATACTACTCATGTTGTCACAATAAATGACAACTGGCCCATTTGTAGGCTGATGCATATCATAAAGTAGCTTATGCAGCCAAGCTACTTCACATGCAGCCATTGCTGCACCCCTGTACTCAGCCTCTGTGCTCGACAAGGCAACTGTAGGCTGTTTCATGCTGCTCCAAGTGACTGCATCACTCCCAAAAGAGAACACATATCCACTGGTAGATCGTCTATCGAAAATACTACCAGCCCAATCAACATCAGTGTATCCATGCAACTGTATTTGAACCCCAGTCTCATAAAATAGTCCATATTGCAATGTGGACTTCACATATCTGAGTATGCGTCTAGCCGCATCCAAATGCGATTTCCTTGGAGCCTGCATAAACTGACTTACCAATCCAACAGCATAGCTCAAATCTGGCGTGGTAATAGTCATATAAATCAAACTTCCTACTATGCGTTTGTTTATAGTAGGGTCTTCCAGAAGCTCACCTGCATCTGTGCTCAGCTTCACATTCTGCTCCAAAGAAACTGAAATAGGCTTACAGCCTGTCATCCCATATTTGGACAGCATGTCCAATCCATACTGCCTCTGCAAGAGTTGTATCCCACTTGGTGATCTAATCACCTCAATGCCCAAGAAATAACGCAGCTCTCCCAAATCCTTCATCTCAAACTTCTGCTTCAATAGCATTTTCACATGAAGGATATCTTCATCACTGTCACCTGTCATAATCAAATCATCAACATAAATGACAAGTAGCATAATACCTTTCTCTGTTTCTCACATAAAGTGAGAAATCTGCCTTGGAAATCTGAAAGCCAATAGTGACAAGATACTGTCCTATCTTGTCAGACCATGCTCTAGGTGCTTGCTTCAAGCCATACAAGGCTTTCTTCAACCTACAAACAAACGCACGATGAACAGCATGCACATAACCTGGTGGCTGCTCCATATAGACCTCTTCTTGCAAATCACCATACAAGAAGGCATTCTTTACATCCATATGATGTAAAGACCATCCCTTTGATGCAGCCATAGCAATGACTGCTCTTACGGTTGCCATCCTTGCAACTAGACTGAATGTGTCTTCATAGTCAATGCCATATGTTTGTGCATACCCCTTGACTACTAATCTTGCCTTGTATCTGTTCACAGAACCATTTGCATTGTGCTTCACCTTATAAACCCACTTACAGCCAATTGCATTCTTACCTTTAGGAAAAGGTACCAATTCCCATGTAGCATTTGCTTCCAAGGCATCCATTTCTTCATCCATGGCTTTCTCCCATTTTTCTTTTCCCATGGCTTGCTCAAAAGAAATGGGTTTTGGTTCCTATATCACTTTGACCATATATGCATAGTGAATGGCTGTAAATCCATCATATTTCAGCCTATCCACAGGATACCTAGCTCTCGTAGACCTGCGCAAAATAGGTTCACTCCCAGGTGCTCTCAAAACATCCCTGGTCTTCCTTACTCTAGGTGTAACAATAGAAGGAATACCCAACTCATCATCAATGCTCTGTTCTGAGCCACTGGATTCACCATCCACATAAGAGTGACCTGCATTCACATCAAACATGGGCTGATCAACCTTCTCTTTTCCTTTTCGTGATACCTACATTCCACTATCTGCATTGCTTTGAGAAGATTCTCCTGATCTCAATCTGCCTGTCCATGGCGAAGAATGTGAACCACTACTAGAGGACGCTCCAGGTCCACTAATATTTTGTGACTACTGCTGTGAATTCTGTGCAGCATTACCATTTTGTGCGTCTACATCATCAATCACATTTACTGGTTTACACCAGCTACTCATCTCATCAAAAACAACATCTCTGCTCACTGTAAACTTACGAGTAGAAGGGTTATAGCATCTATATCCTTTTTGCTGCAAATAGTAACCAATAAAGATGCACTTCTCAGCTTTTGGATTCAACTTGGATCTCAGCTCATCTGGCACATGTACATAGGCAATGCAACCAAAAATTTTCAAATGAGAAATATCTGGTTTCCTATCAGTATACCTCTCCTCTGGAGTCATTCCATGTATTGCTGCAGTGGGAGTCCTGTTCATTATGTAGACTATTGTAGCAACTACTTCAGCCCAATAAAAATCTGGCAGGTCTTTTTCATTGAGCATGGCACGAGATACCTCTCCAATATGCATGTTTTTTCTTTCTGCAATTCCATTTTGCTATGGGGTATGACTGCATGAATATTGCTGCTTTATGCTCTTGCTCCTGCAAGAACCTTGCAAACTCATTTGAGAGGTACTCTCCCCCACCATCTAACCTTAGGCATTTTATTTGCAGGCCTGTTTCTTTTTCAACCATAGCTTTAAGAGTTTTGAAATGCCCAAAAACTTCACTTTTCTTTTTCATAAAATACACCCAAACTTTTCTGCTATAGTCATCAATAAAAGTGACAAAATAATGACAGCCTCCAAGAGATGCAGCTTTAGTAGTCCACACATTAGAGTGGATTAATTTCAATGGCTTCTTACTCGCTTGAACATGTCTAGGAAATGGTTTCCTTGCCTGTTTTCCAAACTGACAGGCTTCACATACCTTATGTATTTCTGCAACCTTGAATCTAGGAAATCCTGCAACAATATTTTGGGCCTGCATTGATTTAAGTCACTGTACATTAACATGACCAATGCATTTATGCCAGATATCAATATCTACAACTATACCGGTCCCATGTGCAAACATTGCTGCACTCAATTCAGACATGTCTGCATCCAATGTAAACATTCTGCCCTTCTTATTTCCTTTTGCTATCAAGTGACCTTTATTTTTCATATCCTCAATAAAGCATCCATGAGGATTAAATCTGACCTGCAAGCCCTGCTCAACCATTTGACCAACAGAAACTAGATTCTTGGTGATATTCGGGACATGAAATACATCGGACATGTATTTCTTTTTCCCATCCTACATAGACAAAGGAATTTTTCCAATCTGCACAATAGGATGTGCAGTATCATCACCAGTCTCCACAAATCCTAGTTTTTCCATTTTCCTTGCATCCTCCATCCATTCTGCATGACCTGTCATGTGGTTTGATGCACCTGAGTCAACATACCATACATCGTTGCTTTCTTCTGCACTTGTCACAGAATTATTCATGTGCTGCACCATAAACAAATGTTAATTTCTGTCATCACCCTGTCTACTAGAAGATGCATAATTCCCTTGTTGCAGTTTTCCATTCATGATGTCATTCTGCTTTTTATAGCAGTCTTTAGCCATATGACCCATTTTACCACAGTAGTAGCATTCAACATTACTGTTTGCATTTTTGCCTCTTTGCCATCCACCACGACCTCTTTGGCTCCCCCCTGCCTCTAGAGTTACCACGTTCTCCTCCATAGGACTAGTTTTCTTGAGTTTGCTACATATTCTGATTTCTACCACGGCCTCCAGATCGGCCTCCTCTACCTCTGCCTCTACCTCTTCCAACATTTGAGTAGAAGACAGCTTCTTTTGAAGTTCCTCCTGAAGAAGATGCACCACCATTTCTCTGCTCCTCAGAAATTAGAAGAGCAATCAACTCCTCAAAATCAAGAAACCTTTCACGGACGGAAATGGATGTTTGGAACTGTGCATAATCCTTTCCTAAACCATTCAAGGTCAGAGAAACTAAATCATCATCTTCCACCGGCAACCCAATGGAAGCAAGTGCATCTGCAATCTTCTTCACCTTCATGTGGTAGTCATTGATACTCATATTTTCTCTTTGCACATTATGCAACTCTTGCTTGAGCTGCATTTTCTTGGCTTGAGTATTTGTGCTATACATTTTTGACAAAGTATCCCATGCCTCCTTTGGCGTACTTGCATCTTGAATATGCACAATCATAAAGTCTGAAATACTGATAGACAGCCAGTACATAATTTTCCTGGCTCTCTCATGCCATGCTTTAAATGCCTGCATTTGCTGTTGATTGGGAACATCAGGAAGAACTGGTTCTTCTTCATTTCCTACAACAAATTCCCAATATCCTTTTCCCGTAAGGAAATTCGTCATTCTAAACTTCCATGCTTGGAAGTTATTCTTGTCAAGCTTTTCAGTGATAATCTGTGAGAGAGAATCAGACGCCATTACAGAACACTGTAAAAAGTTCTGTCACTGCAAAGAACACAGCTTCAACCTCATAAGGGCTAATCTACAAAACTGACGAAAGTGGTATTTGACCACACAGTCACTTCCTAGTGACAATTTTGCATCAACAGGCAACAAGGATGATTCTGTAACTCCCAATGTCTCTGCACACAAGCATACGATGCAATTTCTACAGTAACTTTTCACCGACCTATAAAATAGTGGTTGCACATCATAAAACTAGGCCTTTTCCTGAGTGCGTGCAGAAAATTTCTGCCTCCAAAACAGGCCCCGAAATGGCCTCAAATAAAAAAAATAGCATATATTTCCCTCTTGCTTCACCGCGAAGGGCATCTCAACCTGAGACAATGCATTCTTGCAATTTCTGGTTGTGCTACCTGCAGAGATCTGCTCCCAAAACAGAAAATGAAAGCAACACTGCTCCTCTTACCAGAACACCACGAGCTGGGCTTGCTTTCTTGAGCTCCTCACCACGAACAAGGCTCTGATACCATGTCAAGATTGTGGGAGAGAAGGAAGGAGTCTCACTTGTAGCTTTCTTGCTTGTGCAATGGGGGAATATACACAGAGGTGGAGGTTGAAAATAGTTTTCCTCTTCTTAGTTGTGTAAGCCAAAAGAACTCTCATACAAAGAAATAGAAGAACCCTATATATGGGTCTCAAACCAAAGACAACTAACTAAGGTGGCATACTAATTGAGCCATGAACTAGAGTAGATAAGGATAGCTGTCATCTAGCTATTATTCATGGGCGGTGTACCAACCGCATCTGCAACTGACAAGTCGGTGACATAAAGGCAGAACGGTCACCTTGGCATATCACGAGTGGAGCTCGATATCTCAACAATCATATCCTTTCCATTGAATAAGATAGTCTAATCGACCTTAGGAGATCCTTGAGTCTAAGATATCCTCAACCTCAAATTCTTCATGATCTTCAACCTCAATAGGTGGTGGGGTATTAGAACTTCCCCCCCTCAGTGGTGAGCTATGGTATGGCTTGAGCAAGAAAAAAATGGAAGAATGGGTGGATCTTCATGGTGCTAGCCGTTTGTCTTACAACTATATATATCATCTTTGTTAGACAAAATAGTGATGATATTGTCATATAAAGGATCTTTGATGCTATGAAGAAGTTGAGTAACAATCTGATTTTTAGCAACAAGAGTGAATTATTTGATATTGTTTTGGGCAATCCGTCTTGCCCAGTTCAACCTATTGATGTGATGAATGAAAATTCTCTAATTACTGATGGCCTGTTATTTGAACAATGGAAATTTTGATTATACTAATTGGATTCGTCGTGACAAAGTGGCGTGTCGTTATATATTGTCTGCACTTCCTGACTCACTTATGTTGGATGTCTTTCATCTGGAAACCTCTCATGCTATTTGGGAGTATCTTATCTCAACATTTGAGAAGAAATCGGTCACCGAAATTTTATATCTCCAAACTCTGTTGAAGAATCTTGAATATAAGGTTGGTTCTTCTATGCACTCTCATATTGAGGCTTTTAAAGACATTATCAATCAGCTTGGTGCTGCCGGCACTCCTGTTGCTAAAAATCAGATTGTTACTCAACTTCTTCATACCATCAAAGATCCTTTATATGACAATATCATCACTATTTTGTCTAACAAAGATTATATATATAGTTGTAACAGTTTGTAATCCGTAAGCAACTAGGTTGATCTGGGCTACAATAGTGAAGGACCCAAATCTCTAGTATTCTATCTTAGTGGAGGGCCTTGTTGTCTAGAGCTTATGCCTCAATAACCATACTTTATCACCAACTTTGTATGTTGGATATTGGAGATGATACTAGTCTGCATAGTGCTTGTATTGATTTTGAGCGTTTTGGATTTTTTTTCTTGAGTTCTCGGTGTATATTTGCTAGGTATTGAGCTTTATCTTGGGTGGCAAGGTTCTTTACTTGATTGGAGAGATGTATATCCATCCTTAGATGCTAGCCATAGTTTGCAAAGAAAGAAGTTTTCTTAGTAGATGCATCGATACTATTATTATAAGTAAACTTGACAAAGGGCAAGAGCCCAAACCAATCATTTTGATGGTAGTTTATGGTACATTTGTAGAGAGATTATTCCAAGACTTGATTTAGTTGTTCTATTTGACTACCAGTAATTTGAGGATGATTGGCTTTAGATAACTTAACTTAGACTCCAAGGAGTTTGCAAAACCTCTTCCAATTAGTTGGGGGCCTCGATTTCTAATGATGTCGTCTAGGAGTTCATGTAATCTAAAATTGTAATTGAGGAAGAATCTAGCAGTAGCTATGCTTGTGATGGTCTTGATAGTAGGGATGAAATGTTCCATTTTTGTGAACCTATCTACCACAACAAGAATAAATTCATATTTGTTTGATTTAGAAAGATATGTTATGAAATCCATGGATAGAGAAGACCAAGGTTATGTCAGAATGGGCAAGGGTTGGAGGAGACCATGTGGCAAGGTACCTTGGCCATGTTGCAAGTATCATATGATTTTATATATTCCTTAACTTCTCTTCACATCCACGGCCACCAAAAATCTCTTAAAATAAGCTCTAAGGTTTTATTAACTCCAAAGTGTCCTACTGCTAGGGTGTCATGGCATTGTTGGAGTACATGGAGACTCAGCTTTCATAGAGGGATGCAATGTAGATCCTTATAGCAAAGAAATCCATTAGTTTTTTGAGAGTTTTCTGAAAATCACAAACTTCATTTCCTTTTCTCTCTTGATTTTTTCTCTTGACATTGTTGGCCAAATCATCATGTGATAGGGCTTCATGGATGAGCTAATATACTTTCATGAGTGAGGTATGATGATATGGATTTTTCTTGCATTGATAATGCTAATAATGGGGCTAATCTGGTACCAACTATGGGCTCACAGTACCCACATGTACATAGCACCACCTAGAATCACTCCCTCCGTCCGGGCCTAGTCTAGAGTATCAAACTCGTATACTGATGCCAGGAGGCATATTTCACGGCGGATTTCGTGCCACGGTGGATTCCGTGAGGTTTTACGGTGGATTCCGTAAACTTTGATGACCGGGGCTCATACACAAAGTGGATTCTTTCTGCGAGAAGTCGATGGGGACGCCTGTCCTTTTCGGGCATTTCATTAATTTAGTGTGTACATGGGTGATTCCATAGCGGGTGATTTCACAACATGCATATTAAATTAATAAACGTTTATGAGTTTAGAGTGCGTACTCGTAATAAATTAAGGTTAGGATTTATTTCTAACCAGTTGATTTATTTATGTAGCTGAAGATTGCTAGGTATTCACTTTTGTCGGTTTAATTGTATTATTTTACTAATGATTGTGAATGCTTCAGTTGATGTGTAGAGATAGCAACAGTGGCGGAGGAAAGCATTGGGGTCTAGCGAGCATTCGATCTATGGATTATATTTTGATAGGCGCCACGCCTATATTTTGTCATGTCTATTGAGGCATCGATTATTTATTATTATTTTGTATGCGCCCATGCGCACGGTTATGTTATTTCTATTTGGACATTGTATTGGGCGTGCCAGACTCTTTGGGCACCGTCCATTCGCTTTATTCCTATTTTTGTAAAAGCAAACTCAAAAGCTAAAAGCTTGATATATTTTTGTAAATTGGGCTATTATTGAGCATGAAGATGAAATATACATAAAAATACATGCTTTATGAAGCGCTCACACAAGGCATGGGGGGAGATTGCACCCAATTGGTCTCTTGCTGTTGTCGTTCATGCTTTTTACCTTGTAACTTGTGCAAAAAGTAGAGTTCATTGTTCTTAGGGACCTTCCGGCATTCACTACGCGAGCATAAGCGTCCGATCTGCGCACCAGTGGTATCAGAGTGGAGCTGAGATCAAGAGCTTCCAATCGCTACCCATCTCGTGCGAAGGCAGAGCTCCTTGAACGATCGGGCTCTACGGTCAATCTCGTCGCGAACCGTCGATACAGGCAGACTTCTGGCGATCAAGAACCCCTGTTTCTGTCATTAGATAGCGAAGGACCGGGCTATACAGGCGGAGGACCACTCCTTCATCTCCTTCATCAAGTCGTGGACAACCAAAGAAAGATATACCGAAAAACACATAAGCCTTGTAACCCCGAACTTGAGGTATGCTCATCCCGCTAACCTGATTTTGAGTGAGAAAGGTATTTTGAGTTTTACAGGATGACGGAATCCACCGTGGCACGGAATCCACTGTGAAATATGCCTCCTGGCATCATATATAAAAACCAAAGGATTAGAGCATGGCAAAGTAGATCTCACAAAATAGCCCGATGATGTTTAAGACAGTTCACACAATATCTCTAAATGAGGCCATTTGATTTAGAGAAATATGTGTGAATATCTCCTGCAACTCCTCATTACTCATCCCTCGACTCATCTTGCTCTTCAAGTATCATTAAAGGTAACATACAGAGTTTAAAAATGATGTTAGAATAATCAAGATAAAGATTTAGGTAAAGCATGATAATTTAACTCTGAAAAAAATGATGCTTACTAAAATGCATATTCTAAAGTACACTTAAAAGTGAATCATCAATAAATTGAGTAGACGTATACAAATATAGATAGGTCACCACATAGAAGGAGGAGTCCGCTTCTTTCTCCAAGAATTCTTGGCCTACTCTCTCTTCATCTATGTTATCCCTGTTTGCCTCCTCTACACCCTCCAAGCCCTCTTCAGTCTCCACCCTCCCCAAAATATTGACCTCTCCACCTGCATACTCTCCTTATCTATGCTAGGAACATTGCTTTCATCATATACTCTTGCACTCCGAGGAGCTGATGGCACAACCTACCACGATCGAGGTTGTCAGGGATTTGGATAGAAGATTACATGTTCAATATCACATATAAGAGTGAATCAACTATTGTGATTGTTTCGTATTTGAAAAAAATTAAAAAATTCATCATGCATCTATTCACAATGGGTTGGTAGGATAAATGTGTTGCAAAAATTTGTCCATCTTTTCTCAAAATTTATGTCCAAAAATCTAGATGGACCTTGCCAAATGGTTGCCCCAGCTCCTTCCAATACCACTTTGAGCCACTATATATCGAATATGATCATGAAGATGCTACAGTAATCCACTAAGATAATACTTTGCAAGTTTTTAAAATACTTCATCTCATCTACAATGGTTTTTGGATTTCTCACCCTTCGTCAGCTCTCTTACTCAAATGTTTCCATGACACCACAATTGATTGTGGAGTGCATTTTGTCGATGCAATCAACATGAAAATGTCACCCCTGCAACCATGCCGCACTGTAGATTTTGTATTGTACAGTGAAATGATTAGATTAGTTTTTGCATATAAAATCTAGATACGATAGCTTATAAAATATGCGGTCACCTTTGGACTACATCCCCTTGAGAATTTCCACTCCTCATTAGATACCTTTACCCCTTCGTGAGAAGCTACAATCAAAGCTCCATGTAACCATCACATAGACAAAAACCACAACTATTTTTAATGGATACACATATGTAAATGGATTTTAATATTTTGTAGAAATTGTGTATAATTGCAATAAGGCCTGAAATAAATTTATAGTCTTCACCATGAGTATTCTTTTACATCTTCTATTTCTTCAAAACCCTTCTCTTTAATTAATTTTTCTCCCTGAATCTTTCTTGACCCTACTTTCTCTTATCCCCGTGGTGGACTTATGACCCCAAATACTCCTATAGTGATGGTGAACCCAACATGAAAGTCCGCAATGGGTGTGTAAAGATGGGGATTTTTTGCAAGTTCAAATGGTGGTGATGATTTACAACAGATGATTTCTTTGTTGCACCAACAACAACAATAGTTGTTGTTACAACAACAAATGCAAACTCAACAGGAAGCAGAAAGAATTGATGCCCTAGTTGTGAATGCATTGCAAGCAAGCTGTGGGGTGAGAATTGAAGCAGTTTAGACATCAAATTGTTTCGGCCTTCATTGGGTTGTATTAAGAAAAGATGTTTCATGGGGTACCGTAGTATGCATGGAGTTGGTATTTCTTCCATTTGGCCATGCATGCATTGCATGATCGGGTTGATGAGTTACATAGAAGAGAAACTGATTGGGCAGCTTTTAAGACAGCTTTGAGAGAAGAGTTTTTCTTGGAAGATGCAGGATTCACAATTAAAAAGACATTTAGAGATTGGATTGAAAAGCCCAATAAAGGGTTGACTGCTATAACTTTGCTCCGTGAAGTTGAAAGTCAGTATGTATAGTTGGATGCAGATGAGAAATAATCATTAGAGAGTCCAAAATTTGATTTATTTCTAATGGCTACAGATCTTGTCTTGTAGGAGAAATTGACTGATTGTTTAGAATATGCATTTTCTAAAATGGGATTGAAATTAGATTGGCGTAATGTAATTGAGACGATGCATATGTTGGTAAAGAGAGAGCATATGAAATTAAGATGGGATACATGCACCACACCTACTACTGCTCAAAAGCAGGCTCAAATTGTAGCAAAGGTGACTGTTGCTATGGTAAAACAACTGGCTATACATGTTGGTTCCGCTCCTAAAGGTGTTACCATGGATGAATTAATCAAAGGCATGCATGATTTGAGGCTGAATTTCAAGAAATCTATGCAAAGGTCCAAAACATGGATGTTAAGGTAAGAGAGAAGGCTTAAAAAACAACCCAAAGACCATACAAACAAGAATACAATTGGAGATACATTTGGTGTGACAGTTTACATCATGAAAAGCAAGACTATACAGCCTACGATGAAGCGAAAGTGAAAAGGTTAGCCTTTTGGAAGGATGAAAAAATATGTCCAACAGAAATTGGTATTCCAATAGAGCCAAATTTTGAAAATGGTGGCAAGCAGAAGAGGTTGGAAGAGATGGCATCAAGGACAACATTTGTTATCATAGATGCAGCCACATATGGGTTGAGAATTGAAAGGATTGAAGAAGCTCATAAAGGAGGCATGGTTGAAACAAAATCTTGTGCTTAGATATAGGCATTAGATTTAATGGAAAAATGCAAAACAATAGAATCTGAATTGATAGATGCAAGTTAGAGTATCCATACAAAAGGTATCCATACAAAAGAACCCAATACTTGAGCTAGCTAGAGAAGAAGCATACCATGATCCAACCTATCAAAAGATGCTAAGGGAGATCCCTATCAAGGATCAGGACCAAAAGCTACAAGCCAAGTATCATGAATTCTCTATCAATAGTGGACCTGTCTATTATAGAGCGAGATTATGTATATCGGCAAGCTAGTTGCTCAAGAAGAAGATGCTGGGAAGCTCATGATTCCCCTTTTTTCAGGACATCCTTGCTATGCCAAGACCCTCAATGCAGTCAAGAAGAGCTACTATTGGGAGAGGCTTAAGGGTGACGTTCTCAAATATATCACCGAGTGTTTGTCTTGTCAACGTATCAAAGCCGAACATGTCAAAATGCCAAGAAAGTTGCAACCATTTGACATTCCCCAAATGAAATGGGAATTCATCAGTATGGACTTTGTTGTTGGTCTACCCCAAGTTCACGGAGGATACAACTCCATCATGGTTGTGGTGGATATACTTACTAAGGTTACACACCTTATTCCTGTTAAGACAAACTATAAAGCCTCAGACATTGCAAGGTTGTTCATCAAGGAGATATTCAAGCTACATGGGTTGCCCAGAAGAATCATTAGTGATCATGATTTTCTCTTCACATCACACTTCTGGAGAGCTATCTTTGAAGCCATTGGGACTCAACTCTATTTTAGTACAGCTTACCATCCCCAAACCGACAGTCAAATGGAGCAAGTCAACCAAGTCATCGACGATATGCTAAGGGCACACTACTGTCGTGAACCAAAAAGGTGGATTCAATACTTGCCACTGGTTGAGTTTACCTACAATGCTTCTTACCAACAAAGCATTCAGATGACCCCTTTTCAAGCATTGTATGGGCATGATTGTCGAAGTCCTTTAAAATTCTCACATCCAACCTTGAGGGTTGAAGCTTCAAGGCAGATGCTGGAAGAGATGGATGATCAAATGAAGTCAATAAGAAAGGACATCCAAGCCACCAAGGATAGACAGAAGGCATATGCGGATTTGAAACGTCAAGATAGAGCCTTCGAGGAAGGAGACATGGTCTTCATTCTCGTACGCCCAAAAAAGAGTTCCCTATTCTTAGGAGATTGCAAGAAGCTAAGTCCAAGGTATTGTGGACCATACAAGATCCTCAAGTCCCTCGGACCCAATGTTTATAGATTGCAACTCCCTGAGAACCTAAAGGTTCATAATGTATTCCATATCAGCCTACTGAAAAAGTATGTACCTAATCCGAGCCATGTACTTGATGACCAACAAGTTGTAATCCCTAGCCAAGGAGTCCTTGAGCTACGGCCTAATAGGATCTTAGATGTTAGGGAGAGACAATTGAGATCCAGAACCTTGAGAGAATGCCTCGTCTAGTGGAAAGATTATCCAGAGGAGGATGCCACTTGGATGGATGAAAGTACTCTCAACCAATAATACCCCTATTTCTTCTGGAGATGAGGACATCTCGATTCCTCCAAGGGGGAGAGAATGTAATATTCCCACTCCAAATATTACCAAACTTGACTCCCCGCATGCCCCGTAGACCATTGCAAGGTTGTCTTCCACATTGTAGTTGCCGGCGGTTTAATCCGTAACCCGCATGTGTAAAAACAGGACCTCCGCATTGGCAAATCGAGCTCGGGGGTTCAAATTCACATAACCGTGGGGAAACACCCTCTTGGAAGAGGCAAAATGGATAATATTAATGCAAATTTTTTTATGTTTATCCCTTTCCCCCAGCCGATGTATGGCTGGAGGAGAGGGAGTGTCGGGAGGGATGGGCTAGGTGGAGTTATGGGCTGCATGAGGAGGGGAGGAAGCCATGCAGAGGTCACGTGGGGAGCTTCTCTCCCCAACCCCCTTAAGCCCTATATAAACCCCCCCTTAAACTTGGGGGCGGAGGAAGGAGGGAGTCATCGTGATGGGGAAAAATGCTAGTTTCGTGCTGTAGCCACCGTAGCTGCCGCCCTGCTGCGTCCAACGCCAACAACTGCCTTGCTCCTCGCCAGTAGCGAAATCTGATTCGTCATCTCCTTCCCATTCATTACTTATCTCACATTCTCTGACATCAGAATCTTCTTAGAAGCTTCTTATTAAGCTTTTAAGGGAGGAGGGGTTTCCATAAGGCCCATTCCCACAGCTTCTAAGGGATAAGGCTTTAGGCCTTGTTTTTGCGGCCTTCCCGGGTTTAAAATCGAGGTCATTAAGATTTATTTATGTAGCTTCCTCCTAAAAGACCAAATCCCATAAGGTTGCCTGTAAAAAGCCCAATTCCTGCAAGCCCATCACAAAGCTCCATTCCCGCAAGTTTTGGTAAAGCCCCAAATCCCATAAGTTTTTTTCCACAAGGCCTCCCATAAGCCCAAATCTTGGAAGCCCCGGTATTCTCAAGGATCTGCATTTCGGTGAAGGGATCTCCTGCATACGAGGGAGAAGGGCAAGATCTTGAGATTGCTTACCAAGGCTGAGGTGATTCACCAATCATGTAAGGGTAGAGGCAAGCCAGAAGTCTGTAATCACGCCTACAATGGCCCCCAAGAAGTTGCAAGGTGCACCTGCGGGAGGGTCTTCTCCTAACATTCACGTAGATATCTCCCCAAGCCCACAAATCTAGGTTTTTTTTTGAGTTTATTCTCACATAAAGAAATGATTTAGGCACGCTTAATTTCAAAAGGAAGAATGCATTTTGTGCTTATCATTAATGCATGTGGTAGCGATAAATGTACACTTGATAAATTATCTCTTTAAACGTTAGACAAGGTTGGTGCATATCATGAAATTAGAACTTTGCATTTCTAGAATTTTCCGTCTTAGGAGATTACCTGCATGTTGCTAATTTTGGTGAATTTCCAAAGTAATGAGTCTAAATGCCAATTACTTAGGGCAAAGCAATGAAATTGTTAAGTGCATTGGCTGTGAAGGAAAGGAGTATCTTGCATTTAGCCACTAATTCCCTTCGTTATGATTTGCACGAGGAAATTATTAATTTCCATTTCACGGCATGAAAATGAACTCCGGTCTTGTAAGTTGCATGGAAAAAGGATGCTTAGAAATGGATTAAATCAATACTAGCCTTAGTGTCGCATGAACTTCATTTTCGAGGTTGTTGTATCTAGGGGTCACAGGTTACAAATTCGCAAACCTCATTTTGTCAAGTTGCATTTGGAAAAGATTGCATGGCTTATTAAAGTATGGAATTCAAACACTTAGAAAAAAGGTTGTAGGCATTATTTCTTGAATGCAAATCCTAGTAGGTCCTATGTAAGTTATCCTTCAATTTATCATGCGTTTTGACTTTAACAAGGAAGGATAGGGTTATTGCAAATCTAGTGGTATGTAGAAGCAATAAATCACGTGTTTACGTGAATTGTGACATGTTGCAACTAGTTTCTCCTTTAGATCAAGTTCATATCTCTAGGAATGGTTCGTCCTTGTCGCAAGACAAGTAGATTGGATTATCTAAATCACCTAACTCGCAAGGAATTCGTATAGCCATGGTTCAATCGATACGATAGATACCCGAAGTGCTAACTAGGGGTTTAGCACATTAAGGATTTGGCCTAGTTTTGCACTTGTTGCCAAGTCAAAACCCTCATACCCAAATGTCCTACCAACATTCACGCAATGTTGGGTCAATTGGACGCTCATGCAAGTAAGGATCTAGGGTTTCTACCCTAAGGATCATTTGTTCAAATGCTAAAACTCGGATTGAGTTGGAATCCCTAGGACCAAATGCTGCTCAATGGATAAAATGATCCCATGGAATAGATGTGACACTTGTGCAACAAGTTGCAACGTCCCATGGCCTTGTGGTTTGATCACAAGGGAGTTTTGCCATTCCTTGGAATGAGGTCGGCGGGTTCTTGTGCAAGTTTAACTTGCAAGAGGATGAGTAATCATCCTACGACATCACCTTTCTTGGGAAAATTTATCAAGTTAAGGGAACCTAGGTATTTGCTTGGAGGCAAAGGATCAATCAATTTAGAGCGACATGGTCGCCAAGATTTACTGTTAAATTATGAACCCTAAGGTATTGATTAAGTTGGGTTAACATGGTATGGCCCTAACCCAAGGACAAAAGGGTGAACAAACGAACCCTTGGGGATCTTGCCAAGTTGCAATTGATCTCGGATCGAATTTTGGATGCATATGGTGATTCCTTTCTGTCATAGGATCAGTGCTTGGGACGATCATCAGTACCCCTGCTAGGGCTTCTACTACGGCTCCGGCTTGGACTTCGAGCAGGGCTTCGGCTCCTACTACGACTAGGACTTCGAGTTAGACTGCGGATGCGGCTCCTGCTGCGTCTGCGATAGGAATCCCTGTTCTGATCATGATATCGATCACGATCATACTTGTCCCGGCTACATCCATGTCTAGCTACATCCATGTTCCATAAAACATTATCTTCCTGGACCAAGTGCTCCAAAACTCTCAAGTCCACCTTCAACAAGAAGTTCCACCACTTACACTTGATCTCATGGGAGTTTCGCAGGATCAGGAAACCAACCTCATCCCACTTTTGAAACAAAATCGATTATTTGAATTAGAATAGAGAAGTGAGCAACCTTTAGCGTACATATCCACCAGACTGTTACCAATTTATTGGTCATTTTCCAGTCCATTTTTAACAATATCAACATGTATGCCTTTGTTTCGTTCCATGTCTTGTAGCTTAGTAGGAGCTTTGAGCATGGCAAGAAACGTATAATTGTTAGGTTGTATGCAAGCCTCTTGCATTTTCTGGTACAGATGGAAAGCATACTCTGTTTCCTCATAATTGATATAGAAGAAAATAAGGGAAGTCCAGGAGTACACATTGTGACAGGCATTTTCTGGTACAGATGGAAAGCATACTCTGTTTCCTCATAATTGATATAGCAAAAAATAAGGAAAGTCCACGAGTACACATTGTGACATGGCGCTTCTCCACATTCTGCAGCAGCAAAGATGAGGGATGTCCAGGAATAGACATCGTGATGGGGCAATTTGCCAAAGATCTACAGGGCATCGCACAGGGCACCACACTCGACAAGGAGTGGCACAAGGTAGTTGCCCATGAATTGATGATGAGTATCGAGGTCACGTGCAAGCATACAGGTGTGTAAGTGTCGAGCTATACACAGGTTCTTCTGCTGCCTGCATTTTTGCAACAAGGAGAGGCTCCAGGGGGATGGAGCTGAAGATCATGAGCATGGCCGTGATGCCGTAGACCCTCTTGCGGCCTGGCTTGTCGCCCAGCCAGCCGAAGAAAAGCTGCTCGACGAAGGCCCCCAGGAGGGAGATCCCGTTCACAACTGTGTTCAAGCCTGGCGGCAGTGTGCCAACCATGGCTTTCTTGTCAAATCCATTTTCTCTCGTCAAGCCAAAACTGGGGAGAAGCAATGCGATAAAAATTGCAGATTTAATCCCCTCGGATTTGTCCCCCTCCTCTCATGGAACGCCAGATTCGACGCATTTCCGCGTATTGAATCATGCCTACTCACGGAGCTATAGAGTTGATGGACAGGATAGCAAGGAGAAACTCAATCAGCTTTTGAACATCGTAGGGCTTTTAGAGGGGCCTCATGCATTTGGCATCTCTCCTGAGGCTTGGGAGGCTGGAAAACTGCGGTTTGGATCGTTGGAGCGGTTTACCGCAGCACAACACGCTCGGTCCAGGTAGGTTGAGGAGCAGCATCAGGTAGGGTTTTCTGGTCGGACATCTGGCGCAGAGAGAGGAAGCTCACTTAGCTCTCAATTGCAACCAATTAGCCCTGTTGTCCAGTCCAGCTCCTCGTCATCAAATGATTCTTTCTCATCGGATGCAAGCACATCTGATACCATGTTGGAAACTGCGAGGAAGACAAGAGACAAAAGGAAGAGAGGAGAGAAGAGAGATATGAGACACTAGAAGTGGAACCCTGGAAGCGTGTAAACTGAGCACACATGATATATATAGCGCCCTAGGTCCCCTCTATATATTCCTATCATGTGTGCTTAGTTTATACACTTCTGAGGTTCCACTTCTAGTGTCACATATCTCTCTTCTCTCCTCTCTTCCTTTGGTGTCTATATATAGCGCCCCAGGTCCCCTCTATATATTCTTATCATGTGTGCTCAATTTACAAACTTCTGGGGTTCCACTTCTAGTGTCTCTCTTCTCTCCTCTCTTCCTTTCGTCTCTTGTCTTCCTCGCAGTTTCCAACAGGCACTTGGTTCAAAGAGAGTGAGAAGTGGAAGAGAATAAAATGTTGATCCCCTTGCGGATAATTAGGCATCATCTCACATTAGCCCCCCAAAAATGAAGTTGAGCCTCATATATGTCCTACTAAATTTGGAGGATCATGTATTAATAACTCCATCTAATGCTTAGAACAGCTACCCAAATTATTAGGTCCATCTAGCCATAGATGATTGGTCATCAAGATTGAGGTATTCTCACGTTCCTTGATGGGATTTATTTTACTTATCTAATTAGAAAAGGTACCATACTATTACAACATAAAAAAGCAGCTTCCTTTTATTATCATGTTACATAGGGTCCATTAACACAACATCTAGCACATGACAAACACTTTGGAAAACAACATTCTATTGCACAAAAGATAATATATAAAAACACCATTCCATGTAGTATAAAATCCATATCCCTACAGAGAAAACAATTATCTAGCCTAGGATGTGAGCTTCCAACCCCATAAGATTGGGTTGTATGTGATTACACTACTTCTGTCAACAACACACAGTAGGGAACTTATTAACTTAGAGCCATGATAAGCTTCCCTCAGCATTAAAGGTATCCTATATAATAGTATCACTTGGCCTTTTTCCTTCTCAAGCACTCATGTAATCAAAAACACCTATCTCCTAAAAGATCATGGGATCCCAACCCACTAGTGAGTATTTTGGCATCTTATAGGATGCTAAGGCATATTGGGATGGAAATGCCAATGGCTTGAACTACAATGATAAAAAATTTGTCAAATTGTTCCATGAAAAATAATAATTTTAGAGAATAATTTCAAAATATTTGTTATAATTAGAAAAAATGATAATTTCATAGATTAATTTTATAATATTCGTAATAATGGTTTTTGGGGCCATAAATATAGTCATTGGGATATGATCTTCACAAGTATATATGAATGGTCTTGCTAAAAATTCATGTATCTATTATTTCTAACGGTAGAGAAGGGATATGATAGTCCTCATGAATTTTCTTGAGTTGTTCCAAGATTTTTGGGAGCTTTGAATTACCTCTAAGGCTTGACTTATAGGAATAAGGGCTAGAGCAGGTTAGGAGGGATTAGAGGGTAGCATAAATAGACTTGTCATGGATGTTACACTTGATGTTTGTTATGACCACAAGATGATACTAGCCAAATAGGTTCCTATAGGAGAAGTTGCTACACAAGATTGCACACATCATAATTTTTGAATTGCCAAATGCATAGCATGATTGAAATCCTCACAGAGAGTACATTAAGATCCTCTAGGGGTTCAGCCTCTCTTGTAGAGATTCAAACCTATGGTTTTTTACCCAACATGGAAGGTTTAAGATGTATAGGAGAGAATAGCCCAACATGCTTTCCTCCCCTCCTTGCTTTTTATAGTACTCTATTTTAATATTGGCCTTGTTGAGCATGTTCTTAGCACAAAAAGCATGCCTTTCTTTTAGCTCTCTTATTTTTTCTCAAAAGATAAATTCAAAATTTTTCCAATCTTAATTTGATCTTCTTTTCCTCTTGTGTTTTCCTTTTATTATGATGCACTTTCAATGTTCCATTGAGAATTTGCAAGAGTTTCTACATTGTTTGAATTATTTCACCTACCTTTGAGATTGGTGAGAATTTGATATGCTCCCATCGATACTTTTCTATGGAATTTCTCAACTTCAAACCCTAATAAAATGAGAATATCCAATGAGGATTTCTTTGTTTTGGAGCACTAGTTCTTTGTAAAGGTAATATACTTCCACCCTTGTCAGGCTATTTAGGTGTAGTCTTCTTGTTATTCAAGTCACCTCATAGTGAACCTTAAAGTAGCTTCCCATCTATCATGTTGCAAGCTTCCACATAGAGCTAGCTACAATAGTTGGCAATCACTAGAATCCTTGGTACTTATATTTTTGCGTTAAGACATGAAGTTTATAAATTTAGTGCTAGTTTGAAGGTGATAATATTTCATCATACAACTAGCAATGTAGTTTGCTTTGTTTTCTATAGCCACATGTTTTGGGCAATGCAATTTAGCTTTTTCTCAATATGGCTACGCCCTTTACCTTGGTGGTTCTTTTTTTCCATGTGCACTTCCATGACCAATATGGTCATGCACTTGGTAATGTGCTTTCCTTTATAATATGGCTATCTAATTTTCATGATAGGGTATATATGATTGTGTGGTTTTCTTGCCATGCACTTTGAATGTTTGCTCTTGTTGCTCATTTGGATAGTAGGGAATATGATGTTAGTGTGTGGAGTTTCTATTTAATCCATTGGTGCAATATGCTTTTTTCTCACTAATATAATCATGAGCTTTGCAATAAGATGGATGTCATGGCCATGATATATGCTTGGTCAATGTGGCCATGTACTTTGCTTAATTTTGTAAGTGTTATTGTTGCTAAATGCAATGACTCTGTTGTTGGGGCCACACAGTTTGTGTTATTCATGTGTACTAAACATCTTTCTTTTAATTTTCTTTTTTGTTATTGTGATTACCTTTCAACAATTGTGGTCTTGCTTTTGTGTCAATGTGAAAAGCTTAACTGTGAGGAAGTATTATACAAATGTAAATGTCTAATCAATGAATATTTATTTACTAATTATACCTAGAAAAATCATGAGTTCCAAGTTAACTTGATATAATATCTATAATTCCCTAGTTAGAGGATAGTACTTGCTAGTTATGACTAGTAAAAAGTAAAATTTTCTAATTAGGTTGATATTATTACTAGTTATACAATAACTTGCTAGATAATGTTGTTAGATAGGGCTTCAATTTTCTAGATACTATCTAGGAAAAGGATGTTACTTGTTAGAAGAGACTAGTGATGGCAAAATTATCTAGTTATAACTAGAAAATTCTACATTCTTCCTAGTTTGGTTAGTAATCTTCCTAGTTATAATGTGAACTTTCTATATAGTAAGTGGTTTAGAGTTTCTTGTGACCTTTGTCCTTACCTTCTCGAAACCATCATTATCAACTTGAATTGAGAAATAGAGAATTGTGATAAACATCATCTTTATCTTATCCTCATAGTACCTTTAATTCCCTATTACATAAAAGTAGGGAATCACATCCTTATAATTCTTTATGTAGGGATTTTCAAAGGAATGTGGGGAATGCTCTATATTCCCTATTATAAGATGTAGGGAACGTAGGGACTTTCAAAGGAATGTAGGGAATGTTCTATATTCCCTATTATAAGATGTAGGGAATGCAATTTCCTAGTTATAGATGGGGAATACACACTTGTCTACATAGGAAATATTGGAGAATTTCCTATATTTCACCAAATTGCCTATGTGGGGAATGATTGAAAGTTCTTTGTGGAAGTTCATCTATTCTAGGAATAGAATACTTGTTCTTGAGTGTTGATTGATTCAACCCCCGGTAATCAATACATAGTCGAAGTGTCCCATCTTTCTTTTTCTGGAATAGTATTGGAGCTCCCCACGGTGAATTGCTAGGCCGGATGTAACCCTGATCTAATAGTTGCTTGAGTTGTTCCTTCAACTCAATTGCTTTTGGTATGGATATTCTATAAGGTCTCTTTGCAATTGGTGCAGCTCCAAGTACTAGCCTAATCTCATGATCTACTTCTCTTTGAGGCGGAAGTTCAGTCAATTCCTCAGGGAATACGTCAGCGTATTCCTTTAGCCAAGAAGGACCCTCATGAGACTCTTGCTTTTAATCTTACTTGTTGAGTTTGATCAGGTAAACGGGTAATCCTTTTCTAACTCCTTTTATGATCCGAGATACTTTGGCCAATTGGATTCTTGGCACTCCTGCCTCACCTTGAGTTGTAAAAAATTCCCTTTCAGAGTTTCAAAAGGAAACTTGACCCTTTCCACAGTGAATGTGGGCATCGTTGGGTTTAAGCCAATCCATCCTGAGTAGACACTCATGGATACCTAAATTCATGACTCTGAATTTGACTGAAGTCTTCTTTCCTCCTAGAAAAAATTACACCTTAGCAGTTTGTGAGATAAAGGAATGTGTGTTGCCACAATCAATCAAGGTTTTGAAATGTTTACCTTGATATTCCGACGATGTTGTGAATCACCGAGAACTGGTGATTCGGCCCTTTCTTGTGTGAAGCGGCATGGACTGTCGCTCTTTCGAATTCTGCTTCCATAGTCAGATCTTCCTCTTCTTCTTCTTCGCATCTTTGCCTATTGGAAATGCAGGCAGTTCTTCCTCTTCCACGGGTGGTGGCTCCTTGACCGCAGCCTGCTCCTTGGAAAGGCTTTTGGCGATGTTCTCCGTTGAGCTTGGGACATTGCCTCTTGAAGTGACTGGGTTCGTTGCAGTGGAAACAACGGAGGTTTCCGCCATTACTTTGAGTAGGAACAAAGTTGTTGACGTTATTTGTCCTTGCTTTCTTTCTTTCTCCCTGATTATGACCTTGAACTCTCTTCATTTGAGGTCTGAATGCTCCTCTGCTCGGGTCACTATAAGACCAAGTTTTGTTACCCCGTGGTCTAGCTTGCACCTTCTGAATTATAGGTGCCGCTTGAATGAGTGGATCTTGAAGATCTGATGGACGCATAGATTGGAGACGGGTATTTATTGGTGGATTCAAGCCCACACAAAATTTGGACACCTGTTGCGTCATGTCAATCTGTGGCGCATACTTTAAAAGTGAGACGAATTTAGAGTAGTATGCATCAAGAGTGAGTCCTAGTTGTTTTAGCTCGTAGAACTCATTCATTTTCTACGTACGATATGCAGGTTGTAAGTATCTTCCCTGCACGGATTTCTTCAGCTTCTCCCAGGTAAGGAACCCCTCTGAAATCCCTTGATCCCTGCACCATTGCTTCCACTAAAGTCTATCTTCGTCGGTGAGCTTTAACCTGGCGAGCATGGCCTGATTGGCAGGTGTAGTACCAGCTGCTTCAAAGTAATCCTCCATGGATTCAATCCAAATTTCAGCATCAGCCTGGGCAAATCTGCCTCTCCCGTCAAACTCGGGTGGCTTTATCTGCTTGAGGAGGAACTTCTTCTCCTGGATCGCAGCAATACTTGATGTAGGAGGCGAATTTGGAACCTATACCTGGGGTTGTGCCTGGATAAAGGTTTTCTTAACATTATTATATGATAATCGACGTTAGCTTATCTTTCATTTTTAGTTCAGCTATCTCGTAAACAATGTAGCTACTTAACCTTTTTAACAACTCTTATGCACAGCCAAATATTGATAAAAAGAAGTCTTTGTTTGTATTTACATGGGCATAGCATTTTTGAATACAACATTTCATGTAATGATAAGCCAATCATTACATTCAGTTTGGGGAGAACAATGTTGTATTGCATTTGTCTAGAGGAACTGTGTAAATATAGTAGGGTTTTGGGTCATGGATATTTAAGAATCGATAATTCATTGGAAGTTCAGGATACCCTTTTCGTTGGAATCCATACTTCTCATGGTGGCCCAACACTTTAATCTTGTCGGCTGGGATTACATGGGTTACTTCCTCATATACAGATGAGTTCATCTCAACCCTCCGACCTTGAATATGTAAAGTCGAATTTACGTGAGCTTCCACAAAAATGAACAGCTTCACGACTTTCAAGTCTTCCAACCACTTGATCCTCTTTAGGTTGGTCTGTAGATAAGCAAACTGGTGCGTGGCTATATAGTAGATTCCTGAAGTCCCCGTCCATCTTCGTTCTATGTAAAGAGGTGATGGATTATAAATCTGTTCTAGGATGTTCATCATTCCAATTCTTTGTCTATAAAGCGGAGAATGCATTGCAGTCATAAACATGACCCGAAATACCAAAAATTTGTTCCACGCTTCATAACTCTGTAAGACAGCATTGAAGGTAAGGAAATATTTGGACAGCAGCAAATTCTTTACTTCATTTAATTTAGATTTTATAAAAGTAATTCCGTTATTGGTCGGCTCTGATACCAACTGTAACGTGTCCTGGATGATACTAGTGGACACGTTACATGTATTTCGGCAATGAGAAGAGAAACTGCCTATCCGATGAGATAAGAATTATATTCTCAAAGCCTGCTCAAATTAAGAAAGAGAAAGGGACGGCGGCAGCTATGAGTATTGCTCACCAGTGAGGCACAGCCGACAGTAAACGCGGACCTCTGCGAGGTTGGCTGGAGCTCTTGCTCATCCATCACAACGGATTTCCACTTGAAAATGATCCCCTTGATGAGACCTTTATCCCTCTCCTGCCCTAATTGGCTTCCCCTTCCGCCAGCCTGCTCTATCGGCCTTGTGATTCAACGGCCGAGAGAGAGAGAGAGAGAGAATAGTTGTGCGCAGTAGACTAAAGACTAAAGGATTGCTAGGACATTACTCGCGATAATCTGATTTATACGCGCCATTAAACTTGTCCCAATTTCGAATTGCACGATACAAACAGACATCGCATTGCCAAAATAAACTTGTGTGCCGAATTGCAAATGAAGGGCAATGCTATAATCCATAACAATGGATGTGCGCCACCTTTTTTGGGAAGTAGATAACATACTATTTCTACGTAGAGTCTTGAACATGATTCATACTACTAGCTATCCTAGACCTAAAGATAATGTCAATGGGTGGGCCTACATTAGTTAATTTCTTTATTGGCCTAATAGCTCCAGCATTGCAAAACATTCCACTAAGTATCTTTGTGTACATCTTTCATAAGACTCTTATCAAACTCATGGCTCCTGAGATCATCTTCTTTTGATATCTCTAACTTTTCTTTCTAAAAGTTTGAGGTATCATTATAGAATCTTGAGAAATCACGATTGTGAAGCACCAATCATAAGGAAATCAATATGTGATTGGGTTCTATGATATTTGTATGATGCTTGTATTATGGACATGTAGAGTTATGCTTCACTAACATGCTTGTGGAGAATTGTATTAGTGGGCTTCCTGGAGGATATAGAGATGTTTGCGTGGGAAAATGTTCTTCAACATTTTTAGAGCAATGCCACAAGCTCACATTTAAGAAAGCCTAAGAGGTAAACATAACTTGTTAAAGTGGAACCATGGGCGGAGAACATATGCCACACAACTTACTTTGCCTGCTTAACTTTTGAAAGGTTTAGCTAGAGCCCACATGTGGCTTATTCACCAAATTTTTAACTATCTTGTCATAAAACTAGCTATGAATAAGGTTTTTAAACTTGAATTATGTTTATAAAAGGAAATGAACCATTAGTTGCAAGCCATTGTATTGGACTGAGAGCAATGTGTGATTTGCAAACTAGTTTTAAATTTTCACATTGCAAAAACTGAATTTCTGAGATAGATATTTTTTTAAAAAAGTTATTGTCTAAAATGGCAAACATCATAGCGGCCCTCTCATCTCTTTCACTAGACCCATTTTTTGGTATAGTGGTTTACTAGCATAAAGAAACAAAGGGGATGACCTAATTGAAGAAGATTGAGTGTTTAATAAATGTGTTGCCACACAAGGCCCTCTTTATTGTTATTAGGGCACAATTGGGACTTGGCAAGCTAGGGTAAGCACATTGTTTAAGAAACTACCCCTATCATGTTCTTCAAGCCACTAGCTAGGGCATTCTTCAAAAAAAGGCTAATATGGTCACAATGGCACAAAAAAGAGCAAACCGCCTATCTCACATGTGTTGTTTTGTCGTCAATTCTGAACGAGACAACTATGATTTCTAGTGGCCTATGTTTAGAGTTTCATGCAACCTTGATTGAAGATATTTTGCACTTTCACTAGGAGTGATTAAATAGTAGCTTTGGCATGATTTAAAGAGCAAGCAAAGGAAGAGACAAGTGGGAACCATGCATTATACTAGCCACTACTAAGCCATCAATGAAATCAAACTACTTATCCCAAAACCTAAATAGGCACCCCTACATGTTCCCCCCATGTAGAAAGGACATTAGAACTCTCTCACATAAATGTTCACATGGACCTACAGAAAGCACATTAGATTGGTGGATCTAAAGAAAACACATGAAATGGAGTACATTTTTTAAATTGCAGTAAGTGGATATATAGATAACTAATAGTATGTAAAGTGATACATCATCTTGCACTTGCATATGTATACATACAGTTGTCACTTAATATGTGGGTCTGTATATGTATATAAGCAAAGTGGTTTTGTATGGTGGTTATAGTGAATGGCTCCCCATGTTGCCCTGTAGGAGGACTTGGCTTAGTAAGACATATAAGACATTTGTTAGGAAGGATGAAATATTTTAATATGAGCTCCAAGGAAACCTACACATGGCATTCTAATACAAGAAAATATTCAAGAGAGAAGCTTGGTAGCCAAGGATGATAGTGAACCATCTCTTCTTGAAGTTGAACCAAGAATGAATATAGCCTTTCTAATAAATCTATTTTTGAAAATGCAATCTAGCATGGAAACTACATGCTAGAAACTATCACATCCATGATAAACATGGTCATCTATCCATAAAGGCTAAATCAATAGACTAACATCAGCCAACAAGGTCTCTTCCTTGCTCGCATTCATTTCTTTAACCTAGTAGGGGGTTAGCAACCATATCTTGAAATACTTAGCATTGGTTGGGTGGGGAGGAAAGGAGTGTTTCCTCACTTGGATTCTTTATGTGGTGCAATGCTTTCATATTTGAGGGGAAGATATTTATTCTTAATGGAAATCCTAAATTGTCTTATCATATTACTTTCAAGAGTATCAAACCTTGGAAGAACTTGCGGGATTATAATGAATTGAACTAGGTTCCTTTACAACAATTGCTAATGCATAGCTACTCCCTAACATCAAAGAAAATGAGATTATGAACCCAAATCATGCCAATGATCAAGGACATGTCACCTACTTTGCCTAAGATCAGAGCCCAATTCAAGCCAAAAGATTTAAATATTCAATTAGGAATGTCAAATAAATTGAGGAAAATCCCTAGTTTAAGTTAGCGAAAATTGTAACTTTGCTTTGGATTGAAGCTCTATAATTACTAAAATTGTGAGAAAATGCAAGTAGAGACACATGCAAATTTCACCCTAGCAAGTTCAATAGTTATAGATCCACATAAGTGAAGTCTTAGTATATGTTGGGGGTAAAGGCGCCTCTGCCTAGCTACCTAGATATTACTACATTGACACTACCGACGCCTATACATTGCAGGCAGCGGGCACCCATCACCGTCACTTTATTATTTATTCTTTTAGTGAGATGAATAAAGGGAGGGCCACTCACACATTGTGACTGTTGGAGTTCCCACATTGTGAGTCTCTCTCTCTCTCTTGCTCTTGCTCTTGCTCTTCTACCATAGCACTCCCGTGTGCAAGCTTCGATCCTTCTCACCTTTCAATTGGTATCAAAGCATTGTTGCTTGAGCATTCGAGCTTAGTCCATGAATCCGTTAGCATTCATTTGAATCCCTACACCATTGTTCCTGACTCTTGGTAGCCATATCCGACTCCTTTGAGCTGGATCACTCCCGGGCTTCCCGAGCACCTACCCTATCCATTTGGGCACCCTTAGGGGATTCCTTCAGAGGTATTAAAGCATTGTTCTGAGTGTTTATTCTAGTTTTTAGGGTACAATAGGAAGGGGCAGCCATAGCTCCAACCATTGGAACTCCCCCATTTCATATCTTGGCGCTTGCGTGATCAGGCTGGACAAGGCTTTGTGTAGGCCTTCTTTAGGACCTAGTTGAGCCCCCCTTCCACCCCACTAATTCCATGTGGACTAGCAGCATACCCAACAAAATCAGCCTTGTTTAGGCTAGCTTGAAGACTTACAGATTTTTTTTTTAAATTTCAGCCCTCCCTTGGCACTATTGGTAGCTTGAAAACACTTTATGTGTTTGCTTGGATAGCATTGACATTTGATGCCCGATTAGTCTGGAATGGTCCTTGAATGTTAGGGGAATGTATGCCTATTGATTGGCCATCATTTGGAGCTAACTTAGTGGTCTGAAATAATCAATTTTACATAGTAAATAATTGTTGTACACTCCAAGGATGAAGCTTATTTAGTTACTTTATTCTTTGCCTATTGGTTTACAAGTGCTTCCCAGGTGTTTCATATGACTATTGGGATGCAAATGAAGGTTGGCAAATGCTTTGTGGCAAATGCTTTGGATGGTTTCAGAATGCATTTTGAGCCTTGTTTGAGCTCCATATTGGCTGGTATTTACTTGACATTGGTCTACACTAGCATGCTTATATGACAGATATTATACCTATAGTCCATGTATGACCCATTGGTACATGCTTGATACTTATGTTATCTACACATGCTAGTTACATTGTTTGGACTTGACTGCTACTTGAGCTTTCTTTTGGCTTGAGTTTGGATATTCTGGAGCTTATTTTGGTCTTCCTTTGGCTTGTCAGAGATTGATTGGGATTGTCTTCATGACATTGGATGCTATCATTGGATACTTGATCGCTCATATGCTCTGGATGTCTTTTTGATGTATAATCTTGGATACTCTGTCTAGTGCTCTTACATGCTTTGTTTGAGCTTATTTGCTTCACACTTATAGCTTTTGTGCTAGTGAGAGAATCTTTGTATGCTTACTAGACATTGAGCAGTGTGCGTAAACACCATATTGGAGACTATGGGAATTTCCCATAAGTTTGGGACACGTGGTCAAATCTCTGGATTTGTCATAACTTGAACACTATAACTCCAAATTGAGCACTCTATAGCACAATAGATTCCATTTTTCAAAGCGCTTTCCAATGATAGGTCATATTATATGGTTTTGAGAAACTTATGGGTATGTTATCTGGGTGCCACCTTTTTAGTATTCAAAAAATGGAAATTAGTTGATTCCCAAACTCACTAATATTGTGTTCATAATGCATATTGAGCTTTTGGATACTTGAGACTAGGATCCCCTTGTGGATGATATATGATTGATATGCCTTGGTCCATGTAGATAGACTTGGGCTGATTCGGCTATTTATTTATTGAGCAGACACTGACTTGTGTCAAGTTTTGGCAGTGGTATGTATATTTTGACTTGTTGATTGGGGGGTGTACTAACTTTACTAATGGACTTTTTCTGACATGCTTCGATGTTGGTTCATGTCAGTTTGATTGTTACATGCTTGTTTATGCCCATTTGATGTTATTTCTGCATTGATAATTAGTGATTGACTTTGAATATTGGCTCACATCTCGTCCCAAGGAGGAGTGCACATTTTACGGCAAATTAGATGATTTTGTGGGCGTGTGATGGATGGAGTGCTTGAGCCAATCTACCACTTTGAAGGTAATATCCAATCTATACCGTCAATACCTAACGAGACAGACACCATTCGAGATTTACCTACAATCTTGGAGCTTAAGATGGAGGCAATGATCGATGCATTGATTCCCATGGATGTCGAGACTTCTGATCCGCTTAGAGAGGAAGCATCCATATCATTATATGATGGGTGCCGAGTATCTCGCTTGAAGACATACTTGCACTCCTAAGTTTGCAAGCAAAATATGGGTGGAGCAATGCGAGTGTGACCGAGTTGATCAGGTACCTTGTACGTACGCTTCATTGATTTCTTTTTGACACTATCATTAAAAACATTTGTGTTTTTTCAAGGTGTTTTAAGATTTTTTTCAGGTTACTAAAGTATCATATATTACCACTTGCAAATACTATATCTGAGTCTTGTGATAATACATGACATGTTTTACGAAAGCTTGGCATGAACTATAACAGTATCCATGCATATATCAACGATTGCATACTGTTTCGAGGAGAATACGAGACTATGGAGACATGTCCAAAGTGTGGTTCTCACAGGTATCGACAAGACTTGCAAGGGAAAACCATCCCTAAAAAAGTTCATAGACACTTTCTGCTTATCCCCTGCATAAACCACATGTTTTGTACGTCTAGCATGGCGAGCTTGACAACGTGGCATGTGCAGAATAGGTCCATAAATGGAGTTCAACGAATATCACCGAATTCACATGCATGGAGCCACATTGACTCTACCTTCCTAGGCTTTGCCCAAGAGCTAAGGAGTCTTTGGCTCGATCTTGCAATGGATGGCATGAACCCATTCAGTCAACACTCCACTTCTTAGAGTGTGTGGCCTATGCAAATAGAGGGGTCGATATTGCAAGGGCTGGAGGCCACCGAATGCTTGGAGCATGTAGAGGAGCCAACATCGGGTAACAATGATGGAAATACAAGAGTCCAAGAGTTCTTTGAGAACGAGGTGGACTCGTCCTTTTGTGGTAACATGTCTATCAACCTTCTACTAATTTATATCGAGTTGTGTCAGGAGATTGACATGGGACCATAGGATACTTCATACATGGAGCATCCACTTACTCAATTCGTTGACTAATCGCTTATAAGGGTACATAAGATATGCAATTTAAGTAAGATCATTTTTTAAAGATTTATATTATTGTGCTTTGTATGATATAAATTGATTATGCTAACATCATTTTTTATCTGTGCAGGTGACATTTGTGGATACTTAGATTATCAGAATGAGTCGAGGGATGAGTGATTAGGAGTTGTAGGATATCTTCACGCGCATGTCTCCAGATTAGATGGCGAGATTTAGAGACATGGTGGACTAGAAGCTGTCTTGGACATCGTCAGGCCGCTCTATTAGATTTACTTCGGTGCGATCAGATGCTTCAGTTTCGAGCAGACAAGGTCGATGCTCCAAACTTGGGCCAAACGGAGAGAGTGCTTTAGGGTCTAGGGGATACTGTAGAGATCCTAATGTAGTGAGCCTATGGTCGACTCAGGATGTAGATGCTACTCCTTGCTCTCGTGGCGGTTCTAAAGAGTGTGACTCACGTGGTTGCTGTGGAGGCATGGACACAGTCTCTCTGTCTCGTTGTTCTGCTGGAGTTGCGTCACCTCCGGGATTTGTCACACTTGTAGGGATGTCTACTCCAGTCACTCCGGCTTTTTCTCAGTCATCCGTAGATAGCACCACTATGGGTGCTACTCCGATAGATACTACCCCGGTCGGTACACCAGATGTACAGGGGTCTCTTAGATATGCCCAGGAGCATGGTTGTAGGTGGGAGATGACCCATCTTAGGCATACCCCAGAAGGGTATGCCTACCTTGTAGATGCTAGGTTAGGAGCCATCATCATGAATAATGAGGGGAGGAGGGTGATGGCTCGCATGAGAGAGTTGTGCCAATAAGTGTTTCAGCACAACATCTTGGATCATTGGAAAAACATACCGGAGGGGAGCAAGGACTACATAGTAGCATCCTTGCATGAGGAGTTTCCGGTACCAGCCACACTAGAAGAGTTTTCTACGGGCTAGATGATGAAGTGCATGCGTGCATATATGTCAGACAGACAATTGGACGCATTCAAGGCACTCAAGAGTGGGGCTGCAATGTCTGAGTGGCTAGACGTAGACGAGTAGCATGGACTGAGGGAGGAGGCTACAGATTCTCCAGGATGTTGGAGACAACAAATTCTCTTAAGAGCCTTTTGTACATTGTCTGCAGCATAGTACCATCCATTTCAATATTAGGCTCCTCCAAGTTTCAATATTAATCTTCTTCATTCAAGGTAGAATCTTTCAAATAATATCTTTCCCAATTATGTCTAATGACTTTGTAATATTTCCGCGTACCGCGTACCGTAAATATTAACTTCCCGCACGCCGTGTAAACCCTGTGCGAGGGTATCCCCTACTTCGTAATTATTAGTAACTTAATCCATACCATTCACGAGACCGCCGCATTGTGAATTAGAGGCCGGGGTTGAGGACCGTAAAAACCGCAAGGAAACGACTGCTTGGGAAGGGCAATTGGATAAATTCAAGGCAAATTTTTTTATTATTATCCCTTCCCCCAACCGACGCATGGCTGGAGGAGAGGGAGTGTGGGGGGGGAATGGCCAAGGAGGAGTGAAGTCGGCTGCATGAGGGGGAGTCCTCCACGTGTGTGGAGGCCCTCTTCCCCACCCCCCCCCCAATGCCTATAAAAACCCCCCCAAGGCTGAGGGTAAGGGGTGGACGGGCCGTGGAGAGGGAGGTGAGGTCGCTGTGGAGAGGAGGTCATCGTGCAGGAGCCGCCGCGCTGCCGCCCAGTCCGCCAGTCACGCTGCCGCCCAATCCGCCAGACGCGCTGCCGCCCCGTCCGCCTGTCGCAGGCCACTCCAATCCGCCGCCACGCTGGATCACGACCCCCCCCCCCCCACGTGGCCTGTAGAAGCTGGAAGCTTCTTAGAAGCTTCTAAGGAGGGGGCTTCCTTAAGACCCTTCCCACCACATTCCCCAAAAGACCCATTCATACCCCTTCCCGGAAATTGAAGAGGAGAGGGTGAAGGCCGTAAAGACTCCCACAAGACCCTTCGAAAAAGGCTTTCGCAAAAAGGACTTTAAAGCCGCAAGCCATCCAAGAATCAACTCCATGCCAACACGGGGTTTTCCCTAAAGATCTCCTAAAGCCCTTTTCGGCAAGCGCCATTCCGCAAAGGAATCTTCCGCATACGAGGAAAAGGCCAAAGGTCGGGAGGTTGCATTCCGAGGCAAGTAAATCCGTAGACCACAAAGGCAAATCAGAAGCCGACTCTACACCTACGATGGCCCCAAAAAGGACACAAGATGCGACTGCGGGAGGTTCATCTCCGAGTATACAAGTGGATATCTCCCCGACCCCTCAAGTCCAGGTTCTTTCGAGTTATTTTCGCATAAATAAATGATTAGGCGCGCTTAGTTCATAAGGGAGATTGCATCTTTACGCTTAATTTTAATGCATGTGGAAATTGGAAAAAAATACATTTGGTAAAGTATCTCTTGAAACATTAGGCAAGATTGAAATATGTCATAAATTTGAACGAGTTATCCACCTTAGAAGACTAGTTGCATGTAGTTTCTTTGGTACATTATCAAAGCAATGAGTCTAAACTTAGGGCAAAGAAATGGAATTTATAAGTGCATTCTCTTCCGTCCTAGACATGGTAGGAATAAGCGTGTGCCGCATGTTAGGCAACATCCTCCTCGTAATGATTTCATGAGGCAAGGTTAACACCAAAAGATATTATCCGAAAAGAAATAATAGAGTACGGAAATGATCTTATGGACTTGCAAATAACATGTAAAATGGAATTAATTAACACTAGCTTAAGTTTGGTATAAACTTCGTCAACTAGATTGTAGCTAGGAGAATGTTGCGTATTGCATAGTCATCATGCGGAAACGTCATTCATCAGAAGCCGCATTTAGGAAAGGTTCCATGGTTCGTCAAAGCATAAGATTCGAAAGTATAGACTACAAGGTTGTAGGCAGGATTAATAGGTCTTAGGAAAAGTTAGTATCCAGATTATCATGCATTTTTGCTACACCAAGGAAAGATAAAATTATCATAAACCATGTGATGCGTAAAAGCAATAAATCGCATGTTTAAGCGTATTGGTGTAGTTGTAACTATTGTTCTCCATTAGATGTAGTTTATTACCTTTAGAAGGTTCATCCTTGTTGCAATACAAGTATATTGAGTTGTCTAAGTAACCTAAAACACAAAGGATTCATATGGGCATGGCTGAGTCGATATGATAGGTATCCCAAGTGCCAAGTGCAATAAGATTTCGACCTAGTTTTACACTTGTTGCCAAGTCTAAAACCGCAAACCCAAAGATCTTACACACGTTCACGAAATGTCAAATCAATTGGATGTTCATGCATAAAATGATCTAAGGATTTATCCTAAGGATCATTCGTTCAAATGATGAAACTCCGACGGAGTTGCAAATTTCTAGGACCATGGGCCAACATAATTAGAAATGGGTTGGAGGATACCCTAAACCCTGCTACTCGGTTAGAGGTAATTCCGTGGCCGGAGGACGCCATTCAATGGGTGGAATGATCCCGTGGAATGATGCAACACATGTGCAAAAAGGTTGCAACATCGTATAGACTTGAGATTTGTCCACAAGAGAGTTTTGTCATCTCTCGAAATGAGGTTGGCAAGTTATTGAAAGAATTTAACTTACAAGAGGATGAGTAATCATCCTGTTACTCACTTTTCTTAGGGAATAATTGCCAAAGAAAAGGAAAGTTAGGTATTTGCCTTGAAGCAAATGACCAGACAATAAACTAAAGCGACATGGTCGCTGGAATCTACCACAACAAGACCTAAAGTATTGGTAGGGTATGACCCTAACCCAAGAATGATAGGAATCTTACCAAGTTGCAATTGATTCCGGATCGAATGCGGGTTGCATTCGGAGAAAAGGAGTCACTCCTTAACAGTTTGCCAGCTAAACGACCATTGGAAATTGATTGTGCTTGTAACAGTTTGGAAAGCACTGTTTGCATTGTTTGCTCAATGAACTAAAGGACGAAAATATATCTAAATACTTCAGGTTGAAGCCTAAAGGGAGAGGCAGCTTCAGTTACCCCCGACTGCCTGCCTGACCCTAACCAAGGGGGTTGTTAGCCACGCCAGGAACGTGGACCGAACTCGCCGCGAGAGGTCTCTCCGTTGAGTTCTACTTGGAGCAGGAGGACGCTTGGGTGCCAGAGGGGGCTCTGGCCGTAAATCCCTCGCCTTTCGGGCCCTGCACAAGAGGCTAACGTGACTCGGGATTGGATCTCGAGGCCCGCATACTAGTCTACGGGCGGAAACTTGGATTAGTGATCCCTGCTGGTTTACTGGATAGCCTTCGGGCGGATTATGAATACGCCTACAGGCAGAAACTCCTTGTATTTCAAAGATAAAAGGATAAAATGATAATAAAGAAGTTGTTTGGCATTGTTTTCTTTATGTCCTGTGATAAGATTACGTGAAGGAACCAGTGCATAAGAGGGTTAATTCAAAGAAGCTGTTTGTATATATCAAACTAATGTGGTAGGTAATTACATAACTAAAACAAACCGAGGAAAGTGCGGAGGATGGACCATGGGTCCGTCCTACGGATGGGTGGTCCCGGTTAGCCGGGAACTTTCCTCAAAGTCTTCGACGAACAGAAGGATGATCAACATCACCGAAACAAGTAATGAGAACGATGACTTGGAATTACCGATTACCCGATTCACGCTGTTTTAGGGGAACGGAATGGGACTATGCCTTTTGGCAGAGAGGTCGAGCCTTGCATCCCTCTCGTTTCCCATTCTCCTTGAACCAAGTGCAGCATGAATCCGCTTCAGACCAGGCGTTTCTGCGTAAAGTAGTTCGATCAGGTCTGACGCTAGTCGCTGTTAGTAAATGACCAAACAATTCCGGTCGATCCTAAGTGGGAACGGCCAGGACACTTCCGTTACGTGGCAGAAGCGGAAAGTCCTAGATTGCAAAACCCGCAACATTCCATGGGAGTGCTGGGTGGAGTTTTCTAGACAACCTTTCCGATGGGCTGCTAAGACGTGTTCTAGAGGATTCTAGTGGACACGTTACAGTTGGTATCAGAGCCGACTTACAATGGAATTGTTTTCATAAAAATTTCATTGAAAGATGAAGTAAAGAAATTGTTCCTGTCCAAACATTTTCTCATCTTCAATACTGTCTTGCAGAATTACGAGGCGTGGAACAAGTTTTTGGTATTCCGGATCATGTTCATGACTGCAATGCATTCTCCGCATTATAGGCAGAGAATTGAAATGATGAACATCTTGGAGCAAATTTATAATCCATCACCGCTATATATAGAGCGAAGATGGACTGGGTCTTCAGGAATCTATTACATAGCTGCCCACAGGTTCGCTTATCTACAGACCAACCTGAAGAGGATCAAGTGGCTGGAAGATTTGAAAGTCGTGAAGCTGTTCATTTTTGTGGAAGCTCACGTGAATTCGACTTTGCATATTCGAGGTCGTAGAGTTGAATTAAACTTATATGTATATGAGGAAGTAACCCGTGTAATTCCAGCTGATAGAATTAAGGTATTGGGCCGCCATGGGAAGTATGGATTCCAGCGGAAAGGATATCCTGAACTTTCGATGAATTATCGATTCTTAAAGATTCATGACCCAAAACCCTACTATTACACAGTTCCTGTAGACAAATCCAATACAATGTTGTTCTCCCCAAACTAAATGTAATGATTGGATTATCATCACTCGAGATGTTGTATGAGGCTACGCCATATAAATATAAATAAGGATTTCTTTTACCACTATCTGATTGTGCATCAGGGTTGTTGCAAAAAGTTAAGATGCTTCATGAGTTACGAAATAGCTGAACTAAAGATAAGCTAATGTCAATTATCATATAATAATGTTAAGAAAACTTTTACGCCAGGCACAACCCCAGGTACAGGTTCCAAATTCGCCCACTACATCAAGTACTACTGTGATCCAGGAGAAGAAGTTCCTCCTCAAACAAATAAAGCCACCCGAGTTTGACGGGAGAGGCAGATTCGTCCAGTCGGATGCTGAGATTTGGATTGAATCTATGGAGGACTACTTCGAAGCCGCTGGCACTGCACCAACCAATCAGGCCATGCTCGCCAAATTAAAACTCACCGGTGAAGCCAGACTATGGTGGAAACAATGGTGCAGGGATCAAGGGATTTCAGAGGGGTCCGTTACCTGGGAGAAGTTAAAGCAAGCCATGCAAGGGAGATATTTGCCGCCTGCATATCGTACACAAAAAATGAATGAGTTCTATGAGCTAAAACAGTTAGGACTCACCCTTGACGCATACTACTCTAAGTATGTCTCACTGTTAAAGTATGCGCCACAAATGGACACGACATAGCAGGTGTCCAAATTTTGCGCAGGCTTAAATCCACCTGTAAATACCTGTCTCGAATCTATGCGTCCATCAGATCTTCAGGATGCACTCATTCGAGCGGCCCCTATAATTCAGGAAGTACAAGCTAAACCAAGGAGTATTAAGAATTGGTCTTATAGCGACCCACGCAGAGGAGCATTCAGACCCCAGGTTAAGAGAGTTCAAGGCCACAATCAGGGACAAAGAAAGAAAGCAAGGACAAATAACGTCAACAACTTTGTTCCTACTCACGGTAATGGCCGAAACATCCGATGTTTCCACTACAATGAACTCGGTCATTTCAAAAAGCAATGCCCCAAGCTCAGCGAGGGACACCGTCAAGGTATTGGCCGCGGTCAGGGAGCCACCGCCCGTGGAAGGGGAAGAGCTGCCTGCATTACCAATAGGCAAAGATGTGAAGCAGAGGAAGAGGAAGATCCGATTATGGAAGCGGATTTCGAAAGAGCGACGGTCCATGCTGCTCTACACAAGAAGGGGCCGAATCGCCAGTTCTCGGTAATTCAAACACCGTCGGACTATCAAGGTAAAGGTTTCAAAACCTTGATTGATTGTGGCAGTACACATTCCTTTATCTCACCAGCATGTGCTAAGAGATTAGGAATAGCCACAGTAGAAGCACCTACCCTACTTGTGGAATTGGCAAACGGTCGTGAGGTAACTTGTGCTAGGCAAACTGCTAAGGAGGAGTTCTATCTGGGAGGAAAGAAAACCTCAGTCAAATTCAGAGTCATGAACTTAGGCATCCATGAGTGTCTACTCGGGATGGATTGGCTTAAGCCCAATGATGCCCACATCCACTGTGGAAAGGGTCAAGTTTTCTTTCGAAACTCTGACAGAGAGTTTGTTACGACTCAAGGTGAGGCAGGAGTGCCGAGAATCCGCTAGCCAAGGTATCGCGGATCATAAAAGGGGTTAGGAAAGGATTACCTGTTTACTTGATCAAACTCAACAAGTTAGATCAAAAGCAAGAGTCTCATGAGGGACCCTCTTGGCTAAAAGAATATGCTCACGTATTCCCTGAGGAATTAACTGAACTTCCACCTCCAAGAGAAGTTGATCATGAAATAAGGCTAATACCTGGAGCTGCGCCAATTGCAAAGAGACCTTATAGAATGTCTATTCCGGAAGCTATTGAGTTGAAGGAACAACTCAAGCAACTGTTAGATCAGGGCTACATCCGGCCTAGCAACTCACCATGGGGAGCTCCAGTTCTATTCCAGAAGAAGAAAGATGGGACACTTCGACTATGTATTGATTACCGTGGGCTGAATCAATCAACAGTCAAGAACAAGTATCCTATTCCTAGAATAGATGAGCTTCTCGATCGCCTTCAAGGTGCAAAGATCATCTCCAAAATTGATCTCAGGTCAGGCTACTATCAAATCAGGATCAAGGATGAGGACATTCCAAAAACGGCCTTCAATACAAGATATGGGCACTTTGAATTCTTGGTTATGTCATTCGGCCTTACAAATGCACCTACCACCTTCAATAGATTAATGCAGGATATTTTTAGACCATATCTTGATGACTTCGTGCTTGTCTTCTTCGATGACATTTTAGTCTATTCTAAACAGGAAGAAGATCATGAACCTCAACTACGGATTGTTTTGGAGACAATGAGGTCTCATAAGCTGTATGCAAAAATGAAGAAGTGTGCATTCTTCAAAACGTCAGATTGAATATCTAGGATTCATAGTATCATCAGAAGGAATATCAGTAGATCCAGCCAAAGTCAGAGATGTGCTTGAATGGCCAATACCATTATCCGTCAAAGAGATACGCAGTTTTCTTGGCTTGACAAGATGGTATAGGGTCTTTATCAAAAACTATGCTTTGATTGCAGCACCTCTTACCGACTTACTAAAGAAGCAGACTTCCATTACATGGTCAACTCCCGAGCAAAATAGCTTCGACCAATTGAAGCAATGTTTGGTATCAGCACCTATTCTAAAACTTCCTGACCTCAATAAGGAGTTCGAGGTAGTAACTGATGCCAGCATTCTTGCCTTGGGGTGTGTTCTTATGCAGGAAGGTCATCCAGTAGCATATTCTTCAAGGAAATTGAAGAGTCACGAAAAGAATTATGCCACTCATGATCTGGAGTTATTAGCTGTCATCCATGCTCTAAAGCTTTGGAGACACTATCTGTTGGGAAACAAGTTTACTCTAGTAACAGATCATAAGAGTCTCAAATGGATTTTTACCCAGAACGAGCTCAACATGAGGCAACGTCGATGGATTGAAGTATTGGAGGAATATGATTTTGAAATCAAGTATCGACCGGGGAAAGAGAATGTGGTTGCCGATGCACTTAGTCGCAAGGCATTCCTAAATTCCCTAATCTTGCAGAATCCATCAACGGCCAAATCTCTGGCTACAAAGGTATCCATGCCAAGCAACCCTATACTCGAACTAGCTAGAGAGGAAGCATGCCATTACTTAGCCTACCAAGCAATGATAAAAGAAATATCTACCAAGGATCAGAATTTGAAGTTACAGGCTAAGTATCATGAATTTTCTGTTGACAATGGACTTATTTACTATAGAACAAGGCTATGTATACCAGCAAGCCAGTCACTTAAGCAGAAGATATTGTGGAAAGCTCATGACTCCCCTTTCGCAGGACATCTTGGCTATGCAAAAACTCTCAATACAGTCAGGAAGAGCTATCATTGGGAGAGGCTCAAAGGTGACGTCCTCAAATATGTCACTGAATGTTTGTCTTGCCAACGTATCAAGGCTGAACATGTCATGATGCCAGGAAAATTACAACCACTTGACATTCCCGAAATGAAATGGGAATTCATCAGTATGGATTTTGTGGTGGGCTTACCCCAAGTCCAAGGAGGATACAACTCCATTATGGTTGTAGTTGACATGCTTACTAAGGTTGCACACCTGATTCCAGTAAAGACAAACTATAAAGCCTCCGATATTGCAAGAGTGTTTATCAAAGAAATATTCAAGCTACATGGGTTACCTAGAAGGATCATTAGCGATCGAGATTCTCTTTTCACTTCTCACTTCTGGAGAGCTATCTTTGAAGCTATTGGAACCCAACTCTGTTTTAGCACTGCCTACCATCCCCAAACGGATGGACAAACAGAGCGAGTAAATCAAATCATTGAGGATATGCTTAGGGCTTATTGCTGTCGTGAGCCGAAGAGGTGGATTCAATACTTGCCGTTAGTAGAATTTGCTTACAATGCTTCTTACCAGCAGAGCATTCAAATGACCCCTTTCCAGGCATTCTATGGTCATGATTGTCGAAGTCCCCTAAATTTTTCTAATCCTACCCTGAGAGTGGAAGCTTCAAGACAAATGTTGGAGGACATGGATGACCAAATAAGGTCAATAAGACAAGACATACAAGCAGCCAAAGATAGACAAAAGGCATATGCGGATTTGAAACGCCAAGAGAGGGTCTTCGGAGAAGGAGACATGGTCTTCATTCGTGTACGGCCGAAAAAGAGTTCTTTATCTCTAGGTAAATGCAAGAAGCTAAGTCCAAGGTATTGTGGACCATATAAAATCCTCAAATGCCTAGGACCTAATGCTTATAAATTGCAACTTCCTGATAACCTAAAAGTTCACAATGTATTCCATATTAGTCTCTTAAAAAAGTATGTACCCAATCCAAATCATGTACTTGATGACCAACAAATTGTAATGCCTAGTCAAGGAGTCCTTGAACTAAGACCGGAAAAGATTTTAGATGTCAGGGAGAGACAGTTGAGATCTAGAACCTTGAAAGAATGCCTCGTCCAGTGGAAAGATTATCCCGAAGAGGATGCTACCTGGATGGATGAAAGCTCTCTCAATCTTCAATACCCCCAGTTTATCTCGAGATGAGGACATCTCGATTCTTCTAAGGGGGAGAGAATGTAATATTTCCGCGTACCGCGTACCGTAAATATTAACTTCCCGCACGCCGTGTAAACCCTGTGCGAGGGTATCCCCTACCTCGTAATTATTAGTAACTTAATCCATACCATTCACGAGGCCGCCGCATTGTGAATTAGAGGCCGGGGTTGAGGACCGTAAAAACCGCAAGGAAACGACCGCTTGGGAAGGGCAATTGGATAAATTCAAGGCAAATTTTTTTATTATTATCCCTTCCCCCAGCCGACGCATGGCTGGAGGACAGGGAGTGTGGGGGGGGAATGGCCAAGGAGGAGTGAAGTCGGCTGCATGAGGGGGAGTCCTCCACGTGTGTGGAGGCCCTCTTCCCCACCCCCCCCCAATGCCTATAAAAACCCCCCCAAGGCTGAGGGTAAGGGGTGGACGGGCCGTGGAGAGGGAGGTGAGGTCGCCGTGGAGAGGAGGTCATCGTGCAGGAGCCGCCGCGCTGCCGCCCAGTCCGCCAGTCACGCTGCCGCCCAGTCCGCCAGACGCGTTGCCGCCCCGTCCGCCTGTCGCAGGCCACTCCAATCCGCCGCCACGATGGATCACGACCCCCCCCCCACGTGGCCTGTAGAAGCTGGAAGCTTCTTAGAAGCTTCTAAGGAGGGGGCTTCCTTAAGGCCCTTCCCACCACATTCCCCAAAAGACCCATTCATACCCCTTCCTGGAAATTGAAGAGGAGAGGGTGAAGGCCGTAAAGACTCCCACAAGACCCTTCGAAAAAGGCTTTCGCAAAAAGGACTTTAAAGCCGCAAGCCATCCAAGAATCAACTCCGTGCCAACACGGGGTTTTCCCTAAAGATCTCCTAAAGCCCTTTTCGGCAAGCGCCATTCCGCAAAGGAATCTTCCGCATACGAGGAAAAGGCCAAAGGTCGGGAGGTTGCATTCCGAGGCAAGTAAATCCGTAGACCACAAAGGCAAATCAGAAGCCGACTCTACACCTACGATGGCCCCAAAAAGGACACAAGATGCGACTGCGAGAGGTTCATCTCCGAGTATACAAGTGGATATCTCCCCGACCCCTCAAGTCCAGGTTCTTTCGAGTTATTTTCGCATAAAGAAATGATTAGGCGCGCTTAGTTCATAAGGGAGATTGCATCTTTACGCTTAATTTTAATGCATGTGGAAATTGGAAAAAAATACATTTGGTAAAGTATCTCTTGAAACATTAGGCAAGATTGAAATATGTCATAAATTTGAACGAGTTATCCACCTTAGAAGACTAGTTGCATGTAGTTTCTTTGGCACATTATCAAAGCAATGAGTCTAAACTTAGGGCAAAGAAATGGAATTTATAAGTGCATTCTCTTCCGTCCTAGACATGGTAGGAATAAGCGTGTGCCGCATGTTAGGCAACATCCTCCTCGTAATGATTTCATGAGGCAAGGTTAACACCAAAAGATATTATCCGAAAAGAAATAATAGAGTACGGAAATGATCTTATGGACTTGCAAATAACATGTAAAATGGAATTAATTAACACTAGCTTAAGTTTGGTATAAACTTCGTCAACTAGATTGTAGCTAGGAGAATGTTGCGTATTGCATAGTCATCATGCGGAAACGTCATTCATCAGAAGCCGCATTTAGGAAAGGTTCCATGGTTCGTCAAAGCATAAGATTCGAAAGTATAGACTACAAGGTTGTAGGCATGATTAATAGGTCTTAGGAAAAGTTAGTATCCAGATTATCATGCATTTTTGCTACACCAAGGAAAGATAAAATTATCATAAACCATGTGATGCGTAAAAGCAATAAATCGCATGTTTAAGCGTATTGGTGTAGTTGTAACTATTGTTCTCCATTAGATGTAGTTTATTACCTTTAGAAGGTTCATCCTTGTTGCAATACAAGTATATTGAGTTGTCTAAGTAACCTAAAACACAAAGGATTCATATGGGCATGGCTGAGTCGATATGATAGGTATCCCAAGTGCCAAGTGCAATAAGATTTCGACCTAGTTTTACACTTGTTGCCAAGTCTAAAACCGCAAACCCAAAGATCTTACACACGTTCACGAAATGTCAAATCAATTGGATGTTCATGCATAAAATGATCTAAGGATTTATCCTAAGGATCATTCGTTCAAATGATGAAACTCCGACGGAGTTGCAAATTTCTAGGACCATGGGCCAACATAATTAGGAATGGGTTGGAGGATACCCTAAACCCTGCTACTCGGTTAGAGGTAATTCCGTGGCCGGAGGACGCCATTCAATGGGTGGAATGATCCCGTGGAATGATGCAACACATGTGCAAAAAGGTTGCAACATCGTATAGACTTGAGATTTGTCCACAAGAGAGTTTTGTCATCTCTCGAAATGAGGTTGGCAAGTTATTGAAAGAATTTAACTTACAAGAGGATGAGTAATCATCCTGTTACTCACTTTTCTTGGGGAATAATTGCCAAAGAAAAGGAAAGTTAGGTATTTGCCTTGAAGCAAATGACCAGACAATAAACTAAAGCGACATGGTCGCTAGAATCTACCACAACAAGACCTAAAGTATTGGTAGGGTATGACCCTAACCCAAGAATGATAGGAATCTTGCCAAGTTGCAATTGATTCCGGATCGAATGCGGGTTGCATTCGGAGAAAAGGAGTCACTCCTTAACAGTTTGCCAGCTAAACGACCATTGGAAATTGATTGTGCTTGTAACAGTTTGGAAAGCACTGTTTGCATTGTTTGCTCAATGAACTAAAGGACGAAAATATATCTAAATACTTCAGGTTGAAGCCTGAAGGGAGAGGCAGCTTCAGTTACCCCCAACTGCCTGCCTGACCCTAACCAAGGGGGTTGTTAGCCGCGCCGGGAACGTGGACCGAACCCGCCGCGAGAGGCCTCTCCGTTGAGTTCTACTTGGAGCAGGAGGACGCTTGGGTGCCAGAGGGGGCTCTGGCCGTAAATCCCTCGCCTTCCGGGCCCTGCACAAGAGGCTAACGTGACTCGGGATTGGATCTCGAGGCCCGCATACTAGTCTACGGGCGGAAACTTGGATTAGTGATCCCTGGTGGATTACTGGATAGCCTTCGGGCGGATTATGAATACGCCTACAGGCGGAAACTCCTTGTATTTCAAAGATAAAAGGATAAAATGATAATAAAGAAGTTGTTTGGCATTGTTTTCTTTATGTCCTGTGATAAGATTACGTGAAGGAACCAGTGCATAAGAGGGTTAATTCAAAGAAGCTGTTTGTATATATCAAACTAATGTGGTAGGTAATTACATAACTAAAACAAACCGAGGAAAGTGCGGAGGATGGACCATGGGTCCGTCCTACGGATGGGTGGTCCCGGTTAGCCGGGAACTTTCCTCAAAGTCTTCGACGAACAGAAGGATGATCAACATCACCGAAACAAGTAATGAGAACGATGACTTGGAATTACCGATTACCCGATTCAAGCTGTTTTAGGAGAACGGAATGGGACTATGCCTTTTGGCAGAGAGGTCGAGCCTTGCATCCCTCTCGTTTCCCATTCTCCTTGAACCAAGTGCAGCATTAATCCGCTTCAGACTAGGCGTTTCTGCGTAAAGTAGTTCGATCAGGTCTGATGCTAGTCGCTGTTAGTAAATGACCAAACAATTCCGGTCGATCCTAAGTGGGAACGGCCAGGACACTTCCGTTACGTGGCAGACGCGGAAAGTCCTAGATTGCAAAACCCGCAACATTCCATGGGAGTGCCGGGTGGAGTTTTCTAGACAACCTTTCCGATGGGCTGCTAAGACGTGTTCTAGAGGATTCTAGTGGACACGTTACAGTTGGTATCAGAGCCGACTTACAATGGAATTGTTTTCATAAAAATTTCGTTGAAAGATGAAGTAAAGAAATTGTTCCTGTCCAAACATTTTCTCATCTTCAATACTGTCTTGCAGAATTACGAGGCGTGGAACAAGTTTTTGGTATTCCGGATCATGTTCATGACTGCAATGCATTCTCCGCATTATAGGCAGAGAATTGAAATGATGAACATCTTGGAGCAAATTTATAATCCATCACCGCTATATATAGAGCGAAGATGGACTGGATCTTCAGGAATCTATTACATAGCTGCCCACCGGTTCGCTTATCTACAGACCAACCTGAAGAGGATCAAGTGGTTGGAAGATTTGAAAGTCGTGAAGCTGTTCATTTTTGTGGAAGCTCACGTGAATTCGACTTTGCATATTCGAGGTCGTAGAGTTGAATTAAACTCATATGTATATGAGGAAGTAACCCGTGTAATTCCAGCTGATAGAATTAAGGTATTGGGCTGCCATGGGAAGTATGGATTCCAGCAGAAAGGATATCCTGAACTTCCGATGAATTATCGATTCTTAAAGATTCATGACCCAAAACCTTACTATTACACAGTTCCTGTAGACAAATCCAATACAATGTTGTTCTCCCCAAACTAAATGTAATGATTGGATTATCATCACTCGAGATGTTGTATGAGGCTACGCCATATAAATATAAATAAGGATTTCTTTTACCACTATCTGATTGTGCATGAGGGTTGTTGCAAAAAGTTAAGATACTTCATGAGTTACGAATTAGCTGAACTAAAGATAAGCTAATGTCAATTATCATATAATAATGTTAAGAACACTTTTACGCCAGGCACAACCCCAGGTATAGGTTCCAAATTCGCCCCCTACATCAAGTACTACTGTGATCTAGGAGAAGAAGTTCCTCCTCAAACAAATAAAGCCACCCGAGTTTGACGGGAGAGGCAGATTCGTCCAGTCGGACGCTGAGATTTGGATTGAATCTATGGAGGACTACTTCGAAGCCGCTGGCACTGCACCAACCAATCAGGCCATGCTCGCCAAATTAAAACTCACCGGTGAAGCCAGACTATGGTGGAAACAATGGTGCAGGGATCAAGGGATTTCAGAGGGGTCCGTTACCTGGGAGAAGTTAAAGCAAGCCGTGCAAGGGAGATATTTGCCGCCTGCATATCGTACACAGAAAATGAATGAGTTCTATGAGCTAAAACAGTTAGGACTCACCCTTGACGCATACTACTCTAAGTTTGTCTCACTGTTAAAGTATGCGCCACAAATGGACACGACACAGCAAGTGTCCAAATTTTGCGCAGGCTTAAATCCACCTGTAAATACCCGTCTCGAATCTATGCGTCCATCAGATCTTCAGGATGCACTCATTCGAGCGGCCCCTATAATTCAGGAAGTACAAGCTAAACCAAGGAGTATTAAGAATTGGTCTTATAGTGACCCAAGCAGAGGACCATTCAGACCCCAGGTTAAGAGAGTTCAAGGCCACAATCAGGGACAAAGAAAGAAAGCAAGGATAAATAACGTCAACAACTTTGTTCCTACTCACGGTAATGGCCGAAACATCCGATGTTTCCACTGCAATGAACTCGGTCACTTCAAAAAGCAATGCCCCAAGCTCAGCGAGGGACACCGTCAAGGTATTGGCCGCGGTCAGGGAGCCGCCGCCCGTGGAAGGGGAAGAGCTGCCTGCATTACCAATAGGCAAAGATGTGAAGCAGAGGAAGAGGAAGATCCGACTATGGAAGCGGATTTCGAAAGAGCGACGGTCCATGCCGCTCTACACAAGAAGGGGCCGAATCGCCAGTTCTCGGTAATTCAAACACCGTCGGACTATCAAGGTAAAGGTTTCAAAACCTTGATTGATTGTGGCAGTACACATTCCTTTATCTCACCAGCATGTGCTAAGAGATTAGGAATAGCCACAGTAGAAGCACCTACCCTACTTGTGGAATTGGCAAACGGTCGTGAGGTAACTTGTGCTAGGCAAACTGCTTAGGAGGAGTTCTATCTGGGAGGAAAGAAAACCTCAGTCAAATTCAGAGTTATGAACTTAGGCATCCATGAGTGTCTACTCGGGATGGATTGGCTTAAGCCCAATGACGCCCACATCCACTGTGGAAAGGGTCAAGTTTCCTTTCGAAACTCTGACAGAGAGTTTGTTACGACTCAAGGTGAGGCAGGAGTGCCGAGAATCCAGCTAGCCAAGGTATCGCGGATCATAAAAGGGGTTAGGAAAGGATTACCTGTTTACTTGATCAAACTCAACAAGTTAGATCAAAAGCAAGAGTCTCATGAGGGACCCTCTTGGCTAAAAGAATATGCTCACGTATTCCCTGAGGAATTAACTGAACTTCCACCTCCAAGAGAAGTTGATCATGAAATAAGGCTAATACGTGGAGCTGCGCCAATTGCAAAGAGACCTTATAGAATGTCTATTCCGGAAGCTATTGAGTTGAAGGAACAACTCAAGCAACTGTTAGATCAGGGCTACATCCGGCCTAGCAACTCACCATGGGGAGCTCCAGTTCTATTCCAGAAGAAGAAAGATGGGACACTTCGACTATGTATTGATTACCGTGGGCTGAATCAATCAACAGTCAAGAACAAGTATCCTATTCCTAGAATAGATGAGCTTCTCGATCGCCTTCAAGGTGCAAAGATCATCTCCAAAATTGATCTCAGGTCAGGCTACTATCAAATCAGGATCAAGGATGAGGACATTCCAAAAACGGCCTTCAATACAAGATATGGGCACTTTGAATTCTTGGTTATGTCATTCGGCCTTACAAATGCACCTGCCACCTTCAATAGATTAATGCAGGATATTTTTAGACCATATCTTGATGACTTCGTGCTTGTCTTCTTCGATGACATTTTAGTCTATTCTAAACAGGAAGAAGATCATGAACCTCAACTACGGATTGTTTTGGAGACAATGAGGTCTCATAAGCTGTATGCAAAAATGAAGAAGTGTGCATTCTTCAAACGTCAGATTGAATATCTAGGATTCATAGTATCATCAGAAGGAATATCAGTAGATCCAGCCAAAGTCAGAGATGTGCTTGAATGGCCAATACCATTATCCGTCAAAGAGATACGCAGTTTTCTTGGCTTGACAGGATGGTATAGGGTCTTTATCAAAAACTATGCTTTGATTGCAGCACCTCTTACCGACTTACTAAAGAAGCAGACTTCCATTACATGGTCAACTCCCGAGCAAAATAGCTTCGACCAATTGAAGCAATGTTTGGTATCAGCACCTATTCTAAAACTTCCTGACCTCAATAAGGAGTTCGAGGTAGTAACTGATGCCAGCATTCTTGCCTTGGGGTGTGTTCTTATGCAGGAAGGTCATCCAGTAGCATATTCTTCAAGGAAATTGAAGAGTCACGAAAAGAATTATGCCACTCATGATCTGGAGTTATTAGCTGTCATCCATGCTCTAAAGCTTTGGAGACACTATCTGTTGGGAAACAAGTTTACTCTAGTAACAGATCATAAGAGTCTCAAATGGATTTTTACCCAGAACGAGCTCAACATGAGGCAACGTCGATGGATTGAAGTATTGGAGGAATATGATTTTGAAATCAAGTATCGACCGGGGAAAGAGAATGTGGTTGCCGATGCACTTAGTCGCAAGGCATTCCTAAATTCCCTAATCTTGCAGAATCCATCAACAGCCAGATCTCTGGCTACAAAGGTATCCATGCCAAGCAACCCTATACTCGAACTAGCTAGAGAGGAAGCATGCCATGGCTTAGCCTACCAAGCAATGATAAAAGAAATATCTACCAAGGATCAGAATTTGAAATTACAGGCCAAGTATCATGAATTTTCTGTTGACAATGGACTTTTTTACTATAGAACAAGGCTATGTATACCAGCAAGCCAGTCACTTAAGCAGAAGATATTGTGGGAAGCTCATGACTCCCCTTTCGCAGGACATCCTGGCTATGCAAAAACTCTCAATACAGTCAGGAAGAGCTATCATTGGGAGAGGCTCAAAGGTGATGTCCTCAAATATGTCACTGAATGTTTGTCTTGCCAACGTATCAAGGCTGAACATGTCATGATGCCAGGAAAATTACAACCACTTGACATTCCCCAAATGAAATGGGAATTCATCAGTATGGATTTTGTGGTGGGCTTACCCCAAGTCCAAGGAGGATACAACTCCATTATGGTTGTAGTTGACATGCTTACTAAGGTTGCACACCTGATTCCAGTAAAGACAAACTATAAAGCCTCCGATATTGCAAGAGTGTTTATCAAAGAAATATTCAAGCTACATGGGTTACCTAGAAGGATCATTAGCGATCGAGATTCTCTTTTCACTTCTCACTTCTGGAGAGCTATCTTTGAAGCTATTGGAACCCAACTCTGTTTTAGCACTGCCTACCATCCCCAAACGGATGGACAAACAGAGCGAGTAAATCAAATCATTGAGGATATGCTTAGGGCTTACTGCTGTCGTGAGCCGAAGAGGTGGATTCAATACTTGCCGTTAGTAGAATTTGCTTACAATGCTTCTTACGAGCAGAGCATTCAAATGACCCCTTTCCAAGCATTGTATGGTCATGATTGTCGAAGTCCCCTAAATTTTTCTGATCCTACCCTAAGAGTGGAAGCTTCAAGAAAAATGTTGGAGGACATGGATGACCAAATAAGGTCAATAAGACAAGACATACAAGCAGCCAAAGATAGACAAAAGGCATATGCGGATTTGAAATGCCAAGAGAGGGTCTTCAGAGAAGGAGACATGGTCTTCATTCATGTACGGCCGAAAAAGAGTTCTTTATCTCTAGGTAAATGCAAGAAGCTAAGTCCAAGGTATTGTGGACCATATAAAATCCTCAAATGCCTAGGACCCAATGCTTATAAATTGCAACTTCCTGATAACCTAAAAGTTCACAATGTATTCCATATTAGTCTCTTAAAAAAGTATGTACCCAACCCAAATCATGTACTTGATGACCAACAAATTGTAATGCCTAGTCAAGGAGTCCTTGAACTAAGACCGGAAAAGATTTTAGATGTCAGGGAGAGACAATTGAGATCTAGAACCTTGAAAGAATGCCTCGTCCAGTGGAAAGATTATCCCGAAGAGGATGCTACCTGGATGGATGAAAGCTCTCTCAATCTTCAATACCCCCAGTTTATCTCGAGATGAGGACATCTCGATTCTTCTAAGGGGGAGAGAATGTAATATTTCCGCGTACCGCGTACCGTAAATATTAACTTCCCGCACGCCGTGTAAACCCTGTGCGAGGGTATCCCCTACTTCATAATTATTAGTAACTTAATCCATACCATTCACGAGGCCGCCGCATTGTGAATTAGAGGCCGGGGTTGAGGACCGTAAACACCGCAAGGAAACGACCGCTTGGGAAGGGCAATTGGATAAATTCAAGGCAAATTTTTTTATTATTATCCCTTCCCCCAACCGATGCATGGCTGGAGGAGAGGGAGTGTGGGGGGGGAATGGCCAAGGAGGAGTGAAGTCGGCTGCATGAGGGGGAGTCCTCCACGTGTGTGGAGGCCCTCTTCCCCACCCCCCCCCAATGCCTATAAAAACCCCCCCAAGGCTGAGGGTAAGGGGTGGACGGGCCGTGGAGAGGGAGGTGAGGTCACCGTGGAGAGGAGGTCATCGTGCAGGAGCCGCCGCGCTGCCGCCCAGTCCGCCAGTCACGCTGCCGCCCAGTCCGCCAGACGCGCTGCCGCCCTGTCCGCCTATCGCAGGCCACTGCAATCCGCCGCCATGCTGGATCACGACCCCCCCCCCCAACGTGGCTTGTAGAAGCTGGAAGCTTCTTAGAAGCTTCTTAGAAGCTTCTAAGGAGGGGGCTTCCTTAAGGCCCTTCCCACCACATTCCCCAAAAGACCCATTCATACCCCTTCCCAGAAATTGAAGAGGAGAGGGTGAAGGCCGTAAAGACTTCCACAAGACCCTTCGAAAAAGGCTTTCGCAAAAAGGACTTTAAAGCCGCAAGGCATCCAAGAATCAACTCCGTGCCAACACGGGGTTTTCCCTAAAGATCTCCTAAAGCCCTTTTCGGCAAGCGCCATTCCGCAAAGGAATCTTCCGCATACGAGGAAAAGGCCAAAGGTCGGGAGGTTGCATTCCGAGGCAAGTAAATCCGTAGACCACAAAGGCAAATCAGAAGCCGACTCTACACCTACGATGGCCCCAAAAAGGACACAAGATGCAACTGCGGGAGGTTCATCTCCGAGTATACAAGTGGATATCTCCCCGACCCCTCAAGTCCAGGTTCTATCGAGTTATTTTCGCATAAAGAAATGATTAGGCGCGCTTAGTTCATAAGGGAGATTGCATCTTTACGCTTAATTTTAATGCATGTGGAAATTGGAAAAAAATTACATTTGGTAAAGTATCTCTTGAAACATTAGGCAAGATTGAAATATGTCATAAATTTGAACGAGTTATCCACCTTAGAAGACTAGTTGCATGTAGTTTCTTTGGTACATTATCAAAGTAATGAGTCTAAACTTAGGGCAAAGAAATGGAATTTATAAGTGCATTCTCTTCCGTCCTAGACATGGTAGGAATAAGCGTGTGCCGCATGTTAGGCAACATCCTCCTCGTAATGATTTCATGAGGCAAGGTTAACACCATAAGATATTATCCGAAAAGAAATAATAGAGTACGGAAATGATCTTATGGACTTGCAAATAACATGTAAAATGGAATGAATTAACACTAGCTTTAGTTTGGTATAAACTTCGTCAACTACATTGTAGCTAGGAGAATGTTGTGTATTGCATAGTCATCATGCGGAAACGTCATTCATCAGAAGCCGCATTTAGGAAAGGTTGCATGGTTCGTCAAAGCATAAGATTCGAAAGTATAGACTACAAGGTTGTAGGCATGATTAATAGGTCTTAGGAAAAGTTAGTATCCAGATTATCATGCATTTTTGCTACACCAAGGAAAGATAAAATTATCATAAACCATGTGATGCGTAAAAGCAATAAATCGCATGTTTACGCGTATTGGTGTAGTTGTAACTATTATTCTCCATTAGATGTAGTTTATTACCTTTAGAAGGTTCATCCTTGTTGCAATACAAGTATATTGAGTTGTCTAAGTAACCTAAAACACAAAGGATTCATATGGGCATGGCTCAGTCGATATGATAGGTATCCCAAGTGCCAAGTGCAATAAGATTTCGACCTAGTTTTACACTTGTTGCCAAGTCTAAAACCGCAAACCCAAAGATCTTACACACGTTCACGAAATGTCGAATCAATTGGATGTTCATGCATAAAATGATCTAAGGTTTTATCCTAAGGATCATTCGTTCAAATGATGAAACTCCGACGGAGTTGCAAATTTCTAGGACCATGGGCCAACATAATTAGGAATGGGTTGGAGGATACCCTAAACCCTGCTACTCGGTTAGAGGTAATTCCGTGGCCGGAGGACGCCATTCAATGGGTGGAATGATCCCGTGGAATGATGCAACACATGTGCAAAAAGGTTGCAACATCGTATAGACTTGAGATTTGTCCACAATAGAGTTTTGTCATCTCTCGAAATGAGGTTGGCAAGTTATTGAAAGAATTTAACTTACAAAAGGATGAGTAATCATCCTGTTACTCACTTTTCTTGGGGAATAATTTCCAAAGAAAAGGAAAGTTAGGTATTTGCCTTGAAGCAAATGACCAGACAATAAACTAAAGCGACATGGTCGCTGGAATCTACCACAACAAGACCTAAAGTATTGGTAGGGTATGACCCTAACCCAAGAATGATAGGAATCTTGCCAAGTTGCAATTGATTCCGGATCGAATGCGGGTTGCATTCGGAGAAAAGGAGTCACTCCTTAACAGTTTGCCAGCTAAACGACCATTGGAAATTGATTGTGCTTGTAACAGTTTGGAAAGCACTGTTTGCATTGTTTGCTCAATGAACTAAAGGACGAAAATATATCTAAATACTTCAGGTTGAAGCCTGAAGGGAGAGGCAGCTTCAGTTACCCTCGACTGCCTGCCTGACCCTAACCAAGGGGGTTGTTAGCCGCGCCGGGAACGTGGACCGAACCCGCCGCGAGAGGTCTCTCCGTTGAGTTCTACTTGGAGCAGGAGGACGCTTGGGTGCCAGAGGGGGCTCTGGCCGTAAATCCCTCGCCTTCCGGGCCCTGCACAAGAGGCTAACGTGACTCGGGATTGGATCTCGAGGCCCGCATACTAGTCTACGGGCGAAAACTTGGATTAGTGATCCCTGGTGGATTACTGGATAGCCTTCGGGCGGATTATGAATACGCCTACAGGCGGAAACTCCTTGTATTTCAAAGATAAAAGGATAAAATGATAATAAAGAAGTTGTTTGGCATTGTTTTCTTTATGTCCTGTGATAAGATTACGTGAAGGAACCAGTGCATAAGAGGGTTAATTCAAAGAAGCTGTTTGTATATATCAAACTAATGTGGTAGGTAATTACATAACTAAAACAAACCGAGGAAAGTGCGGAGGATGGACCATGGGTCCGTCCTATGGATGGGTGGTCCCGGTTAGCCGGGAACTTTCCTCAAAGTCTTCGACGAACAGAAGGATGATCAACATCACCGAAACAAGTAATGAGAACGATGACTTGGAATTACCGATTACCCGATTCACGCTGTTTTAGGGGAACGGAATGGGACTATGCCTTTTGGCAGAGAGGTCGAGCCTTGCATCCCTCTCGTTTCCCATTCTCCTTGAACCAAGTGCAGCATGAATCCGCTTCAGACCAGGCGTTTCTGCGTAAAGTAGTTCGATCAGGTCTGACGCTAGTCGCTGTTAGTAAATGACCAAACAATTCCGGTCGATCCTAAGTGGGAACGGCCAGGACACTTCCGTTACGTGGCAGACGCGGAAAGTCCTAGATTGCAAAACCCGCAACATTCCATGGGAGTGCCGGGTGGAGTTTTCTAGACAACCTTTTCGATGGGCTGCTAAGACGTGTTCTAGAGGATTCTAGTGGACACGTTACAGACTTCTAATGAGATCTCAAACTATTTTAATGAGGTTTCCCTATGTCTATGTTCTCGAGGATTATATCAAGCTCATGAACCCTATCAATGAGATGTGCTAAGAAATCTTTATTTCTCTCAACATTAAAGTCATAGCCAATCATCAATTGAGCCATTTTTCAGGGATCTCCACACCGCTTAAACATTTCTTTGAGTCACTTAGGAGTCACAATATCACCAACACAATTCACAAATGTGGTGTCTCTCCTAGACTCCTCTCACAAATTAGAATAGTCTATGGCACCTCATCATCAACCAAACAAGGCTCGAACAAGTCTCTACTACTCGTCCTAAAGGTATATCAGCTAGGATAATACAAGCTAGGAGCTTTAGTCTTAAGCTCATTTTGCTTTGGATTCTCCTTTGTCTTATCCTTTGAATCTCTATATCTTATTTTTCCTTTCCTTTTCGTTCCACTCTAGCCTTGCTAGTCTCTATCTGATCATAATGTACTTCTCTCCTTCTCTTACTAGTAGGTGCTAAATTAACCTTTTTGTTGGCAACTAGAATATAGATTAATCCAATCTTCTCTTTCTCCTCAATAGCAAGACCTCTAGAAATCGAAGGTTCATGAATCTCCCTTGGATAGTCAATTTTCTTGTTAAGTATGTTCTTCGGAAGTGCATACATATCACCTCCTATTCTTCTATGTTGTTGTGCACAATTCAAACTTATGTGATGAACATCCCCTTAGTTAAAACATTTTGGAAAACCTCTACAATTTCCCCCTTGCAATTCTCCCTTGCATTCCTTGGTTGATGAATGTAGTAATTCCCTTCCACATTGCGTATATCTTAAGGCAACAAGCGTCACGTTCAACATTTCATGAGCTAATTGGTCCTCAAGTTGAGGGGCTAGTCTAGCTCCCTGTCTCGTTTGGCCATTGGCTTCTAGGAAACATGCCTTAGCTTCTACTTTTGGTCTCTTCTCTCTAGGCCTCTCAAATTGATATCTAACAACACAACACCTATTGATCCACCAACACATTACCACATGCTCATCTATATTTAGTACATCACGAAAGTATGTTAAGTTATGGAGGCTTCATAACACAGTTATTTATCCATATAATCGAAGTAGTGTATTCTAGGCTATAGTCCATACTATTCCTACGGCCTGCAAGGTTATGTATAGTTTCTAGGTATGCATTGGAACTTGATTCTTCTCGTTTCAAACTAGTGTGTTAGTGCAAAAGGTTCAATTACATGAACTAAATCCCCTTCAAGGCTGTACTAAAAATTATGAGCACTAGTGGGTCGATAATTAAATGCTAATCTAGATTCGTGAAACTGTACTATTCGGGTACAAAAAGAGAGTAGAAAGCCATGTTCTTATACTTCTATCAGCGAATACTGAACAGAAATTCCTCTATTACATGTGTAAGGTGACGAATACTGAACTCTTATCAATATTCCAATGGTAGGACTCCAAGTTCCTTGTTCTACCCACAAACGAAACTCAGTCCATCATGCTAATTGTTTTTTAGGCACTTTAAGACGTCTGCCGCGGCCGTTCTGGCCTTTTCATACTGAGCGAGCTGCTTACATTTTATAAAACATGGATATGCTGAGTTCCATCACAAATCTGCTAGAATTATGTGCGGGGTTAATAAATGAAGATGAATGAATATCAAGCCTTGGAAGATTTTGCGCCGATTAATAGTTATAGTTTCTGAATTCTGGTGGAAGAAGTGTATAGAGTATTAGAGAGCGAGAAAGAGAGTGGGAGGGGGGGATCTTTGATATGTGCAGACAAGTACTGATAGGCGCCGATCTGAGAGAGAGAGAGAGAGAGAGAGAGAGAGAGAGAGAGAGAGAGAACTTTTTACGGGACATCACCGGCAGGTGCACCCCATTGACCTCTAATTAAAAATTTGCATGTGGCCGTGTATCTTCACCAACGCCAACTTAGCTGGCGTCTCTCTCATAGTCCATATCTCTGAAGGCGCCATGCCATGCATCGAAAATTATTCAGATGAGGACTTGGGAAGGAGGGCTTCACTTGTGTAAGGGGCCACTCCCCCACCAGAGATGGTACCTTTGAATAATTTGTCTAGCTCTTCGTCTGTCCGGATTGCAAGCTGGAGGTGGCGAGGCGTGATTCTCTTAAGCCCGTGGTATCTGCATACGTCTCCCGCCAGTTGAAGCACCTCGGCTCCCAAATACTCCAACACGGCCACTGTGTACACGGCCGCCGTTGCGCTTACCCTTCTTGCTGCCGTCCTTGACTTGAGATGGCGATGCAAGCAGCCTACTGGAAACTGAAAGCACAACAAGTTAGACGGCGTCAAGTCAGCATCTGATTCTGTTAAGGGGTCCAGCTCCCGCCATAGCGCTAATTAATCATGAAAACTTGGCCATCTCAAGAAGATTTCCTAACGCAAACTTCTTAATCACCATGGAAGCTTCAGCAAACTTGTTATTCACTATGGAAGCTTCCGTATTTGTTTGAAAAAGAATATTTTCCAGCGTTAAGCATGAACGCTTGATCCATCTTAAAGGATTTCCTTACGCTAAACAAAACGTCTCAAAGGACAGGATAAGCTTTATAAGGGACTGCTGATTACGGGATTTCCGGACGCAGAAAGCGTTCATAAACGTTTCAAGAATTGAGGCGGAATCAGAACTGTGTCCTGTCCATGCAATACCCATAATTTCCGATTAAACTGAATGGCAGAAAGGTTCGGCTTACGGTGCAGAAGAAGCTGGGCGCAGCGATTCGATATTGATTGAGAACCTCGTCCAAAAGCTGATAATCAAAGAACGATTGCCAGATGAACATGGTCATTACCTGTAAGCCAGAGCGAGCTGCCCTATTCGACGGCTTCGACCTTCGGTCCTCCTCAACTTTCCCGCCAGCCTGGCTTCCATCAACCTGCACCAAAACGCCACGACATCAAGCTTCTGCTGCACGAGTGAGCTGGAGTCAAGCCCAGTACTGTTGCCTGTCCACGCATTAAAAGGCTTTTGGGATTTAACACCTTATAAAATAAGAAGAGGACCATGATAAGAGAAACCGCCGAGTCTAAGAACAAAAAAGAAAAGGATGGCGAGCCATGAATACTGTTCACCTGTAACGCACCCCCACTAGCGGACGTCGACGTCGACAACGCACTTGGCTGCAGCTGTTGCTCGTTCATCGCAACGGATTTCTGCTTGTGGAGGCCTTGGACTTCCACGGGCGACACAGAGCAATCTCCGCGCACCAGATGAAAGACTACAGGATCGAAAGGACGTCGCTCGCGATAATCTGATTTGTATACCGAGCAAACTTATCCCCATTTCGGATTTAAAAAAACCGACAAGCATAACATTACAAAAATAAAACGTGTCTCTCTCTCTCTAACAAACGCACGCACACATCGACGCGCACATACGCGCCCATACGTGGATATATATATATATATATATATATAAATCATATTCACAAATGTTCATTTTTCTCTCTTTTCTTCATCGTCACCCATTTAAAAAATTTCACATTTTTTCATGGGACAAAAAGGCTTTTTTTCCTTAACATAGAGGCTTGAACATCATGTGCTTCTACTTGGAAGACATTGCAAACCTAGCTAGGAACACAGAGGGGAGAAGATAAGCGAAAGAGATGGGGGGGATAGAGAAACAAAGAGGGAGAGAGAGGGGGAGAGAGAAAACTAGAGAGTTGGAGAGAGGGAGAGAAAGAAATACAAACAAAGAGAGGGGGAGAGACAATGATAGAGAAGAGGGAGAGAAATAGAAACAAAAAGAGAGAGGGAGAGAATCAAAGGAAGAGGGGAGAAGAGAGGGAAATAAAGAGAGGGATAGGGAGAGAAATAAAGAGAGGAAGGGAGGGAGGGAAAGAGAGGAGGGAGAGAGACAAAGAGGGGGAGAGTGAGAAAATTGCAGAGGGAGGGAGAGAAAGAGAGAGAGAGAGAGAGATGTTGAGATTCAAGCTCAGGAGTTAGTCACTAACACCAACTGTATCTAGATAGTTGTAGACCTAGCTACGATCATTCATGTGTGTTGTAATAACTGAGTCCTTGAGACTCAATGGCAATTGGTAGTATGGTCAGATAGTGACCTAGTTCATTCAATCATGTGTGGCTTATACCTCTTTGTGTTACTCAGTTCAGTATAATGTACGATTAATTGAAACAACAAGAGCACGTTGCTCTCTCTATTGGCAACTCCATGCCTTTGTCTGCCTCTTTCCCTCTCTTTGCATATGCTATTAGAGCTAGAGAGCTCCATTTCGTAGTGCACAAGAGTTCAGACTTGAAGGAGTTGAAATCTGGAGAGTAACTCAAATCTGTAGCCTATGGAGAATATTGACTTGCAACATTGGAAGCCATAGCTTGAACTTGGAATGGTATGTGTTAGCATTTTGAAGCCTACATTTGATAGAGCCTATTGAGGCTTGTAGGAGGGATCATTGGCTTGCATTGCAGCTTGTGAATGAGCTCATAAAGACAAACACTTTCATCAATCTGTTAGCATAGGTTTCCCTAGACTATGCTTGTTTTGAATGGAAAGAAAGGGGTAGCACTAAGCTATTACTATGCATTAGTGGTTGTGGGTATTTTGACTACTTGTGATGGAGCTTATTTAGCTTAATGGAATGCTAACCATCACCAACATTAGCAACATGATTGGCAATAACCATAACAAATCTGAAATCAATGTGACAAGACTTTAAAAAATGCATGTATTTTATTGTGGTATAGGTAAGATTGGTTCAACCATAAAATGCTTGGTCTTCGGCATACTCAACCATCTTAGATGCTTGGCAACTAATGTAGCATCATGTATGTATACTTGGGGCACTAATATGAGGACCTGAAGCTTGGATCTGAAGATGTATTCATAGGGAGGGTGCTTTCTTGAATTTATGACAGCTTATAGTTCTTATAGCTCATTTAAGCTTGGTACCTACTGATGCTTGGAAATTGACACATGAGTTATGAATGGTCAATGAATTTAAATGAGCATTTATGCTCAAATCTCAACTAAGCTATAGCTTGTTAAGATAGAGCCTTTGCTCTTGACAACCCATGAGAGAACTTTTGATCATTGCTACTACTTGTATGGACAAGCATTGATGCTTCTACGGCCTTGTACTGAATCCCAGATGATGTGTTACATGGGTAATATGTTTTGAGATTTTTTTGACCCAAGAATATCTTATTTTTAAAAGAGAATTCACTATTGGTTATCTCCTGTCATTGGTTGGAAGACCTGCATTCATGTCTACTATGCAATCAATGAGATCTACATGCAATGTTGCTATCCTTAGATGTTAGGAAAAATGTTAAAAGCCATTTGATATGTTCATGAGTTGAAATGTCACGAGTTATTGCTGCAGAGAATTAACTATTATAAACCCTGGGACTAAAACTCTCCCTGATGTCTACTACATGTATGAGCTATATTGAATTGAATGCAAAGTACTTGCAAATACACTTATGTTTCTTGAATGTTATGCAAACACTTTATTAGTTAAAAGACATCTTGGAACGCAAGGAGTTAGGCAATGATAGGCTAAATACTACATTGAAGACCTTCAGCTCTAAAGATATGGGAAATGCTATAGGTATCAATAATATCAATCAAATTATGGGAGAGAAGCTTGATTACAAGAAATTTTTTGTATGAAATTTTAGAATGCAATACTTTTTATCAACATAGGATATTGAGATTTATGTACTGAAGTTGAAGCTGAACCCGAACTGCTTGAAAGAGATCTGACTCCTAATCAATGGAGGGCTTATTGACAATGGTAAGAAATTGTGAGCAAAGTGCTACATTGGTTTTGTTTATGCATTATGGATGCACTGGCTATGAGAATTATTAGTTGTCAGTCGGCAAACGATGCTTGGAAAATTCTCATGAAGAATTATGGCAATGTAACTCATACACAAAAGATAGAGTTGAAGCAATAGTTCAATAATATGACCAAAAAAGGCAAGAGCATCCAGGCTTATCCAATGGAGACCATTGCATATTAGCTTACTACTATTGGTTCTAAAGTTTTAGAGGATGACATGATTGTAGTTAAATTGAATGGCTTGGGCAAAGAGCACAAAGCCTTTGACACATTGATTTCTATGAGAGCAGACCCCCTTGGTTGGGATGAAGTACTTGTATTGTTGCTACTTGAGGATGTCAAGCTTGAGTTGAATACAAGTTCGAGTACCTCTCAGAGTAGGGATACCGTCTTTTACTCTAATCAATGAGCTAGAGGTGGTAGAGGTTGTAGATATTTTCTAGGTCATGGTGGTACTCAAAATACATATGGACTATAATAACAAAATTCTTGGTAGAGTTTAAATGCACAAGGATTGAATGGATCTAGAGCCTTTAGAGGAACGGAAGATCACCTAGAGATAGAGGTGGTTCTTGGCAGTCACATGATTACTCAAATAGGGATAAATATTATCATTACTATGGTAGATATGGACAGATAGCAAAGAACTATCATAAAAAGCAAGCTAACATAAAAGAAAAAGGAAAACAACATGGCAACTATGCATCTTTTAGTAAAACTCATAATGATTAGATAGATAGGATGTTTGCTATGATGCATGTTGCAAGGGATATACCTAAGAAAGGTATAGATGATGAGAAGTAGTATATAGACTCAAGTACATTCAATCATATGATTGCACATGATGGGCGATTTGGTGAGATAATAGCAGGCTCTCATGGTTATGTATGCACTAGTGATGACACTCGACATGATATTCAACATACATGTGTGGTACCGTTTGTCATCCAGAGTGGCAGAAAAAAGAGTCTTTGTGACGTATTATATGTACCATCTATCACTAAGAATCTATTATGGGAGCACTAGACTATGCTCAGATACAAAATTTGTTACAAGATTTTTGACTTCAAGATAATCCCATGTAATGGCACAAGGTGCAATGATAACCTGAGACTGTAGGTATAGATAACAAGACTCGATAGAATATGAAGGGTCCAACAACTCGAGACCGTAGGTATGGATACAAGATATTAGAATTACTGGACCTCCCTCAATGGGGATAAACAAGATACAAGATAGTACTAGACAAGCTCTCGTAGTACAAGATTACATGGTGACAAGACAACATGAGTATAATGGAAACAAGATAAGCTCTCATAGTACGAGATTACATGGTGACAAGACAACATGACTATAATGGAAACAAGATAAGCTCTCATTCTATGATGAAATGGCAAGGGTGGGTTTGCATGATTGGCTCAAGGATGTCCTATTAAGGGCGCATTGCATGGGGTGTGGATTCATATGGCATGAGCAAGAATTAATATGTACACTTGATCATGGTGTATATGTGACATCACCCTCTCCTCTAGTGACGAGTTCCACAACGAGGGGCTTAGTGGTTTGGTCAAAGTTTCATTGGATTTCTCTTGTGAAATTATTTGACTTTGAGAAGTGCTCTTTGGAGATATTCTATAGGTTTTCAACTAGGATCATTGATATCATTGTTAAGATTGTGGGAGAGAAGGAAGGAGTCTCACTTATAGCTTTCTTGCTTGCGCAATGGGGGAATACACACAGGGGTGGAGGCTGAAAATATTTTTCCTCTTCTTAGTTGTGTAAGCCAAAAGAACTCTCATACAAAGAAATAGAAGAACCCTATATATGGGTCTCAAACCAAAGACAACTAACTAAGGTAGCATACTAACTGAGCCACGAACTAGAGTAGATAAGGATAGCTGTCATCTAGCTATTATTCATGGGCGGTGTACCAACCGCATCTGCAACTGACAAGTCGGTGACATCAATGCACAACGGTCACCTTGGCATATCACGAGTGGAGCTCGATATCTCAACACTCCCCCTCGAGCTCAATCCCAATTCCTGCACCACCAAGCAGTTCTCTGAAGTTGCGCAGCTTCTCTGTGCCCAATGCCTTCATGAATATGTCAGCTACCTAATCCTCTGTGCTGACATAAACTAGATCAATAAGACCTAGTAAAACCCTCTCCCGCACATAGTGATAATGCACCTCAATGTGCTTTGTTCTAGCATGATAGATTGGGTTATTTGCCAAGTGTATACTACTCATGTTGTCACAATAAATGACAACTGGCCCATTTGTAGGCTGATGCATATCATAAAGTAGCTTATGCAGCCAAGCTACTTCACATGCAGCCATTGCTGCACCCCTGTACTCAGCCTCTGTGCTCGACAAGGCAACTGTAGGCTGTTTCATGCTGCTCCAAGTGACTGCATCACTCCCAAAAGAGAACACATATCCACTGGTAGATCGTCTATCGAAAATACTACCAGCCCAATCAACATCAGTGTATCCATGCAACTGTATTTGAACCCCAGTCTCATAAAATAGTCCATATTGCAATGTGGACTTCACATATCTGAGTATGCGTCTAGCCGCATCCAAATGCGATTTCCTTGGAGCCTGCATAAACTGACTTACCAATCCAACAGCATAGCTCAAATCTGGCGTGGTAATAGTCATATAAATCAAACTTCCTACTATGCGTTTGTTTATAGTAGGGTCTTCCAGAAGCTCACCTGCATCTGTGCTCAGCTTCACATTCTGCTCCAAAGAAACTGAAATAGGCTTACAGCCTGTCATCCCATATTTGGACAGCATGTCCAATCCATACTGCCTCTGCAAGAGTTGTATCCCACTTGGTGATCTAATCACCTCAATGCCCAAGAAATAACGCAGCTCTCCCAAATCCTTCATCTCAAACTTCTGCTTCAATAGCATTTTCACATGAAGGATATCTTCATCACTGTCACCTGTCATAATCAAATCATCAACATAAATGACAAGTAGCATAATACCTTTCTCTGTTTCTCACATAAAGTGAGAAATCTGCCTTGGAAATCTGAAAGCCAATAGTGACAAGATACTGTCCTATCTTGTCAGACCATGCTCTAGGTGCTTGCTTCAAGCCATACAAGGCTTTCTTCAACCTACAAACAAACGCACGATGAACAGCATGCACATAACCTGGTGGCTGCTCCATATAGACCTCTTCTTGCAAATCACCATACAAGAAGGCATTCTTTACATCCATATGATGTAAAGACCATCCCTTTGATGCAGCCATAGCAATGACTGCTCTTACGGTTGCCATCCTTGCAACTAGACTGAATGTGTCTTCATAGTCAATGCCATATGTTTGTGCATACCCCTTGACTACTAATCTTGCCTTGTATCTGTTCACAGAACCATTTGCATTGTGCTTCACCTTATAAACCCACTTACAGCCAATTGCATTCTTACCTTTAGGAAAAGGTACCAATTCCCATGTAGCATTTGCTTCCAAGGCATCCATTTCTTCATCCATGGCTTTCTCCCATTTTTCTTTTCCCATGGCTTGCTCAAAAGAAATGGGTTTTGGTTCCTATATCACTTTGACCATATATGCATAGTGAATGGCTGTAAATCCATCATATTTCAGCCTATCCACAGGATACCTAGCTCTCGTAGACCTGCGCAAAATAGGTTCACTCCCAGGTGCTCTCAAAACATCCCTGGTCTTCCTTACTCTAGGTGTAACAATAGAAGGAATACCCAACTCATCATCAATGCTCTGTTCTGAGCCACTGGATTCACCATCCACATAAGAGTGACCTGCATTCACATCAAACATGGGCTGATCAACCTTCTCTTTTCCTTTTCGTGATACCTACATTCCACTATCTGCATTGCTTTGAGAAGATTCTCCTGATCTCAATCTGCCTGTCCATGGCGAAGAATGTGAACCACTACTAGAGGACGCTCCAGGTCCACTAATATTTTGTGACTACTGCTGTGAATTCTGTGCAGCATTACCATTTTGTGCGTCTACATCATCAATCACATTTACTGGTTTACACCAGCTACTCATCTCATCAAAAACAACATCTCTGCTCACTGTAAACTTACGAGTAGAAGGGTTATAGCATCTATATCCTTTTTGCTGCAAATAGTAACCAATAAAGATGCACTTCTCAGCTTTTGGATTCAACTTGGATCTCAGCTCATCTGGCACATGTACATAGGCAATGCAACCAAAAATTTTCAAATGAGAAATATCTGGTTTCCTATCAGTATACCTCTCCTCTGGAGTCATTCCATGTATTGCTGCAGTGGGAGTCCTGTTCATTATGTAGACTATTGTAGCAACTACTTCAGCCCAATAAAAATCTGGCAGGTCTTTTTCATTGAGCATGGCACGAGATACCTCTCCAATATGCATGTTTTTTCTTTCTGCAATTCCATTTTGCTATGGGGTATGACTGCATGAATATTGCTGCTTTATGCTCTTGCTCCTGCAAGAACCTTGCAAACTCATTTGAGAGGTACTCTCCCCCACCATCTAACCTTAGGCATTTTATTTGCAGGCCTGTTTCTTTTTCAACCATAGCTTTAAGAGTTTTGAAATGCCCAAAAACTTCACTTTTCTTTTTCATAAAATACACCCAAACTTTTCTGCTATAGTCATCAATAAAAGTGACAAAATAATGACAGCCTCCAAGAGATGCAGCTTTAGTAGTCCACACATTAGAGTGGATTAATTTCAATGGCTTCTTACTCGCTTGAACATGTCTAGGAAATGGTTTCCTTGCCTGTTTTCCAAACTGACAGGCTTCACATACCTTATGTATTTCTGCAACCTTGAATCTAGGAAATCCTGCAACAATATTTTGGGCCTGCATTGATTTAAGTCACTGTACATTAACATGACCAATGCATTTATGCCAGATATCAATATCTACAACTATACCGGTCCCATGTGCAAACATTGCTGCACTCAATTCAGACATGTCTGCATCCAATGTAAACATTCTGCCCTTCTTATTTCCTTTTGCTATCAAGTGACCTTTATTTTTCATATCCTCAATAAAGCATCCATGAGGATTAAATCTGACCTGCAAGCCCTGCTCAACCATTTGACCAACAGAAACTAGATTCTTGGTGATATTCGGGACATGAAATACATCGGACATGTATTTCTTTTTCCCATCCTACATAGACAAAGGAATTTTTCCAATCTGCACAATAGGATGTGCAGTATCATCACCAGTCTCCACAAATCCTAGTTTTTCCATTTTCCTTGCATCCTCCATCCATTCTGCATGACCTGTCATGTGGTTTGATGCACCTGAGTCAACATACCATACATCGTTGCTTTCTTCTGCACTTGTCACAGAATTATTCATGTGCTGCACCATAAACAAATGTTAATTTCTGTCATCACCCTGTCTACTAGAAGATGCATAATTCCCTTGTTGCAGTTTTCCATTCATGATGTCATTCTGCTTTTTATAGCAGTCTTTAGCCATATGACCCATTTTACCACAGTAGTAGCATTCAACATTACTGTTTGCATTTTTGCCTCTTTGCCATCCACCACGACCTCTTTGGCTCCCCCCTGCCTCTAGAGTTACCACGTTCTCCTCCATAGGACTAGTTTTCTTGAGTTTGCTACATATTCTGATTTCTACCACGGCCTCCAGATCGGCCTCCTCTACCTCTGCCTCTACCTCTTCCAACATTTGAGTAGAAGACAGCTTCTTTTGAAGTTCCTCCTGAAGAAGATGCACCACCATTTCTCTGCTCCTCAGAAATTAGAAGAGCAATCAACTCCTCAAAATCAAGAAACCTTTCACGGACGGAAATGGATGTTTGGAACTGTGCATAATCCTTTCCTAAACCATTCAAGGTCAGAGAAACTAAATCATCATCTTCCACCGGCAACCCAATGGAAGCAAGTGCATCTGCAATCTTCTTCACCTTCATGTGGTAGTCATTGATACTCATATTTTCTCTTTGCACATTATGCAACTCTTGCTTGAGCTGCATTTTCTTGGCTTGAGTATTTGTGCTATACATTTTTGACAAAGTATCCCATGCCTCCTTTGGCGTACTTGCATCTTGAATATGCACAATCATAAAGTCTGAAATACTGATAGACAGCCAGTACATAATTTTCCTGGCTCTCTCATGCCATGCTTTAAATGCCTGCATTTGCTGTTGATTGGGAACATCAGGAAGAACTGGTTCTTCTTCATTTCCTACAACAAATTCCCAATATCCTTTTCCCGTAAGGAAATTCGTCATTCTAAACTTCCATGCTTGGAAGTTATTCTTGTCAAGCTTTTCAGTGATAATCTGTGAGAGAGAATCAGACGCCATTACAGAACACTGTAAAAAGTTCTGTCACTGCAAAGAACACAGCTTCAACCTCATAAGGGCTAATCTACAAAACTGACGAAAGTGGTATTTGACCACACAGTCACTTCCTAGTGACAATTTTGCATCAACAGGCAACAAGGATGATTCTGTAACTCCCAATGTCTCTGCACACAAGCATACGATGCAATTTCTACAGTAACTTTTCACCGACCTATAAAATAGTGGTTGCACATCATAAAACTAGGCCTTTTCCTGAGTGCGTGCAGAAAATTTCTGCCTCCAAAACAGGCCCCGAAATGGCCTCAAATAAAAAAAATAGCATATATTTCCCTCTTGCTTCACCGCGAAGGGCATCTCAACCTGAGACAATGCATTCTTGCAATTTCTGGTTGTGCTACCTGCAGAGATCTGCTCCCAAAACAGAAAATGAAAGCAACACTGCTCCTCTTACCAGAACACCACGAGCTGGGCTTGCTTTCTTGAGCTCCTCACCACGAACAAGGCTCTGATACCATGTCAAGATTGTGGGAGAGAAGGAAGGAGTCTCACTTGTAGCTTTCTTGCTTGTGCAATGGGGGAATACACACAGAGGTGGAGGTTGAAAATAGTTTTCCTCTTCTTAGTTGTGTAAGCCAAAAGAACTCTCATACAAAGAAATAGAAGAACCCTATATATGGGTCTCAAACCAAAGACAACTAACTAAGGTGGCATACTAATTGAGCCATGAACTAGAGTAGATAAGGATAGCTGTCATCTAGCTATTATTCATGGGCGGTGTACCAACCGCATCTGCAACTGACAAGTCGGTGACATAAAGGCAGAACGGTCACCTTGGCATATCACGAGTGGAGCTCGATATCTCAACAATCATATCCTTTCCATTGAATAAGATAGTCTAATCGACCTTAGGAGATCCTTGAGTCTAAGATATCCTCAACCTCAAATTCTTCATGATCTTCAACCTCAATAGGTGGTGGGGTATTAGAACTTCCCCCCCTCAGTGGTGAGCTATGGTATGGCTTGAGCAAGAAAAAAATGGAAGAATGGGTGGATCTTCATGGTGCTAGCCGTTTGTCTTACAACTATATATATCATCTTTGTTAGACAAAATAGTGATGATATTGTCATATAAAGGATCTTTGATGCTATGAAGAAGTTGAGTAACAATCTGATTTTTAGCAACAAGAGTGAATTATTTGATATTGTTTTGGGCAATCCGTCTTGCCCAGTTCAACCTATTGATGTGATGAATGAAAATTCTCTAATTACTGATGGCCTGTTATTTGAACAATGGAAATTTTGATTATACTAATTGGATTCGTCGTGACAAAGTGGCGTGTCGTTATATATTGTCTGCACTTCCTGACTCACTTATGTTGGATGTCTTTCATCTGGAAACCTCTCATGCTATTTGGGAGTATCTTATCTCAACATTTGAGAAGAAATCGGTCACCGAAATTTTATATCTCCAAACTCTGTTGAAGAATCTTGAATATAAGGTTGGTTCTTCTATGCACTCTCATATTGAGGCTTTTAAAGACATTATCAATCAGCTTGGTGCTGCCGGCACTCCTGTTGCTAAAAATCAGATTGTTACTCAACTTCTTCATACCATCAAAGATCCTTTATATGACAATATCATCACTATTTTGTCTAACAAAGATTATATATATAGTTGTAACAGTTTGTAATCCGTAAGCAACTAGGTTGATCTGGGCTACAATAGTGAAGGACCCAAATCTCTAGTATTCTATCTTAGTGGAGGGCCTTGTTGTCTAGAGCTTATGCCTCAATAACCATACTTTATCACCAACTTTGTATGTTGGATATTGGAGATGATACTAGTCTGCATAGTGCTTGTATTGATTTTGAGCGTTTTGGATTTTTTTTCTTGAGTTCTCGGTGTATATTTGCTAGGTATTGAGCTTTATCTTGGGTGGCAAGGTTCTTTACTTGATTGGAGAGATGTATATCCATCCTTAGATGCTAGCCATAGTTTGCAAAGAAAGAAGTTTTCTTAGTAGATGCATCGATACTATTATTATAAGTAAACTTGACAAAGGGCAAGAGCCCAAACCAATCATTTTGATGGTAGTTTATGGTACATTTGTAGAGAGATTATTCCAAGACTTGATTTAGTTGTTCTATTTGACTACCAGTAATTTGAGGATGATTGGCTTTAGATAACTTAACTTAGACTCCAAGGAGTTTGCAAAACCTCTTCCAATTAGTTGGGGGCCTCGATTTCTAATGATGTCGTCTAGGAGTTCATGTAATCTAAAATTGTAATTGAGGAAGAATCTAGCAGTAGCTATGCTTGTGATGGTCTTGATAGTAGGGATGAAATGTTCCATTTTTGTGAACCTATCTACCACAACAAGAATAAATTCATATTTGTTTGATTTAGAAAGATATGTTATGAAATCCATGGATAGAGAAGACCAAGGTTATGTCAGAATGGGCAAGGGTTGGAGGAGACCATGTGGCAAGGTACCTTGGCCATGTTGCAAGTATCATATGATTTTATATATTCCTTAACTTCTCTTCACATCCACGGCCACCAAAAATCTCTTAAAATAAGCTCTAAGGTTTTATTAACTCCAAAGTGTCCTACTGCTAGGGTGTCATGGCATTGTTGGAGTACATGGAGACTCAGCTTTCATAGAGGGATGCAATGTAGATCCTTATAGCAAAGAAATCCATTAGTTTTTTGAGAGTTTTCTGAAAATCACAAACTTCATTTCCTTTTCTCTCTTGATTTTTTCTCTTGACATTGTTGGCCAAATCATCATGTGATAGGGCTTCATGGATGAGCTAATATACTTTCATGAGTGAGGTATGATGATATGGATTTTTCTTGCATTGATAATGCTAATAATGGGGCTAATCTGGTACCAACTATGGGCTCACAGTACCCACATGTACATAGCACCACCTAGAATCACTCCCTCCGTCCGGGCCTAGTCTAGAGTATCAAACTCGTATACTGATGCCAGGAGGCATATTTCACGGCGGATTTCGTGCCACGGTGGATTCCGTGAGGTTTTACGGTGGATTCCGTAAACTTTGATGACCGGGGCTCATACACAAAGTGGATTCTTTCTGCGAGAAGTCGATGGGGACGCCTGTCCTTTTCGGGCATTTCATTAATTTAGTGTGTACATGGGTGATTCCATAGCGGGTGATTTCACAACATGCATATTAAATTAATAAACGTTTATGAGTTTAGAGTGCGTACTCGTAATAAATTAAGGTTAGGATTTATTTCTAACCAGTTGATTTATTTATGTAGCTGAAGATTGCTAGGTATTCACTTTTGTCGGTTTAATTGTATTATTTTACTAATGATTGTGAATGCTTCAGTTGATGTGTAGAGATAGCAACAGTGGCGGAGGAAAGCATTGGGGTCTAGCGAGTATTCGATCTATGGATTATATTTTGATAGGCGCCACGCCTATATTTTGTCATGTCTATTGAGGCATCGATTATTTATTATTATTTTGTATGCGCCCATGCGCACGGTTATGTTATTTCTATTTGGACATTGTATTGGGCGTGCCAGACTCTTTGGGCACCGTCCATTCGCTTTATTCCTATTTTTGTAAAAGCAAACTCAAAAGCTAAAAGCTTGATATATTTTTGTAAATTGGGCTATTATTGAGCATGAAGATGAAATATACATAAAAATACATGCTTTATGAAGCGCTCACACAAGGCATGGGGGGAGATTGCACCCAATTGGTCTCTTGCTGTTGTCGTTCATGCTTTTTACCTTGTAACTTGTGCAAAAAGTAGAGTTCATTGTTCTTAGGGACCTTCCGGCATTCACTACGCGAGCATAAGCGTCCGATCTGCGCACCAGTGGTATCAGAGTGGAGCTGAGATCAAGAGCTTCCAATCGCTACCCATCTCGTGCGAAGGCAGAGCTCCTTGAACGATCGGGCTCTACGGTCAATCTCGTCGCGAACCGTCGATACAGGCAGACTTCTGGCGATCAAGAACCCCTGTTTCTGTCATTAGATAGCGAAGGACCGGGCTATACAGGCGGAGGACCACTCCTTCATCTCCTTCATCAAGTCGTGGACAACCAAAGAAAGATATACCGAAAAACACATAAGCCTTGTAACCCCGAACTTGAGGTATGCTCATCCCGCTAACCTGATTTTGAGTGAGAAAGGTATTTTGAGTTTTACAGGATGACGGAATCCACCGTGGCACGGAATCCACTGTGAAATATGCCTCCTGGCATCATATATAAAAACCAAAGGATTAGAGCATGGCAAAGTAGATCTCACAAAATAGCCCGATGATGTTTAAGACAGTTCACACAATATCTCTAAATGAGGCCATTTGATTTAGAGAAATAAGTGTGAATATCTCCTGCAACTCCTCATTACTCATCCCTCGACTCATCTTGCTCTTCAAGTATCATTAAAGGTAACATACAGAGTTTAAAAATGATGTTAGAATAATCAAGATAAAGATTTAGGTAAAGCATGATAATTTAACTCTGAAAAAAATGATGCTTACTAAAATGCATATTCTAAAGTACACTTAAAAGTGAATCATCAATAAATTGAGTAGACGTATACAAATATAGATAGGTCACCACATAGAAGGAGGAGTCCGCTTCTTTCTCCAAGAATTCTTGGCCTACTCTCTCTTCATCTATGTTATCCCTGTTTGCCTCCTCTACACCCTCCAAGCCCTCTTCAGTCTCCACCCTCCCCAAAATATTGACCTCTCCACCTGCATACTCTCCTTATCTATGCTAGGAACATTGCTTTCATCATATACTCTTGCACTCCGAGGAGCTGATGGCACAACCTACCACGATCGAGGTTGTCAGGGATTTGGATAGAAGATTACATGTTCAATATCACATATAAGAGTGAATCAACTATTGTGATTGTTTCGTATTTGAAAAAAATTAAAAAATTCATCATGCATCTATTCACAATGGGTTGGTAGGATAAATGTGTTGCAAAAATTTGTCCATCTTTTCTCAAAATTTATGTCCAAAAATCTAGATGGACCTTGCCAAATGGTTGCCCCAGCTCCTTCCAATACCACTTTGAGCCACTATATATCGAATATGATCATGAAGATGCTACAGTAATCCACTAAGATAATACTTTGCAAGTTTTTAAAATACTTCATCTCATCTACAATGGTTTTTGGATTTCTCACCCTTCGTCAGCTCTCTTGCTCAAATGTTTCCATGACACCACAATTGATTGTGGAGTGCATTTTGTCGATGCAATCAACATGAAAATGTCACCCCTGCAACCATGCCGCACTGTAGATTTTGTATTGTACAGTGAAATGATTAGATTAGTTTTTGCATATAAAATCTAGATACGATAGCTTATAAAATATGCGGTCACCTTTGGACTACATTCCCTTGAGAATTTCCACTCCTCATTAGATACCTTTACCCCTTCGTGAGAAGCTACAATCAAAGCTCCATGTAACCATCACATAGACAAAAACCACAACTATTTTTAATGGATACACATATGTAAATGGATTTTAATATTTTGTAGAAATTGTGTATAATTGCAATAAGGCCTGAAATAAATTTATAGTCTTCACCATGAGTATTCTTTTACATCTTCTATTTCTTCAAAACCCTTCTCTTTAATTAATTTTTCTCCCTGAATCTTTCTTGACCCTACTTTCTCTTATCCCCGTGGTGGACTTATGACCCCAAATACTCCTATAGTGATGGTGAACCCAACATGAAAGTCCGCAATGGGTGTGTAAAGATGGGGATTTTTTGCAAGTTCAAATGGTGGTGATGATTTACAACAGATGATTTCTTTGTTGCACCAACAACAACAATAGTTGTTGTTACAACAACAAATGCAAACTCAACAGGAAGCAGAAAGAATTGATGCCCTAGTTGTGAATGCATTGCAAGCAAGCTGTGGGGTGAGAATTGAAGCAGTTTAGACATCAAATTGTTTCGGCCTTCATTGGGTTGTATTAAGAAAAGATGTTTCATGGGGTACCGTAGTATGCATGGAGTTGGTATTTCTTCCATTTGGCCATGCATGCATTGCATGATCGGGTTGATGAGTTACATAGAAGAGAAACTGATTGGGCAGCTTTTAAGACAGCTTTGAGAGAAGAGTTTTTCTTGGAAGATGCAGGATTCACAATTAAAAAGACATTTAGAGATTGGATTGAAAAGCCCAATAAAGGGTTGACTGCTATAACTTTGCTCCGTGAAGTTGAAAGTCAGTATGTATAGTTGGATGCAGATGAGAAATAATCATTAGAGAGTCCAAAATTTGATTTATTTCTAATGGCTACAGATCTTGTCTTGTAGGAGAAATTGACTGATTGTTTAGAATATGCATTTTCTAAAATGGGATTGAAATTAGATTGGCGTAATGTAATTGAGACGATGCATATGTTGGTAAAGAGAGAGCATATGAAATTAAGATGGGATACATGCACCACACCTACTACTGCTCAAAAGCAGGCTCAAATTGTAGCAAAGGTGACTGTTGCTATGGTAAAACAACTGGCTATACATGTTGGTTCCGCTCCTAAAGGTGTTACCATGGATGAATTAATCAAAGGCATGCATGATTTGAGGCTGAATTTCAAGAAATCTATGCAAAGGTCCAAAACATGGATGTTAAGGTAAGAGAGAAGGCTTAAAAAACAACCCAAAGACCATACAAACAAGAATACAATTGGAGATACATTTGGTGTGACAGTTTACATCATGAAAAGCAAGACTATACAGCCTACGATGAAGCGAAAGTGAAAAGGTTAGCCTTTTGGAAGGATGAAAAAATATGTCCAACAGAAATTGGTATTCCAATAGAGCCAAATTTTGAAAATGGTGGCAAGCAGAAGAGGTTGGAAGAGATGGCATCAAGGACAACATTTGTTATCATAGATGCAGCCACATATGGGTTGAGAATTGAAAGGATTGAAGAAGCTCATAAAGGAGGCATGGTTGAAACAAAATCTTGTGCTTAGATATAGGCATTAGATTTAATGGAAAAATGCAAAACAATAGAATCTGAATTGATAGATGCAAGTTAGAGTATACGAGGGAGAACATGATGGAGTGCACCAGTGGATTCATTTTCACTCTATACTTATTTGGCTAAGGTTCATAATCAAGAAGCTCTTGTGGAAGAAAAGAGAAAAATATATGAGAACATAGTTAGTCCTTCCTCTTCATGCCCATCTTAACGCATAACACGAAATAAAATGGAGAAGTAGAAAGAGGTTGAAAAAACCATACCTGAGCATTTTATGGAGGATGCATCTGAAGAGACGAAACAAGAAGGGAAGAAAAGGGGTAGGTAATAACCTTAGTAGCATTCAATTGCCTAGCTACCCAATCCATTATGTACAAACTAAACACATAGACATACATTAACATTTCATTCAAAAGCAGATTTTGATAAGTGATATTGATTTAGTTTATATTAGCATAGAGGATCAAGGTGCTATCATTTTAAGCAAGACCTTAGGAGAGCTGAGAAGTTTCAATGATTTAGGACTATAGTTTGAGCTCATGAGCTCATGCTAGGCTCAAGGGGGGTTGTTGAGATATCAAACTCCACATGAACTAGCATACACTGGCAATGAGACACAATATTACTCACTGGTATGTTAGGTGATTGACATGAGGTTACACTAGTGATTCTATAGCTAGATTGTATCCATGTAGTCTAGCCTTGGTTGTGGAATATTTATTGTGCCACCTCTTCTTTTGTTAGTGGGCTCACACTTAGTGACTATGTATACATACATGTGGTACTTTCATTTTACTCTTTAATCATGTTGTAGTCTTAGTTTTTTGTGTTGAAGAAGAAGAAAAAGATTCCATCCCTATCTCTCTATGTTCTCAAGTATCCATTCCTTTTGTATATGTTCTCTTGGATTCTTCACCTCTCTCCCCTCTTATCTAGTTTCACCTTAGAGAGATAAAATGGTAGGATACTAGCTAATCCATCAAAGCTAGCATAAGGATGCCATCAAAATAGTCCCCATGGCCACCATGCCTGCAGAGCAGAGCTCCACTTTGCTAAGGAAATCATCATTCTAGTAGAGTTTTTCCTAGAGACTATCCTACATTGTCTCAACTATGTGGTAGGAGGTCTCCAATTGCACCAGATGTTGTTGTAGTAAGTTAAGACACTTCAAAGTGAAATGTGACATGTGTGATAGGACAACGTGACACTATAGGTGTAGGTCCAACACCAACATGAGGAGTTTTAAGAATAGTAGCAACATGTTTAGGTTATCATAAAGCCCATGTTGGATTTGGCTCACTCTCTCCATGACCAGTTCTAGTGAGCGGTAGGGGATTCCACATTACTATGTTGAAAATTAGTTGAACATCTAGAGAACATATATTTCGTTGATCTAGATATACTACAAGGCTTGCAAACCAGCTTCTATGTGGAATTGCAAGATGTTTGGGAGAACAAAATTTGAAAATTTTGAGATGTCCTCTTAGATCCTTGCTCCCACCTATTACGTCTGCAACTATGGTCAGATTGAAACATCCAATATCATCTGGGTGAAACACAAAGGCTTTCCCATGCCTTGCCAACATCTACAAACAAGCTCTTTCTATAGGCAAAAGGAAGCTTGTATTACCAAGTTTCAACTTTTGTAAAGTGTTAGCAGTAAATTTATGTCCTACTCCATGTGGATCCTGTAAACTAGGTTGCTGAGTCACTTTTTCAGCCAACCCATCACTTTCAAGCAGTAAAGGAAAAGCCACACGCTTAACCTTCTTTGCAACTATTTTGTACTTTGTATCCACCCTTGCTTCAACCCCATTTTGCAACGCATAACATTTGTGCTTACTAAATTCTTGAATGAATTCATACATCTCTAGAGTGTCAATATAAATAACCCCTTTTTTTGCCATGTTTTCAGCATTAATTGTTGCAGAAATTTTAGCCATTGTATCAACATCAACCAACCTTAAAAATGGCCATGAAATACCTTCATTTGCAACCACCATTAAACCATGTGTCTTCAACTCTTTTTAAGCCCATCGTGCACTTTGTTGAAATATTCTTAAAACAACCAAGACTACATGCTATCCATTTCTACGATCCAGACACAAACACAATTTTCTACTTTCTTAGAGGCATAATTATCTTTCTAGAGGCACTACCATAGCCTCCACTTACATTAGTGCTATCTAAAAGCCCTTAAACTCTCATGCATTAGGTGGCATGGGATTATCTTGCACCCTATCCCGATTGTAGGAATGATTCACAGAAACAATGAGAAATTGTACCACCTTTGTATTATCTTTACTCTGAACATGAGCATATGAAGAACCATTATTCAAGGATTTTGTTTCTAGCCTTGATTCTGAAATATAGAGCTACCCCAAAATCACAAGATAACTACATGAATCCAACACAAAAAAATGATAGTCATCCAAAACAGTCACGGTACATTCTGACAAGCCGCATAAAGATCCCCTGATGAACTGTTTGTTGCCTGCATGAGCCATCCCAGATCTACATTAATTAGCCAATATCCATTCTCCTATAAGCTGTGTGCCATAACATTGATTTTGAAACCATGATCCAAGAGAGCTACGGAAGGTGTCTCTCTTTCTCATGCTTTAACAATTGTCCCTGTCATAGCACGAGCCCAATGGATTCGTGAATAATGGATGCTTGGAATAAAATGAGCATCTTCTTCTTCATGTACTTGTTGTGATGGACATCCCCATTATGCATAGCTTTCTCTCTATGCTTAGTGTTGCCCATAAGACCAACTTCAACCACAAGCTTGCGATCTACACTCCCATTTAACCCATTTTCAACATTAGCATGCTCCAAGTCAGCATTACATGCATCCTCATATTCCCTTTGAAGTTGTTTCTCTTGTCTTTGTCAGTCTGCATCAATGCTTGCAAAACTCCACCATCAAACTATCTTTTTCATTTCAACATATGAATGATTCCATCATGAAATTCATGCTTCACGATTCCAAGAACTTTTCCAAGTGTGAATTCCACTCTATTGCTAAGTATGCCATCTTCCAATACCTTTATTAGGTTTGCGACAGTCTCAAGATCTGATTGTAACGTCTAACATTTCATATTCGAGTGTACAAATGCTTGTTTTGTACCTTTAGAAAGGCCCTATCTTTTGAAGTACATTGTAAGAGAATTCAAGGGGTAAGTTTGAGGAAGAGTAGACCTATTTGAATTCATACAAGAGGTTCATATGCCTTGTCCCTCAAGAGAGAAGGGATCTAGTAAAGAAGTAGCCCATAAATACTCCAACCATGAGAAGGTATCATAATAGGTGTTGCAATGTCTTGAGAATGAACCTCCAATAGGAGAGCTCCATCACCCCAACTAAAAGGATTAAAAGTTGGTGATGATGATTGGAATAGTCCCAACAAAAACATTCCAACAAGGTTGAAGATTCATAATTCCTCACACATCTAATTACTTCCTTGTGGGAGCATCTTCATTGTTAGTCTTACCTTATATCTAGTAGAATAAGTTTATGTGAGTTACAAAGGTCAAGGCCCTTTCTAAATGCCTTCCAACAACCTGGGCATAGTGTCTAAAAGTAAGATGTAGGAATTACATAGCACAATGGACAAAATCTGAGCAACATGATAACCTTCTTACCCATGTATTTCTTGAAATCACCAAGTAGCTTGTGTAACTAAGCTACCTTATATACTACAATAATAGCACCTTTGTACTCTCCCTCTCTATACAAGACAAGGAAATTGTTGATTATTTCTTGCTGCTCCAAGTAATATCAATACTATCAAAGGAAAACATAAAATCAATGGTAGAAATCCTATCTAAAATACTAGCAACCAAATCTACATTTGTGTAACCATGTAGGTTCAATGGTATAGCCATACCATAGAATATGGTATATTCCAATGTGGACTTGACATAGCATAATGTGTACCAAATTGCATCTAAATGTGCTTTCCATGGAGTTTGCATAAACTGACTTTTTGAACAAACTATATAGTTTAGTTCTAGCCTAGTGATCATCAAATAGATAAGGTTACCCATAATCTTTTGATACATAATGACATCCTCAAACAAGTCACTCTCATGTGTAGTAAGCTAAGCATTAACATCCAAAGGTATAGAAAAAGGCTGCAGCTTTACCAAATCCTTCATCTCAAATTTAGTCTTGAGGAGATCCTTCACATGATCAATCCATATCTCACTATCACTCACAATGATAAAATCATCCACATATATAGTGATAACCACAATACCTACATTAGTTTAATAGACATAGACTAAGTGATGAACTTGTGTTCTTCAAAATCCAAGGTTAATAAGGTATTCTACAATCCTATGTCATGCCATGCTTGGTTGCTTGCTTCAACCCACAAGGCGACTAGGGAACAGTTTGCCTCCAAAGGACCCAACATCACTAAACCAATTTAAAAAAACCAGTAAAACACCACACAAAAAAAAAAAAACCGAATCCAATACCTCATTCATTTACACTCATTTTGAAATTTCATGCATCACTTGAAAAAAAAACCAATCCAAACACAAACCCTTTAATGCCTCCACACATAAACTTAATTTTTTTATTAAAAAAACAACAACCACAAACACACAACCTAAAAACCAATCTTATCTACATTTTTGACATTTCCACCACGCAACTCCACAATTTAGAAAACAAAACAAAACATAAACACTGACTAAAACAAAACCAAACACACAACTTTAATGTTAAACGATACACCCCACAAAATCTTAAAACTGACCCATAAAATTTTTCCAATCCCCTTTCCCTAATGATGTGATTATCCACATTACACAAGTCCCCCATATTTTTCTTTGGTGCATCATGGTATTTATCTTTTGGTTTGTATTCCACAAGAGGCAGACTAGGGAACAATCTGCCTCTAGAGATAAACTATGAGATCTATGATGACAAAGAACTCCTTTCCATTGTAAATAACTTTGATACTTGGCATTATCATCTAGAGGGCTTGCTTGTTTTTTATCAAAAGATCTTTCTCCCTTCTTAGGTGCCATGTAGGATCTTCTTGACACAACATCTGATTGGGATTGTTGGCATCCTAGGTGATAGGTGATGACAAAGCTAAACCAAGATAAGAAGTTACTCAAATAGGATTTTCTACGATTGAGGATGTCACTTTTCATAAAGTATTCTAGATTTTGGCAATCCCACTCCTCGGTCCACCTCATCCTAACAACTTGTGCCCTAGTTTGCTAGTAACCTTAATGCCATTGCACTCTCTTCTTCCACCCTTGCAACCTCCCCTTTTTCCATTGCCTCAATAGCCATACTTTAGCAATAGGCTATAACATCCGTTCCAACCCCTATTCCTCTAGGTGTATCCACAAAGTTTGGCAAGGCACCAATAGTCCCTTCTTCCACTTAATAGCCATAGATATTGTAGCTTGAGTTAGTAAAGGCCTCAAACCACTTCTCATCCTTGAAGTGAAAATGCAAGGAGAGAGAGAATATGAATTTCCAACATCCCTTGCATAGCTTGGAACCACCTAAGTGCCACTCAAGGCTGGTAGAGGGAAGAACATCATCAAAGAGAAGTCATTCCCCTCAGCGATGATGAAGCTTTCCAAGGAACCCCCACCAAGTACTTCTTCTACTTTGCTATTGTCTCTAGATCGCAAATGGCTTGTACTCATGGATCACTACAAGGACATTGAGCAAGAATGTGACATGGCTTTGCAGCGAGTACAAGTAATCAAGAATGATCATTGCCAACTGTTGGTTTATATCAATTTGGAGGCCATATATTTATGTAAGCATATTGTGCTATCCCTCTTACCAACATTACATCGAATGATGTAGTGGGATGTGATCTCTTCCAACCTCACTACATTCAAAACCATAGCCCTAGCAAGCCAACTTGAATATCTCTTGTGCTACTACTCACACAATCCAAAGGAAATGCACCTTGCTGAAGAGGTCTAAGGAGAAGGCCACTACAAAGATGCAAAAGTGGCTAGTCAATACATAGAGATAGAAGAGGTAGAGCCCAACATCAAGCTACATGATAAAGTAGAGCAACTAAAAGGAAGGCTAACACAATTTGAGGCCCTAGCATCCAAGTGCATGATGTGCAACTACACTCTCTAAGATATTGGTAGTCAATAAGATGAATGAATTGAGATTTTCTCACAAGAACTTGCATTGAAAAGGATGGATGCGATTGGCTCTAGCAAGCTTCACATCATGGTGCTTATTACTTGGAACTCCTAACCATCAAATTCTATGCTCACCAAATCCCAAAATCTCCACACATTGCGCTTGTATGGACCTCTAGCTCCAACACAACCTCCTCCACTATTTCTTGCTTGTGGCCTTACCTTTAACTCCTCTTGTCCCATGCCTTCCTAAACTTTATCCCTTGATCCATTGGATCTACCTATCCACATAGTCTCTCACTATCAACTCCGTCAAATATCCATTTCAACTTAGTGCTCGCACCACTGGATTGTGCTGAAGATGTGCCCATTTTGGAAGGCAAAGGTTCCATTGAAGAATGACTCATGTGGGTTCCAATCCTGCTTCTGTGCCATGGTGAGCCAGCAATAGCATTCATGGAGTCCTTCATGGCCCTCTTTATCTCTCAAATCTCTTTCTTTCTCAATCCGATATTTCTGTAAGGTATCCACTTGTATCTTCAGGACATGTCTTAGCAGTTCATCGGAAAGGATGTGTAGAAAGCTCCACCCGGCACTCCCATGGAATGTTACAGGGTTTGCGATCTAGGACTTTCCACGTCTACCACGTAGCAGAAGTATTCCGGCCATTCCCACTTAGGACCGACCTGAATTAGGGTTTTCCCTATTGTTCATTTCGTAACGGTAATTAGTGTCGAACCCGAGCGAACTACTTTTCGCAGAAACACCAGGTTCGAAGCGGATTCATGCTACACTTGGTTCAAGGAGAATGGAAAACAAGAGGGATGCGAAGCTCAACCTCTCTTCCATAAGCCATAGTCCCATTCTGTTCCCCTAAAACAACATAAATCGAGATCAATTATAACTCTAGGTCAACGCTTTTGTTATTCGTGTTCTTTGAAGATCTTCTGGCCTGATCTTCTGGCCGATATTCTGGCTATCCATCGTGATTTGAGAAAAGTTCCCAGCCAACCGGGACCACCCATTTGTAGGATGGACCTATGGCCACATCCACCTCACTTTCCTCATGTTGTTTTAGTTATTTTATTACCTAACACATTTAGTTGGACATGTATCAATCAACTTCCTTAATTAACATGTTAGGCACTGGTTCCTTTACGTAATCATATCACATGACATAGAAAAGCAATGTCAACCAAGTTCCTTGTTAATAGGTTATCATATTTATCTTTGAAATACATAAAGTCCAGCCCATAGGATTATCCACAATTCGTGCGAAGGCTATCCAGCAATCCACAGGGATTATTTATCCAAGATTCCACCCGTAGACTAGTATGCGGGCCTCAAGATCCAATCCCGAGTCATGTTAGCCTCTTGTGTACGGGCCAGAAGGCGAGGGATTTATGGCCAAAGCCCCCTTGGCACCCAAGCGTCCTCCTGCTCCAAGTAGCGCTCCACGGAGAGACCTCTCACGGTGGGTTCGGTCCACCTTCCTGGCGCGGTTAACAACCCCTTGGTTAGGGTCAGGCAGGCAATCGGGGATAACTGAAGCTACCTCTCCCTTCAAGCCTTCAACTTGAAGCATTAAATATCCATTTATCCTTTAATTATTTGATCAAACAAAGCAAAATAGTGCTCTTAAATCTGTAACAAGCACAATCATTTCCATTGGTCGTTATTGTTGGCCAACTGCTAAGGAGTGAATTCTTCTTTCTGAATGCATCCAGCTCTCGATCCGGGATCAATTGTAGTTTGGTAAGCTCTCCTATATCCTGGGTTAGGGCGTACCCCATTAACCCGACTTTGGTCAACATCTTAAGTTCATATGTTATCCCAATTTATTGGTTGGTCTTTTGCTTTCAAGCAATTATCTTTTACCCAAGAAATATACTATGTTAGGATGATTATTCATCCTCTTGCAAGATAACTTGCGTAAGAATCTTCCAACCTCATTCGGAGAACTGGCCATTCCCTTGTGACCCAATTACAAGATCATACGACTCTGCATTTGTTGCACAAGTGTCGCATCGAACTATGGGAGTATTCTACCCATCAAACGGAGTCACGAAACAATCTATTCTTGATTACATTAGGCTGATGTTGTCAGTCCTAGGGTTCCAAGTTTCATCTTTTTAGCGAAAGATTCTTAGGGAAAAACCATAGATCACTTCTCAAGTATGTTCCGTTGTCCCTACATTCGATGAATGTGGGCAAGTATTTAGGGTATAGGAGTTTCAGTTTTAGCAATACGTGTGACTAGGTCACGTATTAAATCCTATTGAGTTCTTTGGAATTGAATTAACTCTTTCTAAAACGAGTACTCCGCGGGTTTAGGTGTTTAGGTTTATGCCAATTTAACCTATCGACTTTTGAAGATAATTATGCTATCATTTCCATAACCACATGAATTATTATCTATGAGTAAGTTGATTTTCAAATCCTAACTTTCTGGCTTAAGATCAAGCATGGGTTAGGTTATAGCCTTATTCAAATTAATCATCCTATAACTTACAAAGGAGATTCATGCTAAAACATGCAGCCTTTTCTAATATTTATGCAGTTGAAAAACGATATTTATACCAATTGACTAGAGTTATTCAACTTAAGAATCATTTCATGCCTTGTACTATCCTATGGATTCTTAGCACTTTTCATAATGACTTATTGCGAAGAAGATATGACCTAATAATGTGACATGCAATTTATACATCCATGCCTAAACGGAGTGCACTATCTTAATTCTGTTTTGTAATTATGGACAATAAACTAAGTTCAGTTCATTGAAATGCAGAAAAACTACTTGCTAGGAACACATATCAATCTTCTGCTCAATTTATTTTGTTCATTTTATTAAAAATACTACTGACTGAATTCCTCCGTCGTGAGCTAATTTTTCTAAAGCATTTAAGACTTAAAATGCATCCTATTTCCAAAAATCATATATGCCCAATTATAATGACGTAAAATAAAAATTAGGAAGAAAAACCTGGACTTATGGTGAGATGTCCACGTGGATGCTAGGAGATGATCCTCCTGCTATTGCACCTTGGGCTTTCTTAGGAGCCATCGCGAATGCAGCCTTTCCGTCTTGGATGAGGCTTTGCGAACTCCCTTTTGAAATTCCACCGTCCTTTATGAGTTTTCTTTACCTTCCTTTCGTAGAAGCTCTTTGAAGGGATACTTTAGTGGAGGAGGGGAGAACCCATGAAAAGGGATTAAAACCCAAGAAGGGGGTGTTTCAAAATCCTCCGTGTGAGTAAGGCCCATTAAAGCCACGGGAAAGGCTTAATGGTCCTTTTAAAAAACTCACAAGAAAAGGGAAAAATAGAAGGTGTAAAAAAAACCCTTTGGATATAGGGGATTGTGTATGGGGAAAGAAGGTGTCAAGAGACCCTTAACACCCTCTTTTCTTTTTGTAAGGGGGGAAAACAAAGGTATGAGAGGGCCCTTAGGGAGGAAATTTCGTGTATGGGGGTGTTATATGCAAGAGCACATGAAGGCCTTTGGATTTCTAGGGGCAGGGGGTGTTTTAGCAAGTCCACAAGAACTAGGGCTAGGAGGGAGCCGGAAAGAAGGTTTTGTGGGGGGGGGATAAGGAAAAGGGTATAAAAGGGTTAAGGAAGGATTTCTTGCATAGGGAGGGGGAAAAGGGCTTAAGGGAGCCCTTACGAGGGAATTATTGCGAGGGTGGGAAAAAAAAAAGCTTAAGGGTCCATGTGAGGGCCCTTCACGGCAAAAGTTAGGGGGGAAAAGGGGCTTATAGAGC